>NC_137737.1:93437688-93870188 GCF_963264785.1 Psittacula echo | reverse complement strand
GTAAGGTACCCTAAAATAACAGAACAAAAAAAAAAAAAAAAAAAAAGAAATACAGAACAGAAGGCTGAATTAGGTCAAATTAATTTTGAGGTCTTACAGTTGCATTTTAGACTATATTATACCATGCCCTCTGAAAACACCCTTTAAGTGATACACATTGCTGTGGGTGGGTGGGTGGCTTTTTGGATTGCTTCATGTCATGTTATAGCTCTGAAAATGCATGCCTTCCATCCACAGAAAATGATTGTGGAAAGCAGCATTGCAAATGTTCCTTACTGGCTAATGGTAGAGGCTCCTCAAGGGTGAGTGTTGGCTTTGGAGGCAGAGCCTACAGTACAGCATCACTCCCCTCTCCATGGCATGCCGCAGTGTGTGTCCAGAGCCCATCCTGAGGTCTGACCAGTTTGTCAACTGATATCCCATATTCTAAGCAGATCTGAGCAGCTCTGCAGTAAGCAAAGAAGCCCTCTGCAACTGCAACAGTCCTGCACTGGGACCTAAGCTAGTAAGTACACACAGCTCTGAGGAAGGTCTTGGGAATGACTTCTATTTACCTGGGGGATGTGTAACCTATGTTTTATGCCTTCTAGACAAAAAGATAGCATTTGCTCATGAAAGCTAATGCACCTCCAAGCTGCTGTTGAACATATCAGGAAGCGTGCAAAGGGCCTGAGGCACAATGTTAAATGCCACCTCTAATCTCTGAAGTGACACACTGAAGGATCTCTGCCCCTCCGCTGGCTAGCGCACAAGGGGCTGTGAAACCACATTTACTTGACCGCTCTAGGGTTTCCACCATCAGAACTGTCACTGCAGACTGGTTTTTCTATACTGTGAAAGCAGAGGGATGGATACCTGCCTAGGCACCCTGCTGCTCTGGAAAGAAATGTCCAGGGCTTTCTGCAGCATGTTGTGCAATTGTAATCTCCAACCCCATCATGAGACAACTTGTGACCTCCAGTGTGATAAAAATGATAACTACCTCCATCTGCAGAGGTGAAGTTAAAGACAGAAATCTACAAATCAAATTTTGTTGAGATCATTTACAGGAACACATACCTGGTAGCAGAAGGTTGTTGTTAAAAGATACTCAGTGGAACATGAACTGGCAGCAAAAATGTTCACAGTGATTTTGATCTGCCTACACAGATGTTGACAGACCCCAGAGTGGGAAAATCCATACAAGTGGAATATCGTGTTCAGGACATCTCATTGACAAACTGGAGTGAGAGCACAGAAGTGCAACAAACAGTGAGCATTTCTTTGGACCAAGTAATGTATAGGGGAAGATGCCTGGTCTGCCTGCATAAGGCAAGCTGTAGCCTGGCACAAAACTAAATATTTATTTTAACCTGGAGATGGATTTCAGGTTAAAAATTCTTACAAGCTTGTCTTTGAAATTGTATGTGGATTCTCTCCACACCAACATATAAACTGTTGTCCTAGAAATTAATCCCCACCCCGCTGAAAACAGAGCTTGAATTTCCTAGAATCATAGAATGGTTTGGGCTGGACTTGAACTTAGACGTCATATGGTTACAACCTGCCTACCACTGGCAGGGACACGTTCTATTAAACCAGGTTCCTCAAAGCCTCATCCAACTTGGCCTTTAAAATTTTCAGGGACAACTTTCAGTTGTTCTAGATTCAATTTAAATTCATTAAATCATATTAAACATTTGTGAGCAAACTGAAGAGCCCATTACCAACATTGCCCTTAAATACTCATAGGCTTAAACTTGATACCTCCTAACTAACTCTCTGATAGAATAAGAAGTTTCTAAATTGTGGCTGGGGCTTCCCTGTGGGCATTTGCAATGTTATCAGCAGCTAGTCGGAATTCTGGACACTGAAGTGGGGACAGTTTTCCACCAACACCAATGCTACATGCAGCAATAATATGAACTTTCAATTTAAATTTAGTATTTTCTTCTATATACCTCAATGGATTGTATTTACTCCCTTTAATCAGAAGAAGAATATGTAGAGAGTAGTAAATGAAAACTGGTCTGAAGGAAAAAGTGAATCCTCTAAACTAGTAATCATGGAAGACAATAAGTTTTTTACAGAAAGGTAAACAATTATTAGCAGAAAATTCAGTAGATAGAAAAAGAAGTGAAATTGAAAAATTAAAAATAGAGCTGGCCACATCTTCATAAGTAGAAGCATTCCGAAAAATGTCCACAGATTCCTACATCAAGAAATTACTATTTCTCTTTAATTTAGCTTTTCCCTGTGAAAACAGATTCATCCTTTGTTGGGAAGTTTATTATTCTATATTATATCAAACTGTCATGATGTCCTAACAGCTGTTTAGGTTTCTGTATTTGATGAGTTTTAAGAAGGGTGAGCAAAAAAAAGCTGCTTTATTCTTTAGTATTAACTGAATTTGCATGTCCAGAGTGCTCCGTTATATTTTGAATAACAAGGTACTTAATAAAATAAAATGACAACACATACAATATTCTAAAAGTAGCATACATTTTAAGAGGATCTGAAGTCAAAAGGGAAACTTACTTGGTAATTCCAAAGAACAAGTTGAAAAACTTTCCTAACTTATAGAAGGAAGATTTATTCTGTGATTTTAATAGAACTTGTTCTCTTCTAACTAGCTTGAAAACATTTGTGTTATGCAGGTTTAAACTACTTTAAATGAACATTCTTCTGCTCAAGCAGGTTTTACATGGTGGTGTTGCAACATCATGAAACTTGTAAGGGATTCTTTTTGTGGGAAGAGGATCAGCAGAGTTTTCAAAGGCAAGCAAATTGAGAAAATTGTTAAACAAAGAGGTAGAAAAGCTCCATTCCAGAAGATTAAAAAAATATCTGCATCTTTTATTACATTTCCTGCATTTTCATCAGAATCAGCTTAGATCCATCCCCTTTTAGAAATGACAGGCAAATGATGGCCAACTATCTGATGAATGCATTATAATTCTTATTTTCTGTTTTCTCAGAATAAAGAAATGGTGTTGAAAACTTTCAGATACTCTATAATTTTCATGAATGGAGGAAATGGTTGTTATTTGCTGAAAACAACTGGTGTGATTATTTGTCTGCAAATTGGTGTATTTGTTTTGTTAATTCAAGTATTCTTCACTCACTCCCTCTGGAAATGCCTTCTGTTGGGAGAAACTGATTGGAGACTGAGGCACCAATTTCAGAAAGCATCCTTAATGCCAACCAGCAGTGCAAGACCCCATCAAAATGTAAATTTGATCCTGCACTTGGATAGCCTTCTGTTCCTTCTTTTAGAATGAGGGACACAGCAGTGAACTTCTACAGAAAGTGCTTCTTTAGAAATTGACCAGCTAATTATATATTTCAGTTCTGTCACAAGGCTGAAGTAAAGGACTAGCATTTTTGTCACTTTCTACACCATACAAATTATTTTCAGGAGGAAAAAGGGAAACAAAAAGCAATAAATGCAAATGAATACACTACATGTCTATCTATTAATGGAACTCCTCTAATTTCATAAATAATATTCATCTTCAATTAAAGCATTGTATTTGCAATATTGTAAGCATTTTTATGTAATCCCAACATTTTGCCAACAAGTATGTTAGCTATTTTCCTCTTACTTGTATTCAGATGACCTTCAACCAAGACACAAGTAGAAAACTGATTTTTTTATATATAGAAGCTCATGAACAAAAGGTCTTTTCTTGGTATCCTTTTTCACAGGACCCATGCATTTAAAATACCGTAGGCTTCATTTCATTTTATGCTGACTGGGGTGTTTACTATTGTCATGTTATTAACCTTGCTTTAAGAAGGCTTTTATAACATCAGTATTAGAGTTTATTACTAGTCTTAGCTTTGATATACAGTTCATGGCCTTATTAAAGGATGTGTCCTGCCCTTGAAATTCCCTGGAATCAGTAAATAATATAAAGGGTGTTACAGAAAAACAAGGCACACTTTTCTATCTTTAAACAGTCAAATAAAACCATGGACATATGTATTTTCTTTAGTCTTCTTTGCAGAAGAGAAGTTTGAAGAGGATCTGACTTCTTGGAAAATTAATATTGTGAAACAAACTTTATAATTAAAATCTGTCCCATGAAGCAAATAAATGGCAAGCATTACCTGTTGTTTGTTCATTTCACATGAGTTTGTTGGTGTCAGGTCAGTTTCCAATGGATAAATCGCCACTTAATACCTCAGAGTGGCCACATGTTTCTAACCTCCTTTGAACCACATAAGCCAAGAAACGCAGCAAGCATAGGGAAAGTTTTACTTTTTGACTGTATGTTATTCATTAAAGAAAGAAGAGAATATACTTTCTGGATGGCTAGATTCACAAATTTTGAGCTCAATTTATTTTTTTTACTAGTGTAAAATAGTCACAAGACCTGACAAAAATTGTCCAATTTGGACCTTCAAAAGCACACTGAGTAACAAGCCTAACACGTTTCAAGATTTCTGTGAGCTCTATAGGTAACTCCTGCTTCTTCTGCAACAGCAGGTTTGGTACTCAAAGCCATCTACAGAGTTATCTCTAAGAGTAGGGCTTAATCCCCTCACCACAGTCCATCAGCTTTCTACGTTCTTCATTTTACGTACCACCTTCCACTGCAGATGCCAGTCTCTATAATGCTCTGCATTGAAAAGAACTGGCAGAAGAGCTTCAAGACTGAAAACCACCATCTTTCCCATGTTTGCCTTCCTGTCTTTCGCCCTGCCTAGATAAGCAATTTGCCTGCAGTCTTCTCCAGGAAACATTCTTATTTTCAATATGGAGAAAATTTACTTCTGCAAACTGCTGAGATTTGCCTCTTCAATGCTTTCTAGCCTCACATTTTATCAAAATGGCCATCATGCATGAAAATATTCCTATATATTTTTAATACTGTCTTTTTAGTCTTTGGGTTTAATCCACTGCCTTTAATCTTCCTACAAAGCTATAAGGATATTATTTAAAGGTCACATATGAATCTAGCTTACTCTAAAGAATCATATTCCTTAAGGCTTGTTGTCTAGTTAAAACCAAACATAGCACTTACAGAGCAGAACTGTTGGGTTGGTGCTTATTTAAGTGCTTTTCAGCCTTTAGCATCTGAACTTTGTACATGTTTGTGCTCTGATTGAGAAGCATGAAATAGATATACTCTCCATTACCATGTTCAGTTCTGATATTGCCTACACCTCATCCAGCTCTGATGCAATCTCTCCATCCCACATGTTGAGTACTTTGAGCTTTTCTGTAATTGTATTTGGTGTACATAGCAGTAGGCTACCCCAGATGCACTGCGAGACATACATAAATTAGACAACTTGTGTTATAAAAGGGCACTTAAGACATGCTTTTTTGGAACATTTCCCAGGATGGAGGAAACCTCTTGACCATCAAGATCTGCCAAACCACTAAGGTAGGAGGCATGCAGAAGTAATGAAATAACAAGAAAATTTTGCTTTATAACTTAAGCAACTTAAACTTTGGAGCCTTTGTACAAAAGTTTGCTTTTGTAACATAATGTCTTTTTCAATTCGGCCACCAAAGACAGCAACTTGTACCCTTTGTTTTCTCCTAATGCACTCCCTATGACAAATTTGTTATGACCAGTCAGAAATGAACCAGGCAAAATTAGCAAGCGTTAGTGAATCTCACCTCGTTCATTTTATATGACACTCAGCAATGACCTCCACACCTGCATACATCACAAACCTTGGTTCAGGTTAAACGGTTCATTGCAGTACCATAGGGGAACAGGAAAATATTCTGTTTAAAATAAAGGAAATAAGACTTCTGAATATTACCAATAAAAGACCTGTAGTTTCACATTTGAGACTAAACACCAAAAATTTCAAATGTTCAAATTAAAAGAGAAATTGTGCCAGTAATACCTTGAGTGCTAGCATGTGTTGTCTTCTGAAGAGTACCTATAAGAACGATAACGGATTCATAATACAACAGTAATGTTTTCTAAATGTGATATACATACATGATCTCCAATGAATAATCCAGAAATGTATCAGCTGCAATTCAGATCTCGGCTGATATCTGAGAAATATCCATTTCACTGAAAAATATGTATATTTCATATGCCTTTCTATAAAATATAATAATCTCATTTTTAACTTGATTATCCATTTAACGTACCTGGAGGACTTCAATGAAAAAAAGAAGAGGCTCATATTTTTTTGTCTGAACATAACTACATTTTGCGATGTACTCAAGGTTTAACCTAAAGTTTAACCATCTGCAAAAACACTCAATTAAAACAATTTTTTGTTTGTATATCTTATCTTAGTTATCTAATAAAAATCTCAGTTGAGAGGATGTCATGAATTGAATATAGGTGAAGAGAAAAGTTATTTTGAGTTAAACATATACAAATATATAGTATTTGTATATGTTTATTGTATCAAAATATAAAATAGAACTCATAGCTTGCAGAATTACCTCCACTGTGGTAAAGATAAGATCATCAAAATCCCAAATACTTCATTTTATATGAAATATTATAGAAGGAGGAAGATATTTTTTTTTCCATAGTACTAAATGGTACCAAATCTCTACTATAATTTTGAAAATCAATGCTTAAATTATAGGAAAATAATGATTTTTTTTTTTTTCATATGGAAAGATGGACTACACTTTACCCAATTAAACATGGTGGACCAGACAGATTTAATTTGCTCAAGAAACTGAGTACAGAGACAGAGTAAAAAACTGGAAAGGCTACTTCAAAGCTGGAAATTGTCCTGCAGTGAGAGCACACGACAGTCAAGCTGAAGAGACTTAAGTTTGTAGCTGTTGCATCAGTGGAATCAGAAATGCTCTCACCATCAGCAAATTTGTATAATCTGAGGTACAAACAAGATATGACATGCTTCCCTGTCTTAAAGTACATATTCAATTTGCTGGAGTTCCACTAATGTTCTGTGATGAACCTTTTTCAACCAAGTAAGTGCTAGAATTGCAGCAAATAAAGCAAGTATTTTTTGTCTTTTTCAGTGTATGGAAATATTTTACCTTTCAAAACTACTAAGAAACCATATGTTACTTTCCCAATATTTGAAACCATATTGTAACAATATTCACCAGTTGTTCTGCTGCTTTAATCTTTGCTCTGCAGTCTCATTTCACACACTACTGCCACTTTCAAGATGGGACTTCCTATAAATTCAGTTTGAAACATCAGTCAAATTCCTTCAATATAAAATATTCCATAGTGGAAGTTATGGATGAAACACAAAATGTATATGTACAATAACAAAATAATTAACATACACATTGTCAGTCAATACATTGCCATAGTGTTCCAAAAGTATCTCGCAAATGAAATTACAATTTGCCTATTTCTTATATTAACACATCATGCCAAGTTTTCATTTTCTGTGTTATAGTTGTTATTCAAGGATCACCTTCTACAAGCTCAGGAGTGTTGCATCCCAACTAGAAGGAAGTGCAACAGGAGGGCCAGGAGACCTCCTTGGATGGATAAGGAGCCAGGAGGCCTCCTTGGATGGATAAGGAGCTGCTCAGGAAAATTCAAAGGAAAAAAAAGGCTTATAGAAGGTGGAAGCAGGGACAGGTGGCCTAGGAATAATACAGGGATGCTGTCCGGGAAGCTAGGGACCAGGTTAGGAAAGCTAAGGCCCAGTTAGAATTAAGCTTGGCTAGGGATGTGAAGGATAACAGGAAGAGATTCTATAGGTACGTAGCGAGTAAAAGACAGACTAGGGACAATGTAGGCCCCCTCTGGAAGCTATCGAGAGAACTGGCTACCCTGGATTTGGAGAAGGCTGAGGTTCTTAATGACTTCTTTGCCTCAGTCTTCACTGGCAAAGGCTCTGACCACACCACCCAAGTCTTGGAAGGCGAACGCAGGGACTGTGAGAATGAAGACCTTAGGCCCACTGTAGGAGAGGATCTGGTTCTAGACCATCTTCAAAACCTAAACGTACACAAGCCCATGGGACCTGACGAAATCCATCTGCAGGTCCTGAAGGAGCTGGCGAATGAAGTTGCTAAGCCACTGGCCATCGTATTTGAAAAATCATGGCAGTCAGGTGAAGTTCCCAACGACTGGAAAGAGGAAAATATAACCCCCATTTCCAAGAAGGGGAAAATGGATGACCCAGGGAATTACAGACCAGTCAATCTCACCTCTGTGCCTGGCAAAATCTTGGAGCAGATTCTCCTGGAAGACATGCTAAGGCACATGAAAAACATGGAGCTGGTTGGTGACAGCCTGCATGGCTTCACTAAGGGGAAATCCTGCCTGACCAATTTGGTGGCCTTCTACGATGGGGCTACGGAACTGATGGAGAGGGGCAGAGCAGTTGATGTCATCTATCTGGACTTGTGCAAAGCGTTCGACACTGTCCCACATGACATCCTTATCTCTAAATTGGAGAGACATCAATTTGATGGGTGGACCACTCAGTGGATAAAAAACTGGCTGGATGGCCACACGCAAAAAGTTGTGGTCAATGGCTCAATGTCTGGCTGGAGACCGGTAACAAGTGGTGTCCCTCAGGGATGGTGTCAGGACCGGTCTTGTTCAACATCTTTGTCGGTGACATGGACAGTGGGATTGAGTGCGCCCTCAGCAAGTTTGCCGATGACACCAAGCTGTGTGGTTTGGTTGATACACTGGAGGGAAGGGATGCCATCCAGGGGGATCTCGTCACGCTTGTGGGGTGGCTGATGTCAACCTTATGAAGCTTAACCATGCCAAGTGCAAGGTCCTATACCTGGGTCGGAGCAATCCCAGGCACAGCTACAGGTTGGGCAGAGAAAAGATTCAGAGCAGCCCTGCAGAGAAGGACTTGGGGGTGCTGGTCAATGAGAAAATGAACATGAGCTGTCAGCGTGCGCTCGCAGCCCAGAAAGCCAAGAGTATCCTGGGCTGCATCAAAAGGAGCATGACCAGCAGGTCGAAGGAGGTGATCCTGCCCCTCTCCTCTGCTCTCGTGAGACCTCACTTGGAGTATTGTGTGCAGTTCTGGCGTCCTCAACATAAAAAGGACATGGAACTGTTGGAACAAGTGCAGAGGAGGGCCACGAGGATGATCAGGGAACTGGAGCACCTCCCGTATGGAGATAGGCTGAGAAAGTTGGGGCTGTTCAGGCTGGAGAAGAGAAAGCTGTGTAGAGACCTCATAGCAGCCTTCCAGTATCTGAAGGGGGCCTACAAGGATGCTGGGGATGGACTATTCATCAGGGACTGTAGTGACAGGATAAGGGGTAACGGGTTCAAACTTAAACAGGGGAAGTTTAGATTGGATCTAAGGAAGAAATTCTTTACTGTGAGGGTGGTGAGGCACTGGAATGGGTTGCCCCGGGAGGTTGTGAATGTTCCATCCTTGATGGTGTTCAAGGCCAGGTTGGATGAGGCTGGCATAGTTTAGTGTGAGGTGTCCCTGCCTATGGCAGGGAGGTTGGAACTTGATGATCTTAAGGTCCTTTCCAACCCTAACTATTCTATGATTCTATGATTCTATGTGGTACTGGAGTGATACTATGGTCAAGAGAAATGCATTTTCCCCAAGTAGGCCGTCAGATGGACTTTTTTAGAAGTAGTATATACGCAGTGGATGTTCTTTGCATGGATCTATGATGTGTTGGTTAGGATAAGGTTTGTTATTAATAAATTACTCAGTAAATTCCTACAATCCTATTAGGTTTGGTGTTCTGTTGTACTTCCTGCTGCTGCTGCTGCTGCAAAAAAAGACAGTAGTGGAATTGATTCCTGGACTGTTATCTGAGACCAAGACAAGACCTTGCACAGATGTGTTATGTGCTTACATTTATGCTCTCTGAGTGGGCCAAGGGACACCACAGACATAAGGAATGCAGGTTTGTTATGAGGTCAGAGGCACTACTCCTTCCCTTTCAAATACCACTGCACTGCACAAATCCAAATGCATTTTTGTTGCTCCATATTCTCTCCTTCACCCATCCCATCTCACTAGTTCTGCACAACAAAAACTGCCAAAAGAAACTTGTGTTAGTAAGTCTTGACATGCTAATGCAATGACTGGCCAGGATTTTTTACTATATTCTGTCCCAGTGTTGAAAAAATCCATTATGATTTCATTAGCTGTATGACTTATTACTTATTTTTAACTACTCTTGCTTTAATTAATACTAATTTGACTACAGTGTCGAATGAATTATGTGTGCAGAGTTTAGAGCTCTTCAAAATCTCTGTCTGAAAGCAGTAAGTCAGGTCTCAGAACAAAACTTTCAAAAGGACTGTCTCTTAAAAGTTTGAAGTAGACAAAAAGGAGCTGTTCCAGCATGACTGAGCTTACACAGTACTGAAAATTGGAGCCAGAACTGTTACAAGTGGTTACAGCTAATTCAGTAGTTGGTGTTAGAAAATTACAAAAAAAGAAAGTAGGTTTAATTAGTTTAACACAGCTAGTTTCACCCTTCCCTCATCTTAGACCAGCGTCCTCATTAAAAAATGGAATTGGTTTGTGTCCCTTAAAGAGGTTTTATTTTGCTGGATTCCTTCAAAACCAAAACTATCAGTAGAATGAGCATTCATCATTCCCAGACCACACGCATTCTCACATTCTAGTTTTCAGCTTGCTTTTATATGTATATATGAATGATCTGTCCATATATTCTGCTGAATACATACTAATAAACTGCATTAGTATTTGCATACCATATGATCACGAAGGGCTTAATTACACTTTGTTCCACAAAGAAGTATTTTTAAAAAATTAACTTATGTCAGCTAATTATTTTTCCTGACTTATTTACTTTTTCATTTTGTTTCATTTTTAATTTATACAAGACCACTTTGTGGCCTTGTTTCATTTTCCAAAGAATGATAATAACTGAGGCTCTTATACCTCAAGCACTCAGGCATATCCTTTAGTTTATTCACCTGAGCAGTCATCAAAGATTTCTATGCACAAAGTGAGAAAAGTTACACATGAGCATAACTTGTTCCAGTTTTAATGCTGAAATACATACATATACTATGCCTATTACATAAACTACACCCTGCAAAAACTGGAGCTTAACCAGAAAAGAAGCCTCCCCCACAGAAATCTCAAATCACATGTTTGCCAGGATTCACAGAGAGACATCATTCATCTTTCTTTCAAATTCCACAAGATATTTTAGGACATATTCTCATGTAGTCCAAAAGGTCATAATAAACACATGAATTCATGCCTCATTTAATCCAAATATTGATTGGAAGATAAAACTTGTTTTATATATATATCTATATATACACACACACATATATATAGCTGCCTACTGGGATATAAGAGTGTCCCTGACTAGAAGAGTATCAAACGGTCAACTTCATCAGGCCCTCAGGACATGAAAGTGTTGCAGATTCACTCATACATTTCAATAAACATACTGGCAATCATTTCAGGTAATGTAATTCCTCTAAAAAGCATAATCTCAAAACTCACAGGACACTCAAAAAGAAGTTAAAGAGAAGTAAATTAATTACACAGAAGAATGACATTTCATATGAAATTTTCTTCTTGGCATAATACACAAAAATTTCACAAGAAGTACAGTTCTCACACAGAAAGTCACAACAAGCAAAGCAAGCCCTGGATGTCCAGGATAGCGCTTTAGATTACAATATCTTGATACCAACTCTCCAGCCTGGGGATGTAGAGAGATCTCTCAGAACAAGTTAGGTATATGCCTGTGGCAATCACATTGATAGGACTGATTGTCCCAGTGCAGAGACTGGAATATAAGGACCTCTCAAGATCCAGCTTTTATACAAGTTTATGCAGACACTTTAACATCCACCAGATCTTTTCCAGGGCTTCCTTACTATCATTCTGGAAAACAAAGATGATGTTCTGTAGCATTCTTACTGCAGTGCAAACCTCTTTTCTTTCATCCCATCCACCTGGACAGCAATTTGTCCACTTCTCTTTACAGCAGCCTTTTGCATACCTCACCTTGTTATAAAGTTTCTCCCAGTTTCTCTCCTTCATCACAAATAACCCTGATTACTTCAGCCTTCCCTTTTCAGCTTGTTTTCCCACCTTTTCATTCTTGTCTTTGTCCTTTCTTCATCTTTCTTCAGTGCAGCGCCCAAAGATGATCACAAGGCTGAGGACCTTACATTTTCCCAAAGAAGTAAAATGATCATTTCATTCATGTTGCAGTTATGATGCTGTCTGCTTTCTCTCACAATGGTACTTGCAGCCCCATGGTACTGTTTCCTTATGCTATGGTTTCAGTGTCTCACAGCACTTACTACAGAAAAGCCATCTACTCTGCTATGTGCTTGCACAGCTGATGACACCCACCTAGGTATGAAACCTTCCTACCTGAAAACTAGAAGTAGGAATCTAATCTTCATGTTAAGATTTTTCCATTTGCTCAGTCTTTTCCAAATTTTAGGATTATCTTTAAACATATTCATAAACATAACATAAACATAAACATATCAGCAAGTTTGCTGATGACACTAAACTGGGAGGAGTGGCTGACACACCAGAAGGCTGTGTTGCCATTCAGTAAGACCTGGACAGGCTGGAGAGTTGGGCAGGGAGAAACTTGATGAAATTCAACAAGGGCAAGTGTAGAGTCTTGCATCTGGGGAGGAACAACCCCATGTACCACTACAGGTTGGGGGTTGACCTGCTGGAAAGTAGTGAAGGGGAAAGGGACCTGGGGGTCCTGGTGGATAGGAGGATGACCATGAGCCAGCCCTGTGCCCTTGTGGCCAGGAAGGCCAATGGCATCCTAGGGTGCATTAGAAAGAATGTGGTTAGTAGGTCAAGAGAAGTTCTCCTTCCCTTCTACTCTGCCTTGGTGAGGCAGCATCTGGAATATTGTGTCCAGTTCTGGGCCCCTCAGTTCAAGAAGGACAGGGAATTGCTTGAAAGAGTCCAGCGCAGAGCCACAAAGATGATTAGGGGAGTGGAACGTCTCCCTTATGAGGACAGGCTGAGGGAGCTGGGTCTCTTTAGCTTGGAGAAGAGGAGACTGAGGGGTGACCTCATCAATGTTCACAAATATGTAAAGGGTGAGTGTCAGGATGATGGAGCTAGGCTTTTTTCAGTGATGTCCAGTGATAGGACAAGGGGTAATGGGTGTAAACTGGAGCATAAGAGGTTCCATGTGAACATCAGGAAAATCTTCTTTACTGTGAGAGTGACAGAGCACTGGGACAGGTTGCCCAGGGGGGTTGTGGAGTCTCCTACATTGGAGATATTCAAAGCCCGGCTGGACAAGTTCCTGTGTGATGTACTCTAGGTTACCCTGCTCTTGCAGGGAGGTTGGGCTAGATGATCTTTTGAGGTCCCTTCCAACCCTTGGGATTCTGTGATATTCACAGCTCCTCAGCTAAATATTTATTGTTTAAATATAGGAAGTTTTCATAACATCTCCTGTTATGAAACCCAAACTATTAATTAATGTATTGAATAAAGCTGGACTCAGCATAGGTCTCTGAAGAACCCAAATTCTGCGACTGAACCATGAGTAACTGCTCTTTAGTACTTTTTCTATCACTAATTTACAATTTTTTTTAATGAAAGATCTAAGCATAGCAAATTTCCAGTATATTGGAATGCAATTTATTATACATAAACTTCCTCCTAAATCACCCGGAAGAACTCTATGCAAATCAGAACCTGTGTTGCACTTTAGCAGAAAAATGAAAGTGTAAAGATAGTGTTTAAAGAATACCTGAGAGCATTGTCACATCTGCGTAACAGTAAAATGGTAAAGAACATAAAATATTTCTCTTTTTTTGCCAAATTTATTTAATTTCCAAGTTGTAAAAAGAAGGCAAGCTTATGAGACAAAGAAGTTTAAACTGTTCCAAAAGGTAGGCACTGTGGAAAGAATTGTGTTGGCAGTACTATGATAAGGAATAGGAAGGCACCAAAATGAGAGGAGAGAAAAAAACAATGATAAGAGGTTTGAATTTCCACTTTATGACAGGTGGAGCACAGGATATGCAAAGAAGCTAATTGCAGCTCTCAGATTATAGAGTTATTTAGGACCTACTGAATTAATCAAAATTTCACATGGATAAGAAATATACTAACCAAAGAATATTCACCAGTGAAGAAATGCCAGAGGGCAGGGATTTTAGCTGTTTAGCATCTCCCTGGTGATTGTAGGAAAATGGTATTGGGATTGAACAAATGCTATGGACTGAGTGCTCAGTGTGACTGCTACCTCTATAGGGCTAATGAGAAGGGACACTCTGGTTCCCAATCCTAAGATAGGCTAGAAAACCTCCATGGAGATTTAAAGCAAGTTCTGTTGCACGTTAGAAAATCCAAATATTTCTGAGCTCAGTGAAGAACCTCCAGTGGCTTCTCCCACTTCATCCTTATTTATTATTATCATTACATAATACTGCTGGAACAGACCAACTAGGAAAAATTCCCTAGAAGAAGCCCACACAAGAGGAGAATTCCCACATAGAAGCAGAATAAAAGGCTGCAATAACACTATTAGGCATAATAAGAAAGTTTTGAGAGGTGCCAGAGGTGTGAAAGAAGCAGGAGTAAGGAGAATCAAAGTACAAAACAAACTGGTTTGTTAACATCTGATTGAACCTCCTTCAGCAGCACTAATTATAAATAAGCAGAATAAAGGTGCTGGAATAATCACAGAATCAGAGTCTTCAACCTGTCAATGTCTAGAAAGCACATTATACCTAAAGAAGTCCGAAAAATCTCCATATTTGACTCTTAGGAGGACTGACACATTACAGAAGGTACATGAACCACCCCAGCCCAGTAATCTGAAGTGAAATCTCGTGTTCTGCCTTTATGACAGCAGGACAGATGGTCAAGAATAACAACAAGTTGCAAAGAGACATAGCGGCACCAAGGCAAAAAAACTAAAATGCACAGTAAGTGCAGGGTGTGTTGTGTTGCATTCTGAGGTTGTGTTTTAATTCTAAGCAGCAAACTTTGGACTATGAATTATACTTCAGTACACCAGTGGAGATGCTGCAGAGCCTTTTCTAGATGAAATCACTACTGACTTAACATGTATCTATAGTCTGATAACAGCTGCACAGAGGTTATCTAGATCTAAATCCACCTTCTTTCAGTTTAAAGCCATTGCACTTTGTCCTGTCACTATATGCCTTTGTAAAGAGCCCCTTTCCAGATTTCGTATAGGCCTCTTTTAGGTACTGGAGGGCAATTAGAAAATCTCCCCAGGACCTTCTATTCTCCAGGATGAACAAGCCCATCTCTCTCAGCTTGTGTGATCGGCAAACTTGCTGAGGGTGCACTCTATCCCATTGTCCATGTAGCTAACAAAGATATTAAACAGCACTGATCCCAATACCACCTTCTGAGGAGCACCACTCGTGACTGGTCTTCACTTGCACATTGAACTGTGACCACAAATCTCTGAGAGCAACCATCCAGCCAGTTCCTTATTTATCCACTGAGTGGTCCATCCGTCAAATCCATGCCTCTCCAATTTAGAGACAGCGCTGTCCACTTCCTCCTTTATAGGATGGGGCAGATTAAGTCTCTCTTGTGACTTTTATGCTGCAGCCTTACAACTCATCACAAGGCACAAGCAAGACACCTGAACTGCAACTTCCATAGACCACTGGGGCAGCTGAAACAGACGTATTGTTACTGGTATGGTACCTGTCTCCAAAGAATAATATTTGAACTGACTTTACAAATGAACGCAACCAAAAAAATCAGTATATCCATTCTAGTGGAACGTTTTAGTTTTCAGATGGAAGGATCTGTCTCTTTTAAGGAGGAAGCCAGAAGTAAATATTTTTGGAAAAAAAGTTTTACAACCCCTAGCTAATTAGAAATTGTCTATATCTATCTGTTTCCCATTTCACAAAAATGAGATTTTATAATCATCTTTGCTACTGTTAGGAGCCAATACTGGGCAATATTTCAATTATTCTGGTAGTATTTTCCAGCGCTGTTTATCTTTCTTTTTTGGTGGTGGATTCTCCATGAATGGGCTTGTTAAACATTGTTTAACGATATTGTTTAAATATTGTTGGGGTGAAGTAAAAACCAGCTTCCTTCTGTAATGTTTTCCTAAAAATGTGACTAAAAATCTCTAATTGTTTTCAGTCAGCTTCAGAAAGCTGATGTGTGTTGCCTTATGAACTGAACTTCTTATTGAGTTCCAGATGTTGATTTTCTGTCCCTGAAAGTACTCTTCTCCTTCCCATGGTCCTCCTGAGCTGCTGAATCTGTTGAAATAAACTCATGAGGTTTTAATGCATGCATTATGCAGGTACTTAACTTCATGCCCCACTAAAAATGTGTTAATTCATACTCTTTGTTTGCATAACACTTAAAATACTCATGTGACGAAGACCTGCTTTATCAGGAACCTGGTTTTGGTTTCTTTCAGGAAAAAACAAAAAGGTATTTCTTTTCTTCCC
Organism: Psittacula echo; assembly: GCF_963264785.1. Classification (NCBI taxonomy): domain Eukaryota; kingdom Metazoa; phylum Chordata; class Aves; order Psittaciformes; family Psittacidae; genus Psittacula; species Psittacula echo. The sequence continues at coordinate 93,853,821 of NC_137737.1, read as the reverse complement.
ACCCCAAGGTTGAAGTTTGCAATGGCTCCCTTCTTACACATCTTTTATATATTCTTTTTTCTGAACCTTGAAAATAATTCTAACCCTTTCTCTATTTCCTTCAACTGTATGGCATCTCCACTACAATCTACAGAACAGACTGTAATTCTCAGTTTCTTTTGTCATCAGCAAAACAGAAACCAAGGTGGAACAGCAAGGGAAAAGCTAAAACAAATTAATAAATTGTTTTGTGGGTATATATAATTTTTTATTTCTAAAATTTCCCCAAGTGTACCTAGATATGGAGAGTGCAGTGAGCCTGAATAAAGCTGTAATCTGTCATATTATGCATTAAAGGTCTAATAACATTATACAAAATTTGATAAAGAGCATAAAAAAAGCTTGAAACAGAAGAAAAGAATGAATACAGTAAGAAATCAAAAGTTAATGGAAGAAATAAAACCTTTGAGCCCCAGAGAGTTTTTCTGGGGTAGAAGAAGGGAGTTGAGAAAGGAGGAGAACAAAAGATAAATAAAAGATTGTAATGGGGAAGGAAAATGGTGCTCTGCTTTCATTGGGAATACTCAAATGCCTCACAAGATGAGCAGAGCATTAGGATATGAAAACCTAAAGGGCAATATAATCCCAAAGGGGAGGACTAGTTTCAAAAGAAGGTTTATTAAAACTTAGCTTGCTTTGCATAATGTCAGAAAAAGAAATACAGTGAAACTCTAACCTTTTTTCCTTTTCAACTTTCAGTCTCTTTCCACTCTTTTTTTCCTCTATAATCACTTTCCCTACCCTGTAGCTTTACTCCTGCTTTCTGTTTATAACCTTTAGAATACTTTCATGAGCATATGCTATAATTCTCTTCCCTTTTCTTTATCTCCTTGTTCCTACAAGCTGGCTTGAATAAAGAAGTCATTATCAGCAAGCCCACAATGGGTCCAGACATCCACATTCAAGATGTTGTATAGATGATATATTGATCAGTCCTCAATGAGTAATAGCGTTCTAATGAAAAGAGCTTACAGAAGTTAATGTATCTGCTCATGCAAACCACAAACGAAGCATTCTGTGGCACAAAGGGTCTGGCCCTGTGAATTATAATTACTCCCTACAACAATAAAAGTCAGGAGTGGTTTTATTTATTTACCGCAATCAATGATAGTCTGTGGGCTACACATTGAAAATTCGTTTTACAAACCAGCACCCAGACTGTTTGCTTTTTCTGTGTCCATTGGGAATTAACCCTTCAGCTGCTGCTGCCAATCTTGAGATAGATATCCCTATAGAAATGAAAAGACTGCAGTTTGTTCCAGTGTTGTTTAGGTTAAGAAAAGACTACAGACATTAAGAGAGAAGTCACCACATGTGACTGCTCCCAGTAGACATGGCATATATTAAAGCAGGATGAGTATATAAAGACAAAGACTTTCTGCCTTACATGAACTACTTGAGAAGTCCCAGGTTTGAAAACTGTACCACAACACTGTGTCATGCAACTTCCACAGTCTGATGAGAATGTTTTTTAAGCTTTAGAACCTCTTCTTCTGTCCTCAAAGTTATGTACAGTAGAGCAAATTCAATCCGTGCTGACATATACAGTATATATTAAAGGAAAAAAAAGGAACACCATTCTACTTGTTAATTAGATTGCAGGCAAAATAAAATTAAAATTCTGTTGACATCTATTCTAAAGAAGAATAAATCTGTTACTGTACTTCAGTAGAAGAGCAAATATTAGAAACAAAACAAAACAAAATTAAAAATAAAATCTAATTACACTACTTTGTAAATTATGTTCTGTATATTAAATTCTGGTCTGTCAGCCTCTCAAAAAATGTTCAAAGCTAGACACTAAGAAACTTAGAGGGAAAGCCAATGTGGGTGATCAAAGATGAAAAATAGTTTCTTTTTAAAGAACATCTAAAAGAAAGGGCAGTCTGGAAAAAAGATGCAGGGGTGGAACGAGGGAACAATAGAAGTTCCTAAAGTCCGTGTGTGCCTCACAGGAGATAAAAACAGAATATCTGTTCACTATTTCTCTTGATACAACTTCTAGGGGACATAAAATGTGACTAGCAACTTGAGAACAAACAAATGGAGATACTTTTCCAACAAAGAAAGGTGTTGCTCATTGACTCAGGATGCTACAGATGTCAGACGTTTGTGTGATTTCAAGAGACAGATGATCAAATTTCATGGAAGACAACTCACAAAAGATCTCCTCAAAAAAACCCTAAACTACAAACCACTAGAAGCTGGAAAAGAATCTGCAGGAAATATTATTAAATTATATTTTTATGTTTTAATCCTGGCTTCTGAGACTGGCCACTGTCAGCTGAGGTTGGCCATAGCCTGGGACAGTGAGCTGGGTATCCTGATTATGTTAAAATCTACCACTGACTCATAAAATAGAGCATTATTTTACGCAACCAACTAATTTGCCAAAAAGTAAATTAAACGAGGTCCTTTTTCAATGCTTTCACTGTCATTCAGATCAACGAATGACCATGTGATGGAAACATTGTCTGATGAAAAGACTCATTTCCTGACAGAGGTCTGTAACATTACATTTGCTCACATGCACCAATCTGTTTTCTTTGCTCCTCATATTTCTTATGTTTCTTAATGTTAAACTGCATGGACTCGTAGTTTCATTGGCTTGCAACACCTACCATGCTGAAGAAACAAAGAGCTTCCTTCATGAAGTGCCAGAATGATATGCAGCTAGCTTTTAATTGGTATGGGAGGCCTTTGAAGGGGAGAAGTGAAGGCTCCAGAATTTCTGTCAAAAACCAAATTGCCTTCCAAGTATCCAGGGCTAAAATATGCACTGATAGGAAAAGAAAGCTACCATCCCTTGAATCCTGAATAATCTGGGTTCTGAATTAATTATATCTTTCCAAAGCTTAACCATAAATAAGAGTTGTCATCTTTCTTTTTCTTCTTTCTTGTTTTTTCCCTGCTGTGTGCGTACATGCGTTCTTCTTAAGTCTTGGTAAATCTCTCTGATTAAGAGTAGGATTAATATAGAAGAATTAAACTTTTAAGATCAAAAGGAAAATACATTTAACTTTTACCAACAAGAAATTGTTACTAACAAGCATTCTTTGAGTGAAAGAAAGGCTCCATGGGTACAAAGAACTGTTTAACTGAAAATATGAGGGATTTTTTTTTCCTTAAATGAGTAATCTTTGAAAGGAAATATTTTATTTTCATATTTATTTCCACTTTAATCTTATTTTTTTCCTGCCTGAATTGCTGTCTTCTGATAAAGAATAAGACTTTAAATAGTTGGCTTCTGTTATTTCTATTCATCACGTAGGCCCTATATGAAAAATGATGAATGAGAAATTATACTTAAAAAAAAACCAGGACAATATTTGCCATTCTCTCTTTTTTATTATCTGGGACCACACAACATCTTTTGTGATAGTTTCAATGGTATTAGAGTGAAAACTTATATTCTTATTCTTTGATACTTTCTGTATAAATAATTAAAAAAAGCAGACTAGTTAAGCCACTAATGGCATTTTCATATTTTTTATTATTATTTTTATACCTAGATCATTTAGCTGACACCAGAGACCATTTTGCATTGACTTCAGTAAGAAAGTATATGTTCTATATGTAATGCTAGGTAGGTGCAAAGGAATACAACATGTAAATGCAATATAGAGAGTAGATCAAGATGACTTACCTTAGGTTTCTAAATATTTTTAAGATTACAAACAGAAAGACTGGCTTTCCCCAATCTTCACAAGAAGCTGAACTACAAACTGATTTCCAACAGGATCATATTTGTCAGAGGCACAAATTTTTTTCTCAGCTCTTTCCATAAATCCAGGCAAATTTAATTCATATTTAAAAAATTACAATTCTTGCAAATAAATGTTTCTTTTAAAACATTGTAGTGTGAAGTTTCAGTATTTTAAAATTTTTCCATATAATGCTGAAAAAACACATTTCCAAAAAATGCACAGTTTTCTGTTCTTGTTTCCTTCTTTACAACTTTATATGGCAGTAAGTTTTTCTATCTTTTCTGTAATACAGAAAGTAATGTGCATGCTACAGGGTAGGCAAAGGTTGTCATACACGAAGAAGCACCACCTAGATTTTAGAAAGTACAGGGTTCATTTTTCAGATACTGTTGTGTCATCAGTGCCAGAAGCTGCAGGAATCTTGTCTACTTCTGTGTTTTACATGCAAATTTTCCTTCTGAATATACTGTCACATAATCACTGTCATATCATCACTGATGTCAGCAAATCCATTGAGGGTTTCATTAGAAACCTATTCTCTCATTTTAGAGAATCACATTGGAAAGGAACTTGGGAAGTTGCTGTAGTTTTGCATGTCACAGATTCCTTATTCATCCAACAGTTCTTGTGTTAATGATTTTGGTTTTATTTTATCTGATTTTTCTTACAGCACCACACACAGCAATTTGATGAATATGTGCATCTACTGCATTAACATCGGTTACCAAATTAGTCATCCTATAAAGAGAGGCATCAGGTAAATCTGAAGTGTGTATTGGAGTGTATCTCATTTACATTAACTTCCTGTTTTTAACTATGTTTGTCTTCCAAATGTGTTCACAAAATCTGTATGGTACTGCGTTCTGACTAATGGTTTCCTAGTTGCTCATATTTGCCATTTCTCAAACACAAGTAGCTCATTTTCTCCAGCCACACTGTTCTTAAGAGATGATAACAAATTGTAATGTTTTACTACTTCCTGGCAACAACATTAGAAATACAGTGAAAAGCATTACTGTCACACCTGAACTTCCTCTGGGAATTATGGCAGGCAACATCTTTTGAGATGTTCTCTTTCAAGACATCCTTGACACGTGGACTGGTTCACACCTATGAGAGCCAGATGAATCCAGAAGTGTTGGGAGAGGTAGGCAGACATGGCTTCCATGTTTTAAACCTTCAAGGAGCCATAATGTTATGGTTCTGAAACACCTGAAATGTTTTCTGTCTCAGCCTCAGCAGATTAATCCAAAGGTGGAAGCCAAGACACACCACGACACATAACCATCCCAATAATGCTAGTAAATGTTTGGATTTGAGGAGTTTTTTATTTTATTTTTTATCTTCCCTTTCACTAGAATGGTCAATTTTCCTATTTTTTTCTATACCAAAGTGGAAAATTAGCTTTAATGTGAAAACATCTGTGTTGCTGATATAAGCCCAATAGCTTTGTTCTGTGATATATAGCAATGAATCAATGATACATGGAGCTTAAGAAACCAGTAAGGGAAACGGCCCCACACATGGGGAGAAAAACATTTTGGCAGTTCTCTGCAGCTACTGCTTAGAGCGTGTAACTGTTGTGAACTTGTCTTACTAGTGGGAAATGTGGGGCCTGTAAGTTGCTTTCACTACACTTGTTAACGACTCACTTGGATGTCTTTTCAATCTCTCAGTACTAGAAGTCGAGTGCCCCAGTATGTAATGTTTCAAGGAAGCAAGAACATCCACTTTTTAATGAAACTAGGATAACTTACTCAAGCTAAGCATTAGCCTTTTTATATGGTCTTCTAAATAAAAGATCCTACTCCAGATGGCTTTTATAAAAAAGAAACAAAGCACGAATAAGTCAATACAAGAATGATTTCAAGAGACAAGTGCAGAACAATTCAAAGTGAGGAAAAAAGGAGAGATAAATGCATAGGAATTTTAATGGATTTTTTTATCCTCCAAGGGAAAGATAGTTGACTTTGAGCATTAAATACAGCTCTGTAGTTTCACATTTTAAAATGTTAAGCCCTCTCCCTGAATAACAAATCAAGGAATAAAATACAAGAAATGCATTGCTAGATGAGCAAAATGTATGTCCAAATGTTTATTTTAGTACTTCTTGTGCATATTTTTGTGTGGTTAGGCAACCACTTCTAAAACAAGTATTATGTATTTTTACTTCACAAATACATTCAGTGGTGATAAATATCACTGTTAGAAGCTACATATCTGTCCTTCCTGAATACAGTTCCCTCACTATTTACGTGAAAAATTAGCCTTAAAGTTTGCATGTTTTTTGTTTGGATCTTTGGTGCTTGTTTTACTACTAAGTCACTGCTGGTAAATGAGAATTGCAGTCATATTAACTTCAGAAAATGTTAGTGAAAGCAGTACAAAGTTCTTGCCCACCAATATTTAAAAAAATTGCAGAAATATTTGCTCTGCAAGCCTGTTTTTCTCATAAGAAGGTAAGAGTGAATAAAAACAAATGGTTCCAATGAACAAGGAAATGTTGAGGTGAGAGAATTTACCTTCATTCCCACTGGCCTGTAAAGGTTCTGTGGGCATCCAGCCTTGTATCCGGTCAAGAATTCAGAAGTGAGCTAAACGACGTATGAGAGGCATTCATCTTCTCTTAAGGTAAAATCCATGTAAAGTATTGGTAACATCTTACTGCGATGTCTGGGAAACACTTCATTTCTTGTTTGAGTTATAAGTAACTACCTGGATCTTCAGTCACACACCATCTTCTTGCCAGTCATCCTCTGGAAGGGTGGTCTCTTATGATCTCTTTCCTATGTACTAATTATTTCAAGGTCTTTTCCATTCCTGTGCCTGATATGATCAAAGTACATATGTTTGTACTGTACTCCCATGTTGGTAACACAGAAATTGACCTCTTCTTGATATAGGAAATACATAGATCTTCCCCAGCACCATTTTTAAAAGTTCCCCATGGTTTCTTTGTGACCAATATCTATTTTTAGATTTTTACTCACAGGAGAACAAGCTGTAGCAGAATTAAACTTTGTACCAAACTTTTGTATGTGCTTAGTCTCCATTCTTTTCCAAACTTTTTGTGAATAGATAAGTATTTGAGTGAGTGAGCCATTTCTATTTTTATTTTACAATACTTTATTTTAGAACTTTTGTTGATCATACTCAATTTGAATTCATCTGCTGCTTCTGCAATGTGATGATTAATTTGGGGCATTATTCTATTTCTGTCAAATTATAAAGCCTTCATACCCTTTAGTTTTGCTCAGCTTCAGAATGATCTGAATTCCTCAACTGATTTAAAACTACAGTATTTAGTGCTTTACCTCAGAAAAATGTAGCAAAAAAATGCAGTGCCAACAACATGTCTGATATTACTTATATCTTATCTACCTATTTCTTCTGCTTTTTGAATCCTGACAGGACTTGTTTCATCATATTTCCTGCATACATATTGAAAAGTCCAGCAGATAAGTATGCACCTTGATGTAAAAATCTACTCACTGTAGCGAATTGCTGACAATTACGTAGGTGGTTATTAAGGTAGGAACTCCCTAAGATGCTTTGGAATTTGAGTTATCAAAGAATCATAAGATGGTTTGGGTTGGAAAGGACCTTAAAGATTATCTTGTTCCAACCCCGTGCTATGGGCAGGAACACCCTCCACTAGACCGGGTTTCTCAAAGCTGCATCCAACCTGGCCCTGAACACTGCCAGGGATGAGGCAGCCACAGCTTCTCTGGACAACTTGTGCCAGTGTCTCACCACCCTCATAGTAAAGAATTTTTTCTTTATATCTAATCTAAATCTCACCTCTTTCAATTTAGAGCCATTCCCCTTTGTCCTGTCACTCCTTGCTCTTGCAAAAATGTTGCTCTTCAGATTTCTTGTAAGGCCCCTTTTTAGGCACTGGAAGGCTGCCCTGGGGTTTCTTCAGGACCTTGTCTTCTTCAGGCTGAATAAGCCCAACTCACTCAGCCTGTCTTCACAGGAGAGGTACTTCAGCCCTCCAATCATCTTTGTGGCTCTCCTCTAAACTTGCTCAAGCAGATCCACATCCCTGTTGTGTTGAGGGTCCCAGAGCTGAATACAGTACTGCAGGTGGTGTCTCATGAGAGTGGGGTATAAGGGGGAGAATCATCACCACTTCTTTTCATGCAGCCCATGATACAGTTGGCTTTCTGGACAGCAAACACAATGCTAGCCCATGTTGAGCTTCTTGTCAATCAATACCCCCAAATGCTTCTCCTCAGAGCTGCTCTCCATGTGGTCCCCACCCAGCCTGTATTTATGCTTGGGATTGCCCTCACCCAGGTGCAGGACCTCGCACTTGGTCTTATTGAAGTTAATGCTGTTCTCACCTCTCAAGCCTGTCAAAGTCCCTCTGGATGGCATCCTTCCTTCCAGCATGTCAAATGCACCACACAGCTTGTTGTCATTGTCAAACTTCCTGCGGGTGCACTTGATCCCATTGTCCATGTCACTGACAAAGATGTTAAACAGCACTGGTCCTAGTACTGACCCTTGAGGGACACCACATGTCACCGGTCTCCACTTGGACATTGATCTGTTGACCACAACTCCTTGAGTGCAAGCATCCAGGCGATTTCTTATCCACCAAGTGGCCCATCCATCGAATCCGTGTCTCTCCAATTTAGGATGTCTTGCAGGACAGTGTCAAATGCCTTGCAGAAGCCCAGGTACATGATCTCAGCCATTCTTCCCTTATCCACCAGTGCTGTAACCCAGTCATAGAAGCTGGGTCTTGTTAGGCATGATCTGTCCTTAATGAAGCCATGCTGGCTGTTACCAATCACTTCCTTGTTTTCCTTCCTTGTTTCCTGGAAACTGTTCCTCAGCACAGTTTCCAGGAGAATTTTCTCAACAATCTTGGTAGGCACCGAGGTGAAACTGACCGACCTATAGTTCCCTAGGTCTTCCTTGTTTCCCTTTTTAAAAATGGGGGTTATGTTTCCCATCTTCCAGTGAGTGAGAACTTCACCTGACCGCCATGACTTCTCAGATATGGATAGTGGCTCAGCCATGTCATTTGCTAGTTCCCTCAGGATCTGTGGATGCATCTCACCAAGTCCCATGGACTTGTACACCTTCATGTTCCTCACATGGTCTCACCAGCATCTTTCAAGCATTAACCTTTTTGAAAAGCATCAAAGGTTGTAAATGATCAGCTAAACAGGTGGCCAACAGGTGGTCACATCTGTGCAATTGTGGGTGATGTATAGTATGCTTACATATGCATTGGTTCTCCTAGGGAAAGCACCCGACTTCTTCCAGAAGAATTATTCATATGGAGACGTCAGGTAAACTAGCACAGAAAATTTTTGTTTAAAAAGTGCACATTGGATAAAGTTATAAGTAACTATTAACTTTATCAAGAGAAATGTCTGGCACTACTAATAAAGAATGTTCATATTTATATTTAATAAGGTCATTAATGTGTACAAATAAAGAGTTAAACCACCTTTCAGTGGGGTAGAGGACTTCCACCTGCTTGTGGATATGTGAAATCCATCTTTATCTGCTCTTCCATGTGCACACACAAGATTACTGTGGAATACAATGAGAATTGTAAACTTTTTATTGACAGAAAACAAGCAAATGGCACAGTTCAATGAAAAGAACATCCGTCTTAAATAGTCCTCAGCTTGAGACCAGTTTTCTTCTGACCCATATATACATGCACACAGGTAGTTGTCAGGCTGGAACCAGCATAGGTATGCTTAGAAGTCCATGACTACCCAGGTGTATCTGAGATCCCAAAATCATTGGAGTCGGGAAGTAGCACAGTGCTATCTCTGCTATAATGCAAGAACACAAGTACCCCAAAGGCCTCGGTTTTATTAAAACACAAATTAGAACAAGGCAACTCTGAAAATAGACATGATTCAAGCTGAGTCAGAGGACAAGACAATGGCAGAAGAGTATTTAAAGAAGATATCTCCTGCCCCTCACCTACAGTTCCCTTCTGTTTTAGCAGCTGGCAGCAGTTTCCTGAGTAGCACAAACTTCCCTGTTGTAGTTTAGACAAAACCTAAGCGCAACTCAGCTGCTCCCTCACCACCTCCTTCCCTGGTGGTATGAGGAGGAGAATCAGAAGAAGCTAAAACTCACTGGGGAAATGTCGTGGTTTAAACCCAGGCCGTAAATCAGAACCACGAAGTCCACTTCCCCCCCCACCTTTCTTCCCTCCGCTTCTGGAGGGACGGGGAGGAGAATCGAAAGAATGCAACTCCCACGGGTTGAGATAAGAACAGTTTAATAACTCAGGTATAACATAAACCTCTACTGCTACCACTAATAGTAATAATGATAAAGGAAATAACAAGCAAGAGAATACAACCGCTCACCAACCGGTACCTCAACCCCACCCTGCCATGATCCAGCCCTTCCGGGGGCTCTCCGTTCTACATCCTGGGCATGACGTGCTATGGTATGGAATACCTCTTTGGCTAGTTTGGGTCAGGTGTCCTGTCCCTGCTTCCTCCCAGCTTCTCCTCCTCCCTGGCAGAGCATGAGACTCACAAAGTCCTTGGTCAGTCTAAACATCGCTGTTATCAGCTCCATTCCCAGGCCGAAAGTCAAAAACACAGTGCTGCAACAGCTACTAAGAAGGAGAAAAACTGACTGCTACTGCTGAACCCAGGACAGGAAAGATGAAAAGTTTAATAATAAAAATAAAATTAAAAATAATAACAAATAATGGTAGCAATAATAATGATGATGATGAAAAGGGGGCAGAGAGAGAGGAATAAAACCCGAAAAAGGTAAGTGATGCAAGTTACAGTTTCTCACCACCAGCTAACTGTTGCCTGTCTCATCCCTGAATAGTGATCGGTGGATCCCAGCCAACTCTCCCCACTTTATGTACTGGACATGATGTATTGTGGTATGGAATACCCCTTTGGCTAGTTTGATCAAGTGTCCTGTCTTTGCTCTGTCCTGTCTTCTTGTGCACCTCCTCACTGGCCAAGCATGAGAGATTGAAAAGTCCTTGATCCAGCTAAGTGCTATTTATCAACAACTAGAACATTGGTGTGCTATTGACATTATTCTCATACTATATATAAGGCACAGCACTGCACCAGCTACTGAGAAGAAAATGAAATCTATCCCAGCTGAAACCTGGACACCCCCGCAACTGTGAGGATAACTTACCTGTGACCAGTCCTGCCTGAAGTAGGGTGATGGGTTTATGTCATGCAGCAGGGTGCTCTCCACACTCTTCCTGGTCTCCTTATCCCCTCTATTCAGGCACTCTACCTCCTGCATCTCTCTTTCCTTACCCCCAAGCTGAGCATCCCAAAACCTCTCCTGGCTGCATATGGGAATCTGCACAGGACAATACAGGCATGTTACAAGCCTTCCTGCTGCCCATCACCCTAGCATATAGCTAGGCATTTTTTAGGGGGTCAGCTTCATCCTGAGGAGACATGACTGAAAACTGGCAGATGGATGTAAGGGAAGAGCCATCTTCTTTTTTGGTCTATCTCCCCTGGAGACCTGGTGCCTCAGAGCAGCAGGACATAAAGTGTTTTCCCTGCAAGCTTCCAAATTAGTCCAGATAGTTTTGATAGCAGGCCTATTCTGTGTGGGACAGGTAACTCAAACCGCATAGCAACACAATATAACTGTGTCTTGTGACAGAAGTATTTTTCTCTCGAGCCCACCTTCTTACATGTTTTACCACAGGAGGGAGTGGTTTTTCAGTTTTTCTCTTGAAGTTTCTATTGAATTATATGGGGTTTAGAGTAATATCTATGGAAACCTATTAATCTCTATGGCAGGTTTTTATCCCCATTAAGTACCATATGATTTTTTTTTGATTTCTTTTTCATAAGGACAGCCTTGTAGCTACCGGTAAAATCTTCAGTTTCACCATGCAAGGTGGAAAAAAGCAAAGATTTCAAAACTGAGGAATAACAGAAACAGTGAGAACAGCAGGAAAAAGGACTATATTTAGTATTTATTTTATTATTATGGGACTGATTTTTTTCCAAAGCTTGGGTTCTCACAGTTCTACAGGAGATTACCAGGGACCAAACCATTTTTTAAAATTAATTTTTAATAATGTGTAATAATCTGAGTGGCACTGGTCTGTGTGTGGAATTAGAATTCCTCTGATAGAAAAAGAAATATTTGTGCAGAGTTTTATGAGCAAAGTTGACCTGAGGCTTCCTGAGGCTGATTGAGAAATTGCAGTCAACGAAGATCCTTAACCCCTTCCCAGCTCCGTTTTCAATCTACTAAAGAATAAAGTCTCTGTGGTTTAATATACAAAGAAACTGACAAAGACCTGAAAAGAGCAATAAACTTGTATGTGATTACAATAAGCTCATACTCCTTTTAAATTTAACTTAATGACCAAATGGGCTTTTCAGCACAGAATGGCATGAACCTTCAGTTCAGCATCGCATGGCTTTATTTAATAGAGCACTACATTTCAAACAAAATGTTCTGAGGTCAGTTCTCTACAACCCAGGAATTTGCTCTTAATTTCCCTTCCTTTGGTTAAGAGACAAGAAGCAGCAGCAATCGGCAAATCACAACATTTGATAGAGGCTCAAAATAAGCGTCCAAAAACTGAGTAATTCTGAACAGACAGCGAGGAGGGGGGAAACACTGAACTGAATGTGCCTACTCCTAACAATAACCATGGAGCTAGCTGTCCTAATTCTTTCTAGAAAAGCCTGAAAGATGGGTGTTAGCGGGGGTTAAGGAGAATATTTATGAGACCTAAAGATAAAGACCCTGCTGATGTTGCTGCCTGTTGCCACGCATTTCCATTAACCTGCAACAACCTACCAGTGGGCCAGCTCTGTCAGTGTTAATCTCCGTAAACTTTTTCATCCAGTCAAACGTGTTTTGCCAGGGCATTGTACTAGCCTCAAAGCTTTCCAGCACTGCTAGTGATAATTATATTTATTAATGATTTCCGGTTACTCAAGGATACTGAATCTGCAGCGCAAAGAATTCACCTACTAACACCAAGTTGAAAGGGAAACTGCAGCCATCACTATCAAGGAATACTCCTAGCCTCTAAATGCTGCCAGATTTAAGATTAAGACTTCTATATTTAAGCCAGAAGGAAATATGATGAGGAAGTCATAACTTAAATCAAGAAATGTATCATACATGTAGTAAATTGTCATACATTGCCATTAGGAAAAATTGTTTTACATTGCCATTAGGAAAAAAAGTAAATAAAAAATCAATGCAGAATTTTGTGAAGTATGTAAGGTTTAACTCTACTTTCTTTTATAAATTTTATTGCAAAGTTTGCTTAACAAATTTGAACGTGAATATTCATTGGGAGGATATAACTGGAAATATAGCCCCTCTGGAATATGCCGATGTACAAACATTATTTAAAGGAAACAAGTATGATGTTGTCCAATTTAATTTTCAGTCTTCTAAATTTCTGTGGTTTAAATCACGTTTCTCAAGGATGAGGACACTAAAACATCTGTGACAGCGGAGGACTGGTGGCCTTTGTCCTGGAAATTTTTTTAAATGTAACAAATTCTGTTCATCCTTAGTGCTTAATTCTGTACTAGCTGATTTAGTAATTAGAAAAATGGGGGAGTGCCAGGAAGACCATGCTGCTAGGTGCACTCTGCATTTTCCTAGAAAGCCTAATGAAATTGTGAGCGCCCCAGAGTAAATGGGACTTTTGTTGCTGAACTGTTGTTGGGTCAGGATATTACTGGAGATGAGGTTTAAAGGGTCTGCCAGGATTAGGAAAATAAGTGATGCTTTATAATATGTTAGACATGTTTTAATTAATATGCTTTAAAGCATTAGTAACATCTGCTGGTGTTTGCTGGTGGCAATCCAAACTCACTGGCAGTAGCCTCTAGCCTGCCACCTAAGTATTAATACAGTGTACTGCCACATCTGTTTAAGAGTAAAAGTAGCAGGACCAGTGAACAAACATAAGCTTATAATGAACTCAACTCTTTCCTCTAGTTAGGCCTTAACTAAACTCATACATGGGAGAATATGTTAGAAATATGTGTCAGTATAAAATAAGGAAAGGTTTCCTGCTCATGAAAGAAGACAGAGGGGACATCAAGACTGGCAGGAATGATATGTATGAAGAAACCTGAGCAGGCAGGTATCTACCAGCAGAAATCCATCCTGGTCTGATGGCACAGTGAGCTATGTGCACGCTGCAAGAGAAATTTAGCTGTTACACCAGAAGAAGGGGTGAATCAGAGTGAGGGTTGAAGAGCTGGTAAGATGCTGGTTGCTGGAAGGTTGAATGTGTACAATGGTGAATCAGGATAAAGAAACTGACTCACTGTGCCACGTTCAAAGTGGGACCAAGATGAAACAAAGGCAGACACAACAAGCGGGGAAGAAGGTGTCTTCATTATGCCTTTCATATTTTCTGCATCTTTCTGTCACTTGCTTTCCTAGTTACTTGCCAGTGCTTTTTATGTGGTCTATTACACAAATTTGCTGCACAATAATTATCAAAAAGATGGCAGATAAAAAAGGTTTCTGTTTGTGTGGAATGACAACAGTTATAGCTGTTAATTATATATCCTTAAATATGCGCCTTTGCAACATTCAAAACTTCCCCTCTCGGGCTGGAGTTCCACCATTGTATTAGAGTCATCTAAACAAAACACGCACGTAAAAGCTGGAAATCCAGCCTCCATCCAACCCCCAGCCAGGTGTTCCTGTCTCCTCCTCTGTGTTGAAATTAACCAGAGGGAGAAGCAGGTGAGAAAAGCACTCTAGCTCATCATGGGCATGAATGCATGCTAGTTACTGCCAGTGCTGATGATGCAAGATAAGTGGCAGAAAAGTGTGCTGAAACAAGGTAGAAGGTAGACTGGAATTACTTACTTTGACAGCTTACCACACTAGTTAGCTTAAAGCAGTTATGAATCCTCAACCTCAGGCTTTGCTTAAATTTAAATGATTTATTTGATGAGGAAAATGCCTACATTTTGTTTACATCAAAATAAAAGTGTTAACATTTCAACTTATAACAGTTTTAATAAATGAAAAGCATAATTGTACTTGAAATTTGCTGAAAGTGAGATGGAAAGGAAAGCAATATTAATTGAGAAACTTGAAAGTAAATTACAGGGTAAAGTATATGTTTACTCTTAAGTGAGCAGAGAAGACATTCTGAAGTCTACATAAAGATCAACAATACCTGTGTTCACAAAAGTAAAAATCACTGCTGCCATCTTTCATGCTCTCTTCTTCTATGTTGTTGTTCTCATAGACATTCAATTGCCCCAGTGAATTTAAAGGACTTCTTGAAAGCATTTTTTTAACGCAGTGGCAGAGCTCTCAGCAGCAGAAACAGGCAGTACTGTCCTTTCTTTCTCCTCCCTGGTAGAGAAAGAAGGTGTTGTGGTTTAAGCCTGTCCTGAATCCAGGACAGAAGGCCAGTTGTGTTCTGTGGAAGGTGAAGTCCCTCCATGCTGCACAGAGCAGGGCGCTGTGTAGGAGGCACTGCAGACTGACAGCAGCTCAAAGGCATGAAGAAACTGGGGGGTTATGTCATCACACTTAGTCTTCCTTTCCTCCTGTCCTTCTCCCAAGGACATCTCTCTGTCCAGCTTCTTTTTGCTCAGGTTTTCCTCTTTGAGCATACAAGTTATAGAGACTGGAGAAGGAAAGCTGCTGTCCTCCAGTGGAGGGCTGGAGCTACCCTAGCTTCACTCTGGGCTAGAGGAGAAAGAGTTCGGAAGGAGCAGATGAGTGTGTAAGGCATTCAGGGGAAGCCATTTAAGACAAAGTGCAGATAATAAGATGGAGGGAAAAAAATCCAGAAACATAAGCTTGAGTGAGCTGTGGTAGCATCCTTACCTATTGCCATATGTAAGTCACATGAATCCTGGTTGTGCTCTGTTGATAAAAAGGGGCAAATGAAGGCAACACCAAGACACTGTCATGTAGTGCAAAGCAGTCCGTTTATGCCATGTCAGTTAGAGTCTTCAACTCACTAGCTGTCTCAATCTCTACCACTTATTATACGCATATCTGAATTTCAAACATCTTGAGTATTCAGACAACTTCATACTGGCTTCAAAATACAACTTTCCTTACATCAGCCTCCAATTTTTATGTAAAGGTGAGTTTATACTAATAAGAAGGCTATAAGAGATGCAAAAAAGAGGGCATGGAGCTGATACCATGACAGGGTTTGTGAAACAGAGACATCTACTGGTTGAGCTTTGGGGTGAAATGTTCTATTTTGTTTTGTGACTTCACGGTGCAATGCTCTGCTCCTTTTCTTTGATCTGAATCATTAATCTGTTATGATAGGCCTGTCACTAATCCATGGCCTCAGAAAATATGCACACGTGTTAAAATGAGTTTTGCCATAAATTATTTAGTGATTTACAAAGCAATGCTCAACACGTGCCACCAGGTGATTTTAAACTTCCGTATGCTTGCAGTGTTTTTCAAAATCCTCAGTGAAAATTAATCATTTATCACAACATAGAATCACCAAAGCTTGTGGGAGTGCTACAAGGTTTTAAAGAAGAATTTCATAAAGTGGCAAAAGCAGAAATACTGTACCTGGCACTGAATCTCATAGTTTTCAGCTTGGTACCATTACCATTGAGGTTACACAGATAAAGTATGTATCTTGTTTACTTACTGAGACCTAAAGTATGATAAAAGTGAGCTAAGGATCCTAAAACCTCAGTAAATAATGTATTTCATGCTTACTTAACAGCTACATTTTTCTACTGGGGGAGAAATAACATAATGACAGGAGGATCTTGGAAGGACTAGAGGTTTGAGTAGATATAAGTAAACTGGCAAAGTCTGATCACTTATATAAACTTTATTTAAATTATCTATGTTTCATAAGTCTGCAGAAACATACTAGACATTGTAATACATGCAAATTTTTTAGGGTTTCCTGATATCTTTTTACTAGATCAATCTAAAAGTATTGTCAGACATGCCTTGCTAACAAAACCTCTGAATAAACAACCTCTTCTGCATTTTGTCCAACTTGATTTAGCACACAAAAGAGAGAAAATTATTTTTTAAAGGAATAAAATGCATATGAAACCTGTTTTGGAATGAAAAAAATCAGAAAGAATCTTAAATTTAAGGAGTTTAATTCAATAAAAAAATGACTACTTGCTGAAAAAAAAAAAAAAAAAAAAAAGGAAGACCTGATATAAGTTATGCAGTTAAACAAATACCAGCTCTGTTAAACTGACACTTTTCAGTAAGCCAGGGCTGCATACATTTGAGGAAGCAATGCTCATCTGTGGTAATAAGCACCACGTAAAATTTTTAGAGAGGTCGTAAGGCAGGTAAGTAGGCAGATAGACAGACAGGTGTGTAGGTAGGTAGAATCCTTTCAGCTTTTGGATCAATTTCATTTCAGAGCCTCTTAACCCATGATGTCCTCTTGCAAAAAAAGAAAAAAAAAACCAGCTTATGCTAAGATACAGCAGTACTTCAATGAGTTGTATTTACTCACCATATTATTGTGCCTGCTGGGACATTTCCCAGAGGATAGAAATATCATTTAAGGAGTTAAGAGGGAAGAGGTTCCCTATGAAACTTTCTTCTATGTCCGGTAGTTCTATTGCTAAAGTAAGCACCAGCTGTGGCTCACCTCTCAAAATATATGTTGTATCATGACTGATGTCACTCTTTGGGGTTAAGCTAGGGTGGTAGGAGCCAGTTCAGGTCTAATTGTTGAAATGTATGCTTAGTTCAAGTTAAATAATACATCCCTAGGAAAAAAAAATCAGCACAGAGGTGCTGAGTTGTGAAAAGACTGTTGTTTTGGGCCCAGTGGCCTGAATAGACTTGTTAAAGCCCATGGCTGATGTATGCTAAGCAGAGCCAGGGAGTATGTGGAGAGAAAGGGAGGGCAGGCCAGTTGAGCAGGCACATCAGTCTCTGAGCCAGGGCACACACTTTGATGGCTCCTTTGGAGGTATGAGTGAAAGCCAAACCTCTGTTCCCTCCTTTTTTTCATTTCTGCCATGCAAAGATAATCAGGTTTATGTAAAGTATGTGTGCTCTTTTGACAGTCCACGATATCTCATTAATTCAATCACACCAAACACCATTGTTCCCAAAGTGTTTGAAATGCGGATAGGCATGGAGGCTTTCTTAATCCTGTCAATCAATGTTAACATTTTTCTTGCAGTTGCCATGGTCAGGGCCAGAGTTCATGAAAACACAGAATAAGAGCCAACAAAACAAGAATAAAGACTTATTTGAGATACTCTTTTTAAAGGACATCTACCATGCACAAAACATGGGAAGTAAATGTAGACAAGTTTGGACACTATGGCTCACTGAGAGGAAAAAGGGGGAAAAAGAATTTGAAAATCAAATAGGCCTATAAAAACTTGACCCAAGAGTCTCTGGGAAAAACCCGATGAATTGCTCCCTAGTAGAACAATGTTCTTTCTTTCGTGCGTTCTTCAGGAGTACAATGCTCAATATATTATAACACATGCCACTGATGTCTTTACACTGTTGTAAGCCAGCTCAGACCATCGGAATGCTGATCGCCGACAACAAGAGATTGTGCAGCGGTAATTCTCTCTTTCTCCTGCTTGGCTACAAACAAGCACTGGGAAAATTATTCATGCATATAGGCCAACAAAGCAGAGATGGGAGATTTGCGATGTCATGCAGCGAGATCATGTGACAAACATTAAAATAAAACCCCCAAGCCTTCACCCTTTGAGACTTTGTAAAATAACCAATTTATCCCTATGAATGTAGCAGCCAACATGTCTTATTGCGCTGGTAGAAATCACGGCCATTTTAGTACTGCTGTACTGATCAATGAGACCACAGTGCACATGCTAAACAAAGAAACATAACAATTACATAATTATGCAATTGCTAAAGCTATGTAACAAAAGCCCTCACTGGGATTTTCTACAGCTTTGCTGATTCCTAACAGGCCTCAGGTACTTTTATATATACTTCTTCATAAACTTGATGAAAAGATGTGTCATTAAGCATTAAAGGGATCCAAAGATAGATTTTTGCCTAGGTACATAGAGAATTTTTGGACATCCATGTAAGTGTCCTGCTTTACAATTTAAATCAAATATTATTTGCAGTTAAAAAAACCTAACCAACAAACAAAAAGCAAAACAACAACAAACTCAACAACACCTTGTGCGTGGTTGAGTTGTACCTAGAACAGCTGGCAACTTAGCTGTGCAAAGGAAAGAAATGACAGCTCCCTGGAAGTTAGTTAGTGACAATCGTCACACATACCACTTCAAGGTTTGTTCTTCAAGGTCTCTGCAGGAAAGAAAGCAAGGCCTTTCGGCAATGGCAATTAAGGAGTGCTCTGCTACTATTGTGGCAGATGTCCACTGATCTAGAAACATACATCCACACAGATCAATAAAGCCTGACATGATACAGAGTGCTTTGGTGGGATGGCACAGCAAAACAGCCTCTCTGCTGAGAACAGTCCCTTAGTGCACTAGAGTGAGTCTGTCACCTGTACCTGTTAGCAGGTAAGAAGAAAAGTGAATTTTTTACTTTACTGGTAGTGAAATGGAACTGGGATATTGTGTACACATCTAGTGATTATACTTTTTAAAGGATATTGAAGACTTCTGAGCTGTAATGATATCCTATCTCATAAGAAGGCAACACCTGCTTTTGCCACCCATTCCAGGTTTGCCATTCTTTGAGTATGCAGGTGCTTGGTATTTGTAATAACTCTTCCACTTTAACAAGCCAAAGTAAAGCATCCAATTCCAGAGGTCATTCCCATTAGGCTTTCCAAAAGTACTGCATCTAGAGTAGATAAACTCAGCTCTTTATGCGCTTCATTCCCGTAATCTATTTTTCTTTCTCTCCCTCATAAGGTACCATTTTCTCCCTCCTCACACTGGGTAGATATTCTCCAGATGAGGCCATTGCAACCATAGGACTTTCTGAACTGGGCTGTCAGCACCGTGGAGCTCCAGATGCTAACAACTATCTCTAAAGAGAGGGAGGAGTGGGAAGAAAACAGAAGTGAAGGTAAAAAGAAATTATGAGGTATTTCTTTCCATTCTTGTGCTGATCAGTAAACTAAGGTATCTGCTGCACATTTTCCAGAGGTGATTCAAATAAATCAAAGGTCACAGGACTCACAGGCAGAGCACGTAGTTTGAGAAAGTCTTGCCAATGAAATGTCAGGAGTTTCTGCATAATGCTAGACATAATTGGATCAGATGACTTACTTAGTAAAAGAGAATAACATTGTTTTGAGGGGAGTATGATTTAGTTTGGAGGAGGCGGTTGGTTTTATCCTATAACATCTAAAAGACCTAAGTAACCCACTCAATGGGTGGGAGGGCTTTTACTATATGATGACTACAGAATATTTTCATAAGGCAGGAGAAAAAGGAGAAAAGGTTGGTGAAATTCTTGACTACATATTTACTCAGGAGATATAGCTACAGTTCATCTGAATAAGCAAGTTTTCAGTTGTAGTGTATTGCACTAGGTTTTCTCTCCTAATTGCAGCTCCCCATTGCTTTACTTATTATCAAGCATCATTGTCAGAATAATCTGGTGCTTAGTATGTACTTAAATGTACCAATACCTGAAATTAACAGCTAAGAAATTAAATGTACAAACAATGTATTAGCCAGAAATTTATAAGTAAAGGTGTTCTGTATAATAGATGATTATATATTGATGGAAGTTTTATGAGTTACCTTATACTCAATTCCAGTGGATAGATTCTATTTCTGAAAATATCTTCAGCTGAAGAAAACCATGAATCTGTTATGCTGTTTTCTACATTGCCAGCCTCCTTTTTTCCTCCCCCTCTCTCCCACCCTGCATCAGCATTCACTCACTCCTCATTTTCTGTTTGATTCCTCCTGCTTTCCTCAGTACTTTGTGCACAATACACGTGTAGGAAGCTTTGGTCACTCCACCATTCTTTCCCTGCTGCCTCTAGCTGCAATACAGTTCCATTTTAGAGTAATTATTTGTGAGACAAACGGTAAATTCACCCAGAATTACATCTGACGAATTCATCTTGGTCACATTCCATGACTCTCATCTCTTGAGAACTTTGGACCATGGATCTACATATGTTTGCCATTGTGACTGGAGTGATAAAGCTGCACTATCAGATTGCTAAAAAGGCAAAGAATTCAATATTTATAATGCCAAATGAATGAGATTGTTACACTTTCCAATATGTTGCAATAATCCTTTCAACAGTATTCACAGTATTTACTGACATTCATAAACACGAAGTGCATTCGCTGTGTATTCCCCAGTTATTATGTGGAATGGGAAGGCCACAAAATACTATTTAAGTATTCTTTGTGAGGAGAAGAGCTACCTTGCTTCCTGAGGAAGACCAGAAATCATCAGTAACCTCCTTGAAGTGACCTTACCTATTGTTCCCCTGTTAGAACACAGCAGCCTCCTCCTAGCAAGCTGGTACTGCTCTGTTTTGTACTGCAGGCAGAGCCATGGGAGCTGTGGAGCCCTGGGGGCTCAGCAAGAGTTGAATACGGTCACATTTGCCTGTGGCCAGTTGCTTATTAATACAGATGTAGCACCTTTAAACAAATATTAGCTCTAGATGAGTAGTAACTCTTATGAAATCACAGGCAAATTCAGGTTGAATTGACCTCTCAGCTATGAGGTCAGACAAAGGTTGCTTAGGGCTTTATCCAGTCTTGAAAACCTTGACTTCACTATCTGGGCAACCTCATCCACTAGTGAGCTGTCCTCACAATAGAAGAGCTTCTTGTAACTAATCAGATCCACTTTTGTTTCAACTCACAGCTTTGTCTATTTTTGTCACACCGTACACCACTGAGAAGAGTCTGGCTTTGTTCTGTCAATATCTTCCCCACGGGTAATGGAAGGCTGCTATTAAATCTTCCCAAACTATTTCTTCCTCAGTCTACACCAAATCTCACTTCCTCAGCCTGTCCTCCCAGGGCAAGTGCTCCAGACCCTGACCATCTCAGTGGCCCTATGCTGAAATTGCTCAGCTGATAAATATCTCTTTTTCCAATGGGAGCCCAAAAAGTAATACAGCATTCTATAAATCATCTAGTAAGTGTTGATTTTTGAGGGATAAGAACTCCCCTCCTTCTATCAGCTCTTGCCTTATTGATTATAGCGAACAATGCTGGCAGCTGTCAGTGCTACCAGGGCATGCTGCTGCCTCCTTTCCAGCCTCCTCTGTCCATCAGGACCCCCAGACATTTCTCCACAGAGCTGCTCCCTCAGCACTCACAGCCCAGACTGTAGTGTGACAACAATCTCTTCCTTTCCCAGTACAGGGCCAAATATTTGTCTTTGTATTTCAGAAGGTTGTTTTTTATCCCCTCCTCCAGCCTGCCTGGGTATCTTTACATGGCAGCCTTGTCCTTTATCACAGTGGGTGGTCCTCACAATAAGGTGTCATCTTCAAACTTCGTAAGACTGCTGTCCATTGTCTCCTCCAAGCAGCTGCTAAATACGCTGAAGAGTTCAGGTCCTATTAGAGACCTCAGCGTTACGTCACTGGTTATCAGCCTGAAGGCAAAGCCTGACTCATTAACTGTTATATTCTGAACCTGGATATTCGACTGTTATTTTCACCCATCCAGTTTTCCACCCATCTGGTTGAGCTTGGGTGATAATCTGCAGATCTTTATAATAAAAAAACTGTTATAGAGAGACCTCAAAACTGTGTAAACAGAGCTTTTTACCCTTGTGGGTTTCTCACTTTTTCGGACAGTGAGAACACATATAAGTGAATGCTCCATCCCTGGTGGTGCTCAAGGCCAGGTTGGACAAAGACTTGGGTGGCATGGTTTAGCGTGAGGTGTCCCTGCCCATGGCAGGGGGGTTGGAACTAGATGATCTTAAGGTCTTTTCCAACCCTGACTATTCTATGATTCTATGATTCTATGATTCTATGAATTTGCTTGTGCACTTTTATGAAGCTGTAACTTCCCCTGGAAAAGTGTCCTTGCACTTGCCTCTAAGTTCCTATAAGTTTAGCTAAAGGAAAAAATAAAAAAAGAAAAAAGTATAAAGAGATAAAAACTTTAGAGAGGCTTAATTGCACTTTGTTAGAACATATTTATGGTTGCCAGATGAGCACTCTCAGAACTAATGTTAACACCTTATTAGAATATATATTTCAACCCAAAATAAGCAAAAGCATTAATCTTCAGCACATATACATAAATCCAGACCGTAATTCTTTTAACTTTTCCCTTTATTATAATTTAACACTGGTTTTAATATAAAGTGCATTAAGACTATTGATAAAAAGTGCAGTAAGACTATTGGTTACACTTTTCCATTCGCAAAACAAAAAATATTCCATAATTCAGAAGTATTCTAAATATTTTACCTGCAATTTTTAATTAAAAGACCCAAACATACCTCAGAATATAACCCTCCCTTCAAACAGGGATGAAATGCACAAGATCGCATCTCTAAAAGTGAACATACTTGAGGAAGTATAAGCACTTTAATAAAGGATGAGTCTTATGGATGTTAATTGGAAGGCGTAACTAGACTAAGAGACACCTAAAACGGTAATCCCTTCTCTTCCCCTTCCCTCCAACTCAGAGCAGCTTCTCTCTTCACTCCAGCATGAGTCTGCAGAACAGGCATACAGCAGTTTTTTCTCCTTCATTACTCACTCCTCACAAACCTTGACACTAAACTACCAGCTGCAGATGAAGTGTTTTTAGAACCAAAGCACAGTGTTCCTTCAGGTGATCACACCACCTTCACTTGAGTTTTCCTTATTTGTGCTCTTCTAAGAAGATCAGATAGTAATCTAGTCCCAGGACATTGTCATTTAGGCAAAGAAGCTACAGCAGTTCAAGGCATTACCACCCTGCACCAGTGACTCTAGTCTGGGTCAGTGCAAAGAAGGGGAGACGAGCTAAGTAAAAAAGCTGGCACTGAACTGAAGTGGAATTCTCCAAGTACTTGCTGGGTGAGTTGCATGTCTCAGCTGGGGGCAACAGCGAGCAGCAAGACGTGGTAACTTCTTCAACGTGACAGCAGCTTTGTAAACTCAGTTCATGGACACTGCAGACAAGTTCTGGCAAGTATGGCTGGAGCAACTTAAGATGCTACAAGAGTAACTGTAGGGTAAAAAGATATAAACAGGCACTGAGGTAATTTTAAGAGATTATCCCAAGCAACGAGTTTTAATCAGCTGAGGTCTGCAGCACATTTACCACCATGCAAAGGAAAGACAAGCACCTGGGCAGGGATATCCATGATGTGCTGCTAAATGCCTCACAACATCTTTCCTGAGGTTTTAAGTCTCACAGTGTTATTTTTAAGAAACAGCTGGCAAAAAATCTTGAAATTTATTGTGATCCTGGAAGGGTTTTGGTATAAAACTACATTGATATAGACACACATTGGCTTTGGTTTTTTCTATTTGTGTTTTAGGGTTCTTTTTCTTTAAGGCTGTGTATTTTTAATCCCCATTGGTATTCCCAGCTCTCTGTCAGGAGTACTTTGACAAATTCACTGTTCACCTGGAAGCCAGAAAGCCAAAGACCACTTATCATAACTAGGTAGGTTGTCCTGCGGATGCTCACTGGAAAGAAATGCATATGCATATTTGAATTCCTTGTATTGGATTTGTAAATACTCGAAGCTACTTAAAACCACAGATATTTTCAAGGCACACAGGAGTCTTTCTTCTAAAGAGTCTTCAGGGATTGGAAAATAGCTATATTGAAAGATGGCAACTGAGACATATCTGTTTGTAATTGATTTTCGTAAGGTTTAGAAAACAAACTTGGCAAGGCTCTGTAAATGCAACAAAATGTATACCACTTAATGGACTAGTTCTCTCTCTCTGTGGCATCAAGAAGCTCCCCTCAGTCCTGATAACAACTAATGGGAAATTGCACTCTGAAGTCCAATAAATCCATCCATTAAAAGGGTAAAGAGACCTCAGACTTTGAAAACTAGAAATACTGCAGAATGCTCTGTCAGTCTTGTGCTAGACAGGATTTGGTTTGCTTTTATGACACCACATAAAGAAGTAATAGGTTATAAAGCTTTCAGGGCCCTAGCATAGGTGACAGAGTTTTTATATCCCCTCTGCACAACTGGATGAGAAACAGATGTCATACCACTTGCCTACACACTCTCCTCTGTGTCAAAGGCTGTCAGAGGAGTAGAGGAACAAGCAATATGCCCATTGCCCTATAAAGTTAATGTGTTTGTTGAGGCCACAGCCTGTGTGCAGGTGTAAGACCACAACTGGACAAAGTTTTGATTTCCAACAGCATGTTCTAGCATTTTGCAAGCAGTGAAATTATAAGTACAAAATTTATTCCACCTGAAAACAGTTTATTGCAAATGTGTGACTTCATATGCAGCTAAATTTACTTCCAGTCTGACAGGGGTTTCAATCTCCATCTAGTAACTCTTTCACTGGAGAGCAGTCTGAAAATTTTACTAACTTCCATTCTTCAGCTATTGCCAGGAAAGATAAAGCCACACTGGATGAGTCGTGTCAAATAGCTGTAGGCAATCACAAAATTTATAAACAAAAATATTTTCAAGCTTTGAGTCTATAAGGAAACAACAGACCAGGACCTTTTCTATTCTTTTAGAAAGGAATGCACGGGGGAAAAGAAAGGTTTCATACTGGTAACTATGACCTTGCAGCTGTTAAAAGGTGCTTACCTGCCCCATGTTTAATTTGTTCAGCACCTAGAAGACAATACTTCCACAGCCCTCACTGTGCTTCTTTCCATATGCAGTAACAGGGGATGTGAACATGTTGTGCTTAATATTAAATAACTAAAAATGCCCCAGAAAATTAATGGGAATCAGGCAGAACAGAGTTCTTGATCCACATGAATGTGCAGGGTGAAAGCATAGATAAATTTGGATTAGCAAGCAAAACTGAGCTCTGTTGTTAAATAGCACTTGATTCCATTAGACTGTGTCGGATTGTTAAAAATGCTAACATTATGTGTGACTATTCATTTTCATCACCTGCTCTTGATTAATCCAGTCCTAAATGGCATCTGTGGACCCTGCCATCTCATACTACTTAATTAAATTAGCAACACATTTGTCTCCCCCATTTTCCTATCAAAGGGTTGTGCTCAGGAGAAATAAAACCTTTGTTCACCGCAACTCCGTATAATTTACACTCCTTTTTCCCTTTCTCCTCCAGCTCCTGGCTCAGATGCTAAATTGTAACTGGTAATAGGGAGCTATTAGGTCTAGTGAAGCATGTCAAAGAAGTCAGTAGAAAACCAGACCTGAAAGGAGGCCTCAGATCTCATAAAACAACAGGGTCAAGATTCTAGATTCAGGATTACATTGTACCAAGATTCACTCATTTTGCAGTAAAAAAGCACATGACCTTTACATATATTTGGGGCAGAAAGATGGGAGAAAGGCTGAAGGACAAGGGAAGGACAAGGAAAGATGCTGAAACAGGTAGAAAGCTTTGGTTTGGGTTATTTTTCCAAGAAGGTAAAGAATATTATTGTCATATATGTTACCCATATATGAGTAACAGAACACAGTGTATTGTGTCTCCAGGATAAGTGGTTAATATAATTTGCGCTGCTAGAAAACAGTACTATAAAGTAATAACATACTGAACAATATATGGTCACAAAATGTATTCTGTGTGAAAACAAAGCATCCACTGTACAATTAACCCCAATCTCCACTTGTGAATTAATATGATCCTATTATGTAGCTTCCACCAAACTCTGTTCCCCAAAAACATTAAATCCTTTCATCCTCGGAAGTCCCTATGACAACTTTTGGTATATGTTACATGTCAGTCAAGCCAGGATAACCTAAATACTAGTGGCTGGTTCTTAGGTTCTTCTTTTCCTTCCAGCCTTACAGTGATATGAGAAGAGGTTAAGATACAGAGTACTTACTTATGTTCCTGGTTGTACCTGAACTGCAGAGGGCAGACTGGCAGAAGCGTGCAGCAGGCTCTTTGCCTTGTTCCTCTCGTAGTCAGTCCCTTCCAGTGCTGAGATGGGAAGCTAAGGGTTTGCAAATCTTTCTTCAGCCTCCCTTACCCTCCTGCAAGTAACCCTCTACAGCAGAGGGTGAGAAACCTAACACTGATGATTCAGCTTCATCTCTCTGTGCCACAGTTTCCCCTTTGCAAATTACTCTTCCAAGAACTGTAGTGACAAATTCGCTCTCATTTGTGAAGCACTCATGGTAGTTGTGAAAATGCAGGATAATCCATGAGGATAATGATACCCTGAGGAATCTGAGAATAATAAATTAGATCCTGCAAGACACAATGCTTTTGCACACTCTGTGCAAAAGTATCCTGAGCCCTGTGTTTGGTATCTCTTCTTCCCGTACACACACAGGTGAGTGAGAGACCTGACAAAGACATTACCAGAAAGCATTTACTTAGGGAAGTATCAGTGCCAGCCAGTTGTGAGTCACTGCAGACAGCTGCTTCAGCAGCTGTGTCCTCTTCCATCTGCAATTATACTGTAGCTAGATGGCACAAAGCCAGAATACCCAACAATCCTGATAGACGTGCTCAGTTGAGATGCAGGATCTGCATTTTTAAATTCTCTATGCTTATCAACCTGGGACAGGGATGTGAACTTACCTTCTTTAAGTATGCCTCAGCCCTGGTTTCCTTATTCTCTTTTGCCCATGTTCTTATAAAAGAAGTATTTACTGTGCCAGAAGAGGAGCAAACTGCTTCTGCTGAACACCGTCTTAGAAAATGAGGCTCATGTCCTTCCTCAAACAGGCACTCATTTTTAGTTCTTGACATAAGTTAGCTGAGCAGGCAACCTGCTCAAAACCATGTCAATCCTTTCTTCTCAATGTGACTTTAGCACATGCAAAGGCACCCCACTCAAAGAGCTGTTACCCTAAGTAATCCAAGAATCCTGATTCAGGCTTGAACAATGCTCTTGGGAATGCCAAAAACTGAATAGTTCTGTACATGTCAGCCCATGCAAATATCCTTTGTTTTGAGTGGAGGGCCAAAACGTCTCTGTAAACGTGGAAGATGAGTGCCTAAAGTGCTAGAAACAAATACGCCAAAACTAGGTAGACACCTTTCTCATCAGAATGTGAATGGCTTCTTTTAGAGGAGACGTTGGAAAAATATGAAAAGCAGTTGTTGATAAGGTCCTTAACCACCATCTGCTTTATCCACTGAATAAAGCGGAGGCATACTGTATTCAAGTAATCTTATAGTGATCATCTAATTGACTGTATCATAACTTACATGCACAGGCAAATGATTTAAATTTTTTCTGTACAGTCTTGGCACTTCCTATTTTCTAAGTGCTTTATTTTCAGGAATAGTAATGGTTTTTCAGTGTGGTGCTTGCTGTGTGCATAGTTACGAGTATTACAACGATGGCAATGAAAATGTTGAAGGAAAATTCCAGGCTTTCATCTGAACAGGGGTGTGATGCATCTTAGAACTTGTATTTTTAAAAAATATAATTGAGTTTCTCTTTTTTATGGAAGTGAATTTGGTGTTGTTGCAAGTATACGTTTTCCATTTAAATCTTCTCATATCGAGGTGACATGCACAATCAATCTTCCTGGTGACATGTAGCAAAGCAGAAATTATTGATGCTTAGTAGCCACAGGATCGTAAATAAGGAAATGGAAAATTATACTTAATTGATAAAGTACTTTCTTTTCCACTTTGGAAGCTTCCTAATTGCTTCATATAAAGACAAATAAAGTTTAGGAATGTATGAGAATGGATCCATAGAATTCAGGGTAAAGCAGAAGGAAAAAAAATCCCCACAAAAAAACCCTCCACACACTCCGCCTACCAAAAAAACAACAAAGCAAACACAAAAAAACCCAAAACATCAGCCGACTGTTCATGTGGTCCTCATTTTCCATAGAGATCCCAAAAGGCCTTTCATGTATACTTTCTCCCCTCTGCACATTAAGGATAAATTTTAATTATTTGGTTGATCCATTTTTGATTTAAATAATTTCTTTTGTCAGTTTATCCTTTATTATGTAAATTTTTGATGCAAAATAAAAGTGCCACATGTTCATCCTGTTTTGAGCTCTACCAAATACTTGGTAGAGATTAAAGCTCCCACTCAGGAAATCATTAGTATTGGGATATTTTTATATTAATGTCAAAAATGTGTATATATGTTGTTTTCAATAGGGTTGAATTTAAACACACGCTCAAATGCTTTCCTTAAATGGGACCTACTGTGGAAATACAAGCCTAACGCTATTACCCTGATTTGATCTTGAAAATAGTATCTTTATAACCAAAACTAACATTTTTACTGTTCAGTCATAGCCAGGTAAGCTATAAAAGGGCAAGTGTTTTCTGACATTACCAAGGGATGTTACCACTGAGTCAACGAGCATATCAGCTACAGATGACGGGCAGCTTGAGCATCCCCCAGCAAGTCGTAGTACCTCTCAGCTGAAAGAGGTAACTAAGCATGTGAACAGTGCTGGTCTTTTTCAGAGTAATTTTTATTAATGCAGTGCTGCCTAGTTAATCTATGCATCTTATCACCTATCCTCAATTGTCACCATTTATTATTCAAACCTAGCTTACTAAGAAAATAACCAAAGTTTATCGACTAAACTAATTTCCAGTTAAGACAGAAATTCAAATATATACATGTGCATCTCCTTTAGAACAATGTATTCTGAGAAGCAAGATCTAAAATAATGATACGTAAAAGGCTTCGTTAAGTCTTCCCCCTCTGTTTCAAGTTGAAAGCTAAGAGCAAACAAGTGGTCAGTTCTGCTGCTCCCTTGTGGATATGCTGTGGCAGAAGTTGGTTCCATTTTTACATCTATCTTCCATCCAAAGAGCAGGTCTTCATCAGATCAACAGAACAATTTAGTTTTTTTATAATTAGTAAGTTTATCAATCCAAATCTAACACTATAGGTTTATGATAGAGTACAGACTGGAATATGAAATTTTATGAGTTCAGGAATAACCTTCATTAGAGAGATTTCGCAGGCTCATAAACCATCAGGAAGCTGTATCATGCAGATCTTATCTGTTGTACAATAAATCAAACAGCTTCCCATCAGTTTATATCTTCTACGTAACTGCCTTTTGTGATGTTTCATTTCATATATTCTTGGATTGATTTGAAAATTAAGAGACAATGATTGATTTTTAGCTTGTATCCATCAGGCAGAGTTAAAATCTTATGAAATCGGCATTAATTAAAATGTATGACTGCTTGCTTCCTTTCAGGCCTGCAATTGCAAAGCAAGGAAGCAAGTAATTGCAAAACTCTATTGTAAAATACCCTGATTGTGACACAGACAGTTATAAAATGAAGGAAAGTGCAAATCAGAGGCAAAGAAAAGGTACAGAAGAGTACAAGCTAATAACGGTTTCTATGAAAAATCATGATTTGATAGAAAAAATAGCAGAGTATCCTGTTCACTATCATCAGCAGCATTGTTTCTAATTTTATTTTGTTATGGAGAAGAATTATTTTAGTGAAAGATCTATTTTAGGGAGCAAAAACATTGTAGCTTAATAAAAATGTATATTTGGTAGATGTGCAGGTTCTGGGGCAGATATATATGGATAACTTTGAAAAGAATTTTATTCTGTGGAAGGTTATTTAAAGTATCAGAAGATTCTCCACAGCAAATGATATTTACCTGCCCTTTGTATGCTGGAAAATATGAAGAACTGCCATGTTTAGCTTTCACAAGCTATTTCTGGGTAATAAAACATTACTTACAGAGGTAACTCAACAAATGCTATTAAATGCACCTCCTGTGTCATATTCTTAGATGGATAAATCATTGTAGTTCTAGTACTTTGATATATAGTACTCCACTGAACAGCTAGTACTAGTGATATGCACAAAATGCAGTTATCTTGGTTATTACTGGTCTTGTGAGCCTGTCTTTGCCTTACATGAATAAAACTAGTAACTAATTCTTGGCAGGAGGTTTGTAAATAGCAAGGATGTAGCTGTGTGCAACCCTACCCCTCACTGTCTGAGAAGATGAAGTGCATGAAGCAGTGCTGATGTTGCAGCCACAGCCACATTGGCCTCCCCAGAATATTTGCAACTGCATAAGAGATAACATGTAAACGTACCTTTCTTTCTTTTAGTCTCACCATGCTGGGATTTTTGCTAAAGTCACTCAATAAACCAAACCTGTATTATGTATCTTATTGATCTTAAAACACTGCATGCCGTGATATGATGTTGTGCTTATATATGTATTTTCCGGCATTGGTATTTCCCAGTTTTGAATGTGTTCTGTGTTTTCAATAAAACATAGTTTTGCCATCTGCTGTTTTACAACTTGCAAACTTTAATATTTTCTCAGTGTGCAGTTTGTTGATTGCTGCTTCACTTTGTGGCACATTTTCACTGCTGTTATGCAGTATTCAAACATTCACAGCTGGTCTCACGTAGGCCTAAGAAAGGGCTCAGAAAATGGCTTTTTCTGTAACAGTCTTCAAAGGCTAAGTCCCATAGTTATCACTGCCTTTTCTGCTCTTCAGCATACTCTGAAGATCACTTGTGAGATGCTACATATTTTCCATGCCCTAAGTGAGCTTAGCTGTTCCTCCATCAGCGGACATGAGCTCAACCACACACTCAAAAGCCATAGTAAGAAAGCTGCAGGAGCGGTAGTCTCCCAGGTCTCCTGGTGACTCACATCAGAGCCTGGTTTCCTGAGCGCCCACATCAGAGATCTGCCCAGCGTATACACCCTTTCTAACTGTCCACACAAGCAATTTCTGAGATGCTGTGGGGGAAGGAGAGAAGGGAGGAGAGAAAGTAAAGAGAAACAGCTAAGCGGACTGCCTGCAGCTTTCCTCTCAAAATGGAGATAGGACAGAGCTTTTGAGCGCGCCTTGGGTTAAGACGCAGTCAGTAAGTGACAGTGTCTTTGAACACCTGACCCTGAACAAAGAATCATTAAATAATTTAGGTTGCACAGGACCCCTGGAGTCCTCTTGTCCAACCTCCCGCCTGACGTGCAAGCAGATGACTCAAACTGCACTCAAGGGAGAATGAAATACATGGAGCCACTACCGTGTTATTGGATCCTACAGCTCTTGTCACTATTTCCAAGCAGCAGTTTCTTTTACCTTTAGATCACGGGGAAAATTATTCTTTCAGGTGTAGGGAATGTCTGTTTATAGCCACAGCAATACTTGCTTTTCATAATTTTAGATCTGGAATGATCTTATTTTCTCTGAGGATGGAGACAGAAAGGACATTTCATTTTGCTTGAAACCAGACATTCATTTCATTGTCAGTGAAAAGGAAAGAGGATGCATCAGACTGGTTGTAATGCCATTCCTCAGTCCATGTTTTTAGAGGGCCAGATCAACACATAGGGCTTTGATCTTGAAGGTCATTGGTGATGATAGCTTAATGGGCTTCTGAAGTAACCATTTTGCAAACAGGCTGAATCATTCAAATGCCTAAATTACACTTTCACAAGCAGCATTCATATCCTGAAATGCTATCCAAGATGACACATAGACTGTGTTATCTTGAATATATTGTAATTTTATTACTTTTGATAGATAAAATGAAATTTTCTGGAAATTGGTTTTGTTTCTGTTCATTAAAATGTCTTTATTTGATTTGCAATAGAACATGAATCTGAAAAAAAATATTTCAAGATTTCATATGTAAGATTGGTGGGTGAGCTGTTGTTTGGAGTCCTTTTGTGCTAGATCCAGTAAGCATAAAGAGTAGCAGAGAGTCCTTGTTCTAAGAAGTTTATCCTCTAAATAGGCAAGAGAGTAAAAGTAGCAGAAAATAGCATGTACATTCCATTATATCTTTGGGGCTGGTGGGACGGAGGTCAAAGAAAGAATGAGGAGGTTATCTGGGGATATATTAAAAAAATAAAGGAAGAAGGAATATTGAATTTGTGGGAGTTAAAACACAGGAGAAGAAGGGCAAAAGAACTAGGTAAGAATAAACATTGGATGCAGAGACTACGAAAAAAGAAGAAAGTCAGAAAAAGTAGAGAGCCAAGAAAATGTCTAGGTTGTAAATAGTCTCTGAATTCAGAAAGGCTCAGGCTTTGGCTGTGTTTGCAGCTGCTTCCACTGCCTAGTGTTTTTGACTCTGTTTTTTACCTGAAGGCCAAATGGTGAAGAATGGGTGGAGATCAGAGGAGGAAAATACTAGTCTCAGTATGTTAGCCTTAATCCAACACCATCATAACAAAATCCTGGAACCAGGAAGTAAAGCAAAAAAATACCTAGGTTACAAAACCAAGAGCAATCAAACCCCACCGTTCTATTTGGATAAATAGAGCTAAATTTTCAGAAGTAGTATTCATGCATAGTTCTTTTCTGTTCTATGTGTAAAAAATCCACTGCTAATCCTCAGACTATATTTGCATATATGAGTTACATACATCTTGAATGAAAACATAGTTTGTATATAGGTTACATAGCTTTCTGAATATGCAACAATTTGAATAAGACAAATTGCACATGCACTTTAGATACTGCTTAGAGGCACCCTTGAAAGGCACCCTTGATTCAAAAGCTATTAGCTACTCATCTTAAATCTCACAAATCATGCAGGATTAGTCCTAGTATTATTAATGCAGAGAACAAAGTGACTGGAGATTCAAAAGTCATTTTAGATGAATTTAGTAAATTTTATAGCAATCTTTTCACATCAAAGGGTTAAGAGGATAATGGTTATGAATATACTCCTTGATGTTTAAAGAATCCTTCAATTCCACCTGAGGACAGTATAGGTCTGGAATAATCTATTACCCATAATCAGATGGAACATGCAATTTATTTTGGGTGAAATTCTCCTCATCTGCATAATTGGTCTTTATATACAGGAACTTGAGGGGAGGGAAATTAATCTTTCTAACTTGGGGTCAGGTTGCATCATATGTTACTTTACAAAAATTTCAAATCATTGCCTAAATTCAACAAACATGACTTATGCTGAAGGAATAAAGGGCAGGGCAGGGCAGGGAAATGAAGGGAATGGAAAGGAAAGGAAGGGAAAGGAAACGAACAGGGAAAGGGGAATGAATAGTGGAAAGAGATTATCCATGTGCAGTCATCAACATCTAAGTTTTATCACCCTGTATGAGCATGTTTGTCCCTCAATGTTATCTGCAAAGTGAGTGTAGATGTTAAAAATAAGGTTGATGCATGACCTTTACTCATAGAATCATAGAATAGATATTCTAGTTGTTCTTGCTTGAATACTAAGAATCATGTAGATTCTTAGCTTTTAAATAATTTGAATTATTAAAGATATGTTCATACATTTATATAGCATGTGTGTCTGTGTGTAATTTTGTCTCCAAATTTTTAAACCAATAGAGAACTCACATATTTTTTAATGCCTATTTCAGACATTAAATCATCAGACAATTTTACTGAAGAATTGAATTTTGTGATACACCTGTATAACTACAGTGTAATTACAATGTAATTACAGTGTAGCTCATGTTCTGGACTTTATATATCATCAGTATATATATGTATATATAACTTCTACTCACGAATATAACTGGAAAAATCTCCTTTTTTAATCTTGGATAATCATATTAAAATTTTAATTGTTTTACTGGCTTTGACAAAAGAATTTCTGACCAAATCCTAAGATCTGGTTTAGGTACCAGACTGAGTTTGGTTTAACGCATACTTTTCAGTTCCCTTCCATTACTTTACTATGTTTCTATTTTGCAGTTTGTATATTTACCTGTGCTTCCTTGTGTAGCCAATGTATACTTCATTTCCATGCAAACCTGTGTCTGTTTAAAACTATGCTGACAGTAGTCAATCTAGATGGTTTTTTTTTTCAGTAGGAAAAAATGCAATTTGTTTTCTTTCTCCTCTTTTACATTGGCACTTTGAAGAGTGATGTTGTTTTTATATCTCTCACACTTATAAGTGTGAAAATGAGTAATTCTAGTATGAAAGTCTAAAAATTATGCAGCTCTGCATAGCTTCCTCAGGACTGAACAGTGAGCGATGCCTTCTGGAAACCTTATCTGAAAATAATTATCAAGCCTTATCTGAAAATAAGTTTATAAATAACAAAATAAGAGATCCCAAAGGCATTTATATCCTGGCTTTCAAGGATAAAGGATATGCTCGTAATAAAGAGGGAGAAGTGACAGTGCTGGAACTCTACCTTTTTGTTCTCCAGCCAGCACAGCAAGCAAGCACATGTGGCCATGTGGATTGTGTTTAGGACTCCAAAGAAACCTCTTTTTGAATCACTTTTGTGGTAAATATATGTGATTAATTTCCAAATCAGGTATTTTAATTGCAAAAGAAGGAACAGGATGCTGAATGGTAATATCTAAATGAACATGCACACTACAGGTTTTTGAAGAATTCCTTATGTGCTTCATATGTGACGGCTTAAGCCAATCTCAGCTCTGCCATGGTCCTGACATGGTCAAGCGTGAAAAAGCACATCTGCTTCCCTCAGTTTTTCAACTTTATTGTGGTTTCTTTATTTTTTGTTTTGTTTGCTACAACATACTAATATTAATTTTCTCATGTGGCTTTCCATACTCCTTTGCAATACATATGTTTATTAAATTACTGTATTTGTCCTTGAATTTATTATAAAATTACATATGCACATGGAAAATATCAATTTGTACTGTCCCTTATACAAATCATTCAGTTTTTAGGTCAGTTGAAATGGTGCTTCTAGTCCTCAAAGTATAGCAGCAAAAATCTCATGTGTTAAGAGCAAGCCTAAAAACTGCAGACACTTTCTATTTGTATCAGTTTTCAACAACCAATTTTTTCATTGGAATTGGGATGATGAGGAAACAATGTCGTTAGCTCTCTTATGCAAAACATTCCTAGAAGTGAAGTTCCCTTCTTAGTTGTTCTATGACTTCTCCAAATATTCACTGCATCTGGTTACAGAACAAGAAATGGATTTCTCTGAAGTGCAAGAATATTTCACATCTAGTTAAAAAAAATAATAAAATCCCATCTGCTTGGAGCTACCACAATAGCCTGATTCTCAACAAATTGCCTCATTATGTTTGTGTTGAACATAAGTAAAACTATATGACTACTTACACAGCTGCAGGGAATTAGTGACCACACTGTACGGCAAAAATGAATCTTGCAATGCAACAGCATTGCAACTACAGTGTAGTTGAGCTCTAGTTAAGGAATTTAGAGTCTCTGACTGGAAAAGGGACAGAAGTACACAGAATAAGTTCAATCTACTAAAAATCCAAAGACGTCACTGTCACTACTGGCCCACCAGTCCGTTTTCCTTTCTATTTAAAAGGGGTTTTATTGTTCAGCCATAGGAGATGTCTTCTTGGGTTTTTGAAGTGCCTTGGGCTGTGGTGATTAGAGAAATAATCATCATGTAAAGTGCTGGAGATAAGGAAGATATTTGAATAATGCTTTCCTTCTTTGTTTACCTCCACAGAATGCTGAGGGACCACACAGCTGAGGGAAATATTTTGCAAGCTTTTCAAATTTACAGAGTAAATTCAACAGTGTTGGTATGAATGTTATCACTGAGTTTTGTATTCATGCTTGATTCTTTATCAAATCACCTCTTCTGTGAGTAAATATATCTTTCTCAGCTGCACTCCTACAAAATCAGCCTCTGTCCTGAAAGTAACAAAACTGATGGAGTATGTTCCAGATATGCAAACCAATTAGCTTACATAGCTACAACATAATCTCAGTAAAATAAGTAGTCTCCAATTTAAAAGAATCAGATATTGAATCCAGGCTATATCATTTTCTTTGCAACATTTTGGATCATGTATCTCAGCTATATAATTTACATTATTATGTGGAAATTTATATCATCAATCTTATATGCTGCAGTGGAAATTTGTAGAGCAGCTGAAAACATATTTGAAGATAAAACAACGCAATGAAAAGTATTCCAGTATTCTTACCTGTACTATCTCTAAATTTTTCTTTGCTGTCTTTTCACATCTGGGTTATGTAGTAACTGAATTAAGATTTAAAAAAAAAAAAAAAAAAAACCACAACAATTTTAATAAATCATTTAATAGCAATTATGGTTTTGTTATATTTTTCCAAATTAATAATGAATACATAACTAATACATAATCTGTACATTGTGACAATACAATCAAAGTTAGAACAGTTATGAGTAGATTATATGTGTACACATATATATAAAGATACTTATTTAATCGATAGGTAGTTACACTGATGTGTATTACATATGCATATTTTTGCTTTGGGGGAGAAAACAAAGCAATAAAACCCAAATTTTAATCCATTATGGATTTAATTTTTACAAATGCCTAACGTATTATGCACACATGCACAAAGCTTTTGGCAAAAGCACAGGCTTGGATTTTCCTTCCAAATTCTGTGTAATGCTTTTAATTGAAAATGTTCTGTTACAGAAGAATGCAGCCTCTCCACTCAAACTAAACATTTTGATAGGTTTGTTTCTAGTGTGAATAACTCATGCTACTTTTTGTATATTATGCTCCCATTTGATATTTGTCCAGTTTCAGCTTTTACGATTACAATGTATTACAAAAACCATATGAATCCAACTTCTTTTTTTTTAAATAATCAGTCATCATGGCATGCACATGATACTACCTCTACAGATAAAATAAATAATTTCATGCACAGTACTTTCATGACATGGTTCTTCTAACTTCATTGACTTTAGGACCCAAGGGAAGCCCAGGCACAATTGTCAATAGACCTCCTTGAAATAAAAACATCATTTTTCCTTCCGCCCATTGCAAGGAAGACTGAAACTGCCACTGATAATTAATCCACTGAGAGAAATCAATATTGCAACTGGTTGGAGATGAAACAACCCATAGCAAAATAAACTTTTGCCATGACAGTGTAGCAGTTCTTCTAAGCATATTCTGTCTGTGGGCAGATGTGGAATCTTAATAAATGGTTGCAAAAAACTAGAAACCAGTTGTATCAAACAGCTGGATTTTGTGCCATAAAATACAGTTATTGTTCTTATGTGTGCTGACTCGTTTTTCAAGACACAGTAATGGCCCTGTATTTATAAAGACTGAAAATGTTGTGAAAGAAAGATGAATGAGAGAGGACAGCTTGCAAATGGCCAATAGTGGGAATTAGTTATTTATATGAAAAAAAATCAGTGTTTTACTGTCTTTTGCTTATACTATTTCTAGAATTAGACTGCAAAGTGGGAAGTTAGATTTTGGCATGAAACTCAAGAATTTGAATTAAGAGGTCAGCATTTACAGGAGTAATTATTTTAAGTCTCAGGTGAAGGCTGAAATATTTACTGTAGAAAAGCATTTAGGGATGGATTAGAATTTAAAAGAATGGAAGAGTGGCTGTTTTTATACAGAACTTTGACTGAAATCAAACCCCTTAGATAAAATTCATGGAAACAATAACAAACTCTATGGCACTACAGGTGGAAATCAAACCTATAGCAGCTTTGGGGGTAGCATGTAGAAGAAAATACCAGGACAATCAGTGACAGAATTCGTTGATGCTTGATTGCCTCCCAGCAGTCCTCCTCCAGAAGCCCTCCCACAGGCCTTAAGAAGTACACAGAATTTAGGGCCAAATGGCCCAAATGGTGGTCTCAGCACAGAAGGTCAGTGAACACAGAATGATTTGTGTTCCTTTGTACAAAAGGCTACTGCATTTTATCCCCTGTATTAACCTAACAGGTTGATTTAGCTAATGAATATCTTCTAGAAAGGCATCCAGAGTAGCATTGTTTGCCAATTCCTTTAACAGCTTTTATCAGCAGTAAAGACAAATACCTTTTTTCAATTTATAGACATTTGTTTGTGACATTTAGGACGTTTCCAAGCAGTCTGTAACTTCTTTTCTCTTCCACCTTCTCCTCATAATGTCTGATCTACACTGTTTGCGGTAACCATTTTATTTACTATCCATTTGTTAGATACTGGGATTGGGGTCCTTCTAATTGGATTGCAACTGAATTTAGGCACTAATTATCTAATAAGGCGCACACCTTAACTGAAAAATTATTTTAACAACTTTCATGCTATCCTTTCTGTTATTCACATCTTGTGAATACAATGCAGATGTACCCAAATACAGTAATTCATTATTTTCTCCTCTCAGAAATGTTTTGGGCTTTCGTTTTGCCTTTTCTTTTTTTGTTTGGTTTTTTGGTTTTTTGTTGTTGTTACTGCTCTGGTTTGGTTTTTTTTGTCTTTTTTTGACCATCACGTTGCTGGCTAGACAGGCCTTTGATACCCAAGAAATCATCCTTTTCCATCTCAGTGATTATGTTGCCCTGAAGTGTTTCAAAACAGAGTTAACTCCCACTTTCTGCAAATTGTTTGACAAAGAAAAACATTATTTATAACCTCTAGAAATTCGACCAACAGCATTCTGTCACACTTAATATGTCTTCACACCTACCTACACACAAATGTGCAGCATGAAAATGTAATATGCGCACACATATATTTTGTAATTTTATTTAAATCTGTCAAACTGACATTTCCAGTAGGAAGAAAAACATTGGTTTCTCAAGAAGCTGTTCTTAAAGGAAGAATTTACTGTAATTACACGTATATCTAATGCCAATAAACAATCTTCCTAAAATTTTCCTTCCTCATAAATTCCATAAGAAAACTGTAGGAAAACGCTTACAACAATACTCCTCAGCAGCTGAACAGCAAATCCCCTCAAGAGATGGACTCACTCAGGGCAGTGCCTGCTTCTCATAACTCTGGACAGATAAAGCATAAAACAGGCAGGGACACCTTCCACTAGATCCGGTAGCTCAAAGTCCCATCCAAACTGGCCTTGAGCACTTCCAGAGTTGAGACACCCACTTCTTTGGGCAACATGCTCCTGAAATCCTAAAAGTTGCAGTTATTATGGAAGTTCCTTTTCCTTTTCTTCTGACAGATATGACCCTCCACATGGAGTAATTTGTGGTGGAAAAATTGTCTTCAAGCTCCACACCAACACAGGCCCCAACACATAAAGATATCTAGTTTTATTTTAAGATCTAGCTCAATGTGCACAAAGCTTTGTTACCAAATGCATATGAGATTTGCATTTGAGTTGGCTACTGATGTTTTACAAATAAGGTTTGAAACTGGCTGATTATATAAAAAAACCCAGGATAATTTCTAGTAAAAAAGAACCTGAACAGAAAAATAAGTACAATTCAAAACATTAATGACATCAAAAACCTATCCGCTTGACACACAGAGTTGGGTGTGCCACGGTATACAAACTATTAGCAGGATATTATTAGCAGAAATATCCTCAAAAGGTTTTACATATTCAAAAAATTAAATACCTAAAACAGAATATATTGATGTGAAGGCTACAGAACAAAGACAACATTGAATGCATCTCATAATTTTTATTCTTTCAATTAGAAACTAATATTTCTATTTATAGCAGGATAACCATCACAGAAAAGACCAATAAGACATAGGAGTTTGCACAAGATCTCTGCTCTGAACTATCTTTCACATTCTATTCCCCCCTTACAGTCTTAAAATATTCATAATAACAGCAATAATAATTTTATATTTTTTTAAAGCTGACATTAAAAATAATGCCTATTCCACTAGCCTCAAAGCAGTATCTGTCAGAAAAAGCTCAAGAATTTGAGAGGAGATACTTGGTATATTTGAGAATATCTGTGCATATACATATGTGTATATTTGTGTATATAATCCTGTGCTGTTGCATCTGATGGTCTCCAAATATTTAAAACTTGTTTTCACAATACCTCTGTGAGTATGATATTGTTCTCCACAGTTTTTACAGGAGCAAACCGAATGGCAGCAGAGCTGGGAAGTCACCTTCAAGGAGATAACAGTGCGCAGAGCTGTGAGTCTTGTGATTCCCACACCCTTCTATTAAAAGCAACATTTTAGTAATGACAAGACAGACAGGAAGGTTCCTCTAGAGAGGATTTTGTAGTGTTGTGATTTTTAACCTCTCCAGTCTGCTTGTGAGAAACTGCAATTTGGGGGTTTTTATAGAAGCCCACAGCCACAGCACTCATGAAAGCAGACTAATGATGTTTGTTATCCACAGATAGCCTGAGTCTGGGGATAATTCATTACTTTAGTTGCAATTCCTCTGCTTGGGGAAGACTAGTGGAAAAGATATCACCAGCCTCATAGCAAATGTCTCTGTTATAACTGAGTTTCAGAAATTAGGCTTGTGATTCTTCTCCCTCTCCCCCCCAGCCTCCTCCCTCCCTGTTTCAGATAGAGGGGAGAGTTTTCCCTGAAGGGGACATCAGATTGAAACCAGTTTGGAATTTCCCTCCAGGGAAGACTGTGTGCTCCTTTCTGACCACAAGTTACCTTTCTGCTATTGATCCTGCTGCCACACACTGCTCAATTGCTCTAGCCACCCCCTTTATTTACCGCTTGTCAGCTTTCCTGATTCCAGGTTTAATTTCCTTGATAAATATTCATTATGCCCCAAGATTACTGTTCTCCATCTTACAAGCACGGTATGAAAAGATGGGCTCCAGACACTACAATGGCTTTCAAATTCATTAGTCCCTTTAAGGGAGATCACTTGTCCGAAGGGCAGCCCTAAGTATGGGCATGCTAACTTGACTGAGGAGCCAAATTTTGGAGGAAGCAGATAGCTCACACAAACTGCTGCTAGCTGAGTGTTTATTGTCAGTGATTCTGTCTGTTTAAATGAATCATCACTGGGTTTCCAGAGAGAGCTGAGGCTCTCACGTTTTGGTTAAAACATTTTGAGCCCCCTAGGAAACAGGAAGCCTGATTTGGCCCTGAAGTGCAGCAGATAGAGACACAAGCTATTCAAAGAAGTACAGACTGACAAGTAGTTAGTTGCAGGCACCCAGATGAAAGTTGTAGCAGGACAGCTATGGGACAAGTATGAAACGGAGAGGAATCAGGCCTCTAATGTGCATGGCAGGCCCCATTTGGCTGACACAGAGGCACAGTCAAAGGTGGGATCATGCTCAGTGCTGACACTAAGAAGCTGCTGAAGGGTGCCTAGGTGGTATGGTCTTTCCTCTTGGAATGCAGGGCCAGCTCAATATGCCTTGTTTCTGACCTGAAATATATCTCCTAATCTAACATATTCCCAAATCCACGTGCTGACCTGAGGAGGTTTGATGAGAAGGTCTGATTTCAAAAATAGATGGCCTGTGTGACTGATTTATTTTTGCTAAAGCAGACTACCAGATCGTCTGAAGCTGTCTCAATTACCTTTATGTAATGGCTGTTATTCTTCTCCTACAAGTAGTAGTCATGTTTGAGTGGTCCGATTTGTGCAGATTTGGCCTGCCTTGTCCACTTAAAAGATCATTAATCACCACTCCAGTTTATAAATCAAGGAAGCCAAGTTGCTGAGAGCAATTGAGAGGCTGAGGCTACGCAGAAGTACTTAGCCAATTCCCAGACCCAGGCTTAGCATTTCTTTCTCCCCACCTCTAGTAGTCAGACAATTCATCATCCTTCTCCCATTGAGGCAGAATGAGCCTGACAGAGGAATGCCTGAAAGCTAATCAATATGATCAAGTTGAGGGGGAGAGCACATCACAATTTTTTTGTGTTGTTCTAAGTCTTTTAAATAAATACAACTCATTCACTTTAAGCTTAGGTAGCTTGTATTTATAAAATACAAACACAAAAGACAAAGAAGTGCAAACCAAAACCAAGACGCAGTAATATGGGAAAAAAGATGCTGCAGACATCCTTTTGCAGTAGCTATCTATGAAGAAGAATAAAAGTGTCAGGCAAGGAATGGGACTATTATGATTGTGGATTATCAGGTTTGGGTACTACAGTCACACAAGATCGCTTTTCTTTTACAGCAGTGTCAAGTGCAATTGACAGGTCAGAAGTCAGTAGGAGGTCTGTTCCTACTAAATAAACATTAGCCTGTACTGTGCCTGTGTGAGAACTAATGAGTTTACAATGGAAAATGGATCTGCTCTGTAATAAGGCAGAGTAAGGGAACTTGAACCAGAGGTTTATTTTCCTATTCTGTGATAAGTTGCTTTTACATATTTTGAGCATAGCCCTTTTTTGGATAGAGAGAAAACATAAATTGTTCATTGTACAGAAGAAAGCATGAGTGACAACTGTAAGTGGAATAGACAGTTTCCATTACCCCCTCACACTTGCTGAAGAATAATTTGCAAAGGCTGGGTAAATTGTGTTTTAAGAAGTGTAATGACGTGTAATAATTTCCTGTCAGCATGTCAGTTACAAGCAGAGTGAGTTTGATAATTTTGGGATAGGAGATAAAAAGAATCGAGGACAGGGGGGAGGGAAGATAGAAGAAATGGGAAGGTCTTTTAGGATCGCTGGCTTCAGAAACTAATGAAAGCATAATTGTGAAAAAAAAAAAAAAACAAAACAGGTGGAGTGCTAGATAAAAGCAAGAGCTGCACAGCTACCTGCCCTTATACTAATTCCCATTTGCTTTCCCATTAATCTTGCATAAAGATTCTAGGTCACAGGTCCAGCTACAGGGAGTATTAAGCAATTTAGTAGGAGGAGAAATGGCTCAGAAATCAGAAAATGGATGATCAGGAAAATTTCTTTTTCTTGTACTATGAAAGGCAACTGTATCATAATTCGGACGAACCATTTCTATTCTCATGTCTCTTTGAGCAGGGGAAAAATCCTTAACAAATCTTGAAATTAAAAAAAAAAAAAAAAAAAGAAAGAGTTGTATGTATTTGACTGCCTACTTTTTTCTTTGCGAATGCACAGTGTGGTAGAGATCAGTAAATGCCACGGCTTATAGATCAACCTAAGATGAATGAGCCAGTTATTTTCACACTGTTTCACTCCTTCTTCTCATTTTTATCTTAAAGAGAATACTGTCTGAGATTTATTATTTATTAATTTTGTTATTTTATCATGCTGGCAATTCTGTCAAGAGGATAATATTTACTTTAATCGAGCCATGGTTGAATCAAAATTCCATTCTCCATTATACACATATGCACCAAGAGTTAGTTACTGACCTCACGGGGTTTATCACTAGTTTGCATTGTTGCAAACGTAAGGAGAATTTGTCCCTCAACATGTAAATGTTACATTATCATTATCCAGCCTACCTGCTTGATAGACCAGGATTTCCCTTCTTTGGTACATATTGTTTTCCATACTTAATTTCTTTGTCTTAAAGCAGGATGGTTT
This sequence comes from Psittacula echo, assembly GCF_963264785.1. NCBI lineage: Eukaryota > Metazoa > Chordata > Aves > Psittaciformes > Psittacidae > Psittacula > Psittacula echo. The sequence goes on along the minus strand of NC_137737.1, from coordinate 93,809,909 downwards.
CTACTATTTTTTATTTTGGTGGAGGAAGCGGTATTAAGAGAGATATATATTCTCAGAGAAAATATCGTAGTCTTGAACATAAAAAGTGACACCATTTTCTTAACAGTCTGTTTCTCTTCTAACAGTTGTCGCAATGGTGGTCTTAAACAACTTGCCCTGATTACTGAAATTTAAGCTTTTAGAGGATATACTTTCAGCCCTAAATATGCCTTAGAAAGAAGTCTTTTGAACATCAAATGTTGAATTTGATGGTTAAAATAGAAAATTTACCTCTAGATATGCAGAAAGATAAGCAAGTCTTCTGCTCTAAGGCACTTTGTAAAACAGATGTTGATTTGGAGGTTTGGTTTGGGCTTTTTCCTCCAATAAAACTTTATCAGCCTTTACCTTTTACCACCAAACAGGTCTGAATGGAGCTTTCACGTTATTATTATTTTATTTTCTTTTATGTTTAAGAAGATTCAGGGGCAATCACATCTTGGGACTGACTGTGGAACCCCTCAGCACATTGTTGCATGCTGACTGAAAGGAGCTGACGTATCTTAATTGTGTGATAGTGCATTTGTCACTGTTAATTTTGAAATTGACTGCATTGGAATAGCTATGTTATGAATACGCATGCATGCCAGACAGCTGAAAGAACGTGATAAATTTTGTTTGTCTTCAAGGTGGGCCACTGGAGAAGACTGCAGCTTCCCTTTCCCTTCCTCCTACTCAACGAGTATCATCTTGAAAAACTAGAGAAAGCTTTTTTAACCAAAGTTCAAAGACAATACAGACACAAAATAACTAGCATTATCATAAAGTTACACAACATAGCAAATAAAAGCATGTTACAAATGTGACAGCACAAGTGATATCTCTCAAGAGGTAGTTTCAACAAGCACAGCTTTTTACCTGAGGGCTGTTCTAGAAGGCTCTTCAGGAATCAATATTTCGTGTGTCACGAGGATGGAGCCAGGCTCTTCTCAATGGCAAACAATGATAGGACAAGGGGTAATGGGCTCAAACTGGAACACAAGAGGTTCCACTTAAACTTGAGAAGAAACTTCTTCTCAGTGAGGGTGACAGAACACTGGAACAGGCTGCCCAGGGGGGTTGTGGAGTCTCCTTCTCTGGAGACATTCAAAACTCGTCTGGACGCCTTCCTGTGTAACCTCATCTAGGTGTTCTTGCTATGGCAGGGGGATTGGACTAGATGATCTTTTGAGGTCCCTTCCAATTCCTAATGTTCTGTGATTCTGTGATTCTGTGATGTCCAATCCTATAGAATTCTACCAATAACCATTTGGCTACTCAACCCAAATATCCTTTAAAGTGGCACAATGCAAAGCTATATGTACTGTTTTCAGAAGTTACACATGGAAGTTGAACTTCCAAAATGAGGCATCATATCCTACTGAGGAACGATTCTGAGAAGCAGCTTGGGGCCTGTGCTGAGAAGCAACCAAACATGAACTATCAGTAAAATGCAATGGTAAAGAGCATATAAAGGGAGGATGAGGGGGAAAGGGGGATGGAGGGGTATGAAAACAGGGGACACCTAAAGGAGCCAGGAGTCTACTTCCGCACACAGCTTCACAAAAGTGGTGTCAAATCACTGCAACTTCCTTTTGAAAAGATGTTAATTAATGGAAAGGGTACATAAAGCAGCAACATAAATAATCCACGTTCTATAGAAATTGCCACGTGGTGAGCTGTTAAAAGAAATCAAGCTGTTTAGCTAATCAGAAGAAAGAAAAGAAAAAAAATTAAGGTGAAAATTTTAGTTGTATAAATACTCTACCAGAGAAAAAGTACTGTGCACTGAAGTGCATTCTCATCCTGCAAAGAAAACAGATTCAACAGCCAGAAGCTGGAGAAGACAAGAAAATTCATATTAGGACTAAGATACACATTTTTACAGTTACTCTAACTACCAAAGGAACTGGTGGATTCTCCACTACTTAATATATCTGAAACATTGTCTGGAAGTCTGCCTGGAAGTTATGCTTCTGTCAAACATAAATCATTGAGCTCAGAAAATAAATCTATATGATCTAATAGCTCTTTCTAGCCTTTAGATCCCATGTATTTATAAGATATGGCATAGATTAAAATTTAACTAATAGCTTTGAGAGTTTCTTAGGTTCCTTTTAATTTATTGGCTGTTTTAAAAAACTTGGTGGGTATCACAGCCTGTCTCTGCTTTTCCTAAGAGGCTGGGGTCAATTCAGTAGTATTTCTTTTTACTTTTGAGAATAATTTTATAGGCAGCTATAGGCATACTATTCACATATGCTCATACTGGAATGAAGAGCAGTCCAGTAAATTAGCTGATAAAGTACATGTTTCCTGTTAGGATATCTCTCTCAGTTGCACAACAAAAAGAGTTTGAAGAAGCAGTATGTGTTTCGTAGTTTATGTCCTTCCACTGACTGCAGAATTTGTTTCAAACAAGGATAAGAAAACCCCCAAAGATTATTTATAGGTGAATAACGATCTTTTTTAACTAGGACTTGGTGAAAAATAATTCAAGACTTTTTTTTTCTTTTATAAAGAGCGATTAATGGACCTTTCTTTAATAAATATGAAGATAAACAAACAAACCAACCAATATTTAAATGTGTGAAGTCTCCACTGCTGTAATATAGAATCACAGATCTAAAAATTTGGCAAACTGCACCTTCAAGTAGCCTTCATTGCCAAGTAGATCTATAACATACATTTAAACATTCTTAAAGGAGAAACAAGTATAAATGTGCCCCATGAAAAGATTAAAAATCATCATTTCAATTTAAAAGATAGAAAGGAATAAAAATGCACATCCAAACCATAGGTATATGGAGAAATGAGCGAGTTACTAAGGTTTTCTGTCATTCCTCAATTTTCCTCCTTTGAATTTTGCCATTATTATTGCTGTGGCTCTCATTAAGTTTGTGGCTATAAACAAACCCCTTGAATTTACCATGTGACAGGCACTCTTCAGATACATAAGAAAGTGTAGACTCTGTCTGGAAATGCATATTAATGATTATTGTGTTTCATATTGTTTTCATTTTTAAGAATATCTAAACAGCGAAACTTTAAAATGTTTTCACTTAAATGTGGTGGAAGTAATCGCTGTTTGCAGAAGAGAGATCAAACACAGACTAAACTTACAAATCTTTCTTTCCCATAAAGATTGTTTCTGCCACACATGGAAATAAGAAGCATGCAGTCTTGACAGATAAGCTGATCCTTGCCTTTGCTATGGAGTGAGCTAGGACACATGGTGTGCACTGGTCTGTGAATTGTCCTAGACTGACAGGAAGCCAAGCAGATGCTCGTCAGGGCCCTTACTAATACTTTACCCTCACATGGTGACTTGAGCCATGACCATACTCCAAGCAAGGTTCCTGCTTTGCCCCATAGACATGGGGTGACCATCAGTGAAGTTGGTGTTTGAGAATTCCAAGCCCACTGATATGAGAGTTTATACGTTCCCTCCAGCACCTTCTACAACTACACAAATCCGAAAACTGCCATTTCTCTTTTGACGTGTGTAACCTCAACTTGGACAGCCAGTCTGGGATAGATAATTCTGCTCCATAATTCCAGAAATATGGAGTGGCTGGGGTCTGCTGTACCTCTCTGAAGATACTTTGCTCCAGTAGAGTCCTCAGTGACTGTATCTCAATGTCATGTGGACCTTCACTCAGCATGAATTTTGCAGCTGTGTGAAAACACAATTGACGGGATTCACATGCCCCTCACATCAATCTTATAGCTGTTGGAAGGGTGACTGTGTTACACCCCAGGAGAATGATGGGCATTACAACCAGCTGCCCTACTGATTTTGTGGCACCCATTTTGCTTACGTCTCAGAATCTGCTGAAGGGAATAGATTGATGTTTTCTTTCTTCAGAATACCCTGGCCTCCAAAAAGTCAGGATTCCAGTTCATGTCACAAGCTATCTACTACCTTGATTCACATGGCCATTTCAAACAATCAAGGACCACAGCTGCTCTATAACAAAGTCCAAAACTCCTTCACAGTCAAGCTGAAATTCAGGTGGCCAAATGAACCACATAGGACAGCCCTCCGAGGCAGATATGCTGGACCTTGGATAGAAGGTTCAATGAGCCATATCCAATCTGCTTAAGGATGATGACTGTCCATGTTTCACTATTTAAAGCATCCAGGATTCAATGACAAAGGACAGATATTTTATGACATCTGCACACAAACGAGGGCAGCTTCAATACAAGTCTTGGCATGCAAGTCTTGGGCTGGCGTAAGCATGAACTGAGCTGTCTTGCTCAGCACAAAAGGCAGGCCCAGGCACTCAGAATAGAAGATCCATACTTTTTAAATGTTCCCTTGTCCTGAGATCTGAACAAGATTATCTTTTTCTCCTTGGTACCGGAAACAATATGAAAACCTAGCCTCCTTTTTGCCTTTTTCCTCCAGTATCTCTGAGATTCGCCCCAGGAGACCAAAGAGTGAAGTTCAAAGGCAAAGCACAGGATGACATAAGAAGTTACCCTTTAAGCTTAACAGTAGAATCCCCACTATCTATGCATGACACCTCTTGTATTTCTGCTTTCCTGCTACTGCTGTCTCCCCTTCAAACTGGAGTCCCTAATACGCCCCACATTCTTCTGCAATGACTTTGAGCAGCTTGATAACCTAGACAAATCTTCAGTTATATAAGAGCCAATTGTCATAAAATAAAATGCAGGCCATTTTGGCTGTACCAGAGGGTGGAGGCCATGGTTTAATGTGTGGACATTTTCCTTCAGTATGCTTTACCAAAAAAAACCTTGCAGCAGACTATGGGAAAGTAGCACAGCTAGAACCAAGTTCTTTTCCCACAAAGTGCCTATGGCAGCAGGGGGTGTGACAGACCTTGACAGCACTTCACACAGTATCCCTGCATCTTTCCTCAGCTTCCCAAAGGAATAGCATCCCAATGTAAAAGGATGTAGCTGTGGGCAATAGCCTAGGTTAGACTCACCACTGGATATGTCCATGTAAAAAGAGACACCTTTGAAACTAGTTTTATCCTCCTCTGCTGTGTAGCTGCTGCATGCTGTGCTGCTACCTGAGAATTTTCAACTGAGTGCCAGCATTGTGTGGTAGTGAGATTGCTCTGACCACTGCAGGATGCCTCTGCTGAGGTGCAATTACCTGCACCCAAGTCCACCCCTCAGACGACTGCAAATGCAGAAACTGCTGGCCACATTTGATAGTGTCCGAAGTCAGTTATGCATAAGCTGCCAACTGTTTTAAAGACCGTGTAGAGCTAGCTTTTTATTCTGAATTTCAGACACTATGGAAAAAGTACAGTGAAATCTTGAGCTGGAGGCATTTTGGTCATGTACAAGAGAGAAATGGTTTCTAAATGCAGTGAAAATTATGAAAGCTCTATTATTCATGATGGCACTGATTATCTGCCGCCATACCTCACTGACAAATTCAGCCACTGCTTTCAGATGAGATATCATACTTTGTCCACAGACAGCCCTAGAGGTAGGAATTAATTATTAAATACTAGTTGATGATAATTACATGATAACTTTATTGACTAAAATCAGAAAGGAATGTGTGATGTGTTCTAAATCTACTCTATAAAATAAATCCTCTGAGAAAAGAGAATGTCTATTGTGAAACAAAAAATTTAGTTCTTATATAAGCCTTCTTTAGAAACCTCTTTGTCAAAAGCACTAGCATCATGCTCTAAAATCATAAATTAGGAGCACACCTTTTAGTCCAAATATTTTCCTTTGCTGCATTAAATGAAATCTACATGATAAAGCAGAAAAGCAATTCAAATTCAGTACTGAGGATAACATCCAAACTCAGTGTCCCTGCATGAAATTGTATTCAGATCTAGTTTTGTATATTCTTGTGTCTTTCAATACACACATTTTCAGAAAGCATGTCTGACTGCAGTCTTCAAACTGAATGATCTTAGAGGAAGGTCCCTCAAATCAGATAACATTTACCAAAAAGAAAATCAAGCTTCTCCCATTAAATCATATTACTATTTCTTATACTTGCAGTTAGTAATAATTTTTAATGCTACTGAAGTTAGTTTTCTGTAGTTTTAGAAGATAAACTATTTCATGAAGTACTACCACTACTACAACTTCCTTTCTGATTCTTTTTGCATATCATTAAATCAACAGAATTTACAATTCCAAAGGGGAATTTAGGGGAAAAACAACAGATTTGATAACTGCATATTGCCTCTGTCAGAGTGTTTTCATTTATATCTGTGGACTACTACTTGTACTTAATGGTATTTTGTACATATATACATATATATGTGTGCAGACAGGAAGTATGGCAGAAAAAAAAAACCCCACAAATGTAGAGGATTCTTCGTGGTTGATGTATGAGAACTGAATTGTGACATACACGACAGAAATCAGATCTATAACAGAGAAACAAGGTGTCTCACAATCCCAGCAAAATGCTGCCCTAGCATTTTAACAAAACTTTACTATTATCATCATCCAAGGAGGTAAATTCTCCTGAAGAATGGGCTTAGATATTGGAATTAGAATGACAGGTAGATCCATATAGATCTATACCTTTATGAAAGGAGATGCAAGTGACAAATAGAGGTATGGCTAGAAAGTCTAGTCTGGTGTTTTCTCAAATCTTGTGATGTGTCTGTCTGCACTGTTAGAGTGGCTCAGTGTCTGCTCGACTACAGGATCTTAATTGTCCTTGCTGCATAACTCTGTGCCCAGATTAGAGACGAGTACGAGACAATAATTTCCTTCTGAGAGGAAACTCCATAGGATTGACAGGACAATTTGCTATGGGATCCTCTCCTTACAGCCAGGCTTATGGGACACAGTGCTAGCCATGACACCTATTGAATCAAAGCAACCTAGTATCACTTCAGGAAAAGGGTCTGATTCTGGTGGAAAATCAAGGACTCATGCACATAACATGATGTGATACTGTATTCATTATCTACTGCCAAGGCCTCAGAATTATAGAGTGGTGAAACTTATGCCTGTTACAAGCACAGAAGGCAGAGTGAGGGATGAAAGCATCATACAATAATGAAAATCGCATCAGTCATCTTCCTTCCCCTGCACTTGCACAATCCACAAAGACTGAAAGGCCCTCATTGCCTGTGAGACAGGTCACATATTGATATACAATCACTGCAAAGGCTTTGGAGACCTCTACGTGATTATAACCACGGCAGACTTCCTTATCACAAGCTGGTAGATTTTCAGGCTCAGGTGGCTGGTAGCAACCGCAGAGAGCCTCAGGTGCTGCTGCTGTTCATCTCAGAATACGAAGAGGCCACACTAACTGGTGTGACTGGACATGTCTGTATTCCTCTCAACAAAGTCCTAGCAGTGACCATATCCCCGGCTAATACTACTGACCTATAATACTGGCTCATACCTTTGGCAACAATTTTCTCTTATATTCTGAAGGACCAGCTGAAAAAGTCTGACCCCCTCAGATGCTGATATCTATGCATACAGTGGACACTTGCATAGCACTGCTGCTATGGCTTCTCAAGCATAAACAGCAGAGTGACAGCAGAAATGGCAAGCAGTTGATAGACTCAGAAGACAGCACATTGCCTCAAACAAGGGTGCCAATATGTTTCATCCATGGTTTCCTAGTTTGAAGCCTCTTCAGGTGGTCATATGCTATGTATGAGGCAGGACGTAACAGACAGGCTTGCAGGTGAGTAAATGCAAGGGCATAGGTGATAGATACTGAGCCAGGCCATGAGGACAACTGATACACCTTGAGAACATGAAAAAGAACTAAACCAGAGGACCAATTCGTACCAATATCGGTTGCTCTTGTACGCAAGGGGAAAAGCAAAAAAAAAGACAAGAAAGATGAAGGGACAAGATGAAGAAGCAATGGCAATACACTTACTACCCAGGACACCTGTCCATCTCTAGCCAGTGCCTGCCTTGAATAAAAATGACATGAACAATATCCTAATCCAGCTGCCCTAGAAGTCAGAAGTTACCCACTGACACAGGTCACAAAGATATAGCTTTGTCTTAATTTTGAATTAATAGCCCCAAGAACAAATGAAAGAGCCTCAGTACCTCTTTCATGACCTGTTCTTAAAAAGGACATGAAAAAAATCACATGCCTTAACATGAGAGACATTGGAAGAAGGTTGTGGGGATGCAGAATGAGAACTGTCTATTTTTATTCTGGAAGTGGGCCATCTATCCATTTCTCCAGGAAAATAATGCTTACTACAAGTGTAATCACTGTAACTGAATCATTATGTTGTCTGGGTTTTTCTTTTCTCTCTTACTGCCTTGTTCAATACTCTGCCCTTGACAGTATATCTTTCCAAAGTCTGTTTTACTGAATAGCCTTTAGACAGTTCTGGTACTTTTTAAATACCAGATTGAAAACCAACTCAAATAACAGATAGAAATCATATACAATGGCAAGAGAACAGAATTAGTGGAAGCTTTATAACAAAAATGGTATTTAGAAGAGAAACTATTAATCAGTATTGGTTGAAATCTCCTCTAATGATGAATAATTCAACATATAACTGGTAAAAGTATCACTTGCCTGTATCACTATACATTTGGTTCAGCTGAGAAAATCACTATGTAAATAGAAAGAGCACAGAAGCACTCCAATGCCCCTGTAACAATGTGAAATTCTTTATTTAAATGATGGAATTAACATCAGCCTGAAGCTTTACTGTGAATTTCTGATGTAAAACTGCAATTTGCATATCTGTGAGTATGTATGATATAGATTATCACATACAAATAAAGATCTGCATAGCTCTCTGAATTTTTCGTGTATGGATCTATGAGCAAGTAATAACGTACTGCCTATTTCGTATTTCCCTCTGTGTAAAGAAGCATTAACTGCCTAGCATACAACAGTAATTTAAATTAGTGGTGTGTAATATATGGGTGGGAGGCAGTCTGAGCAGTGACCCTGCAGCACAGCTGTGAGGGGGCAAACTGTGAGGATTTGGCCTTCAGACCTCCCTTCCCTGATTTCTCCTGTCCTTATAATTACCTACTACATTGTGGGGTAAGGAAGAAAACAGCTGTGACTGTTGTATTGCCCACCTGAAACCCTAAGCAACAGCAAGCAGAAACTCAGTGGAAGCTCATCTGGTGTATGGCAGCACAGGAAACGTTAACAAAAGCCTGTGAACTAATCAAAAGCAGCAGCCCACCTCTCCTAGCAACTGACAGCCAATGTCACTGTCACCTGCACCCTGCCTTAGGTGAGGAGAAAAGAGAGCCATCACAGCTAGGTAACTAGCTCCAGTTTTGACTGGGGATCCTCCAAAGGCAGTGGCTAGGTGCCATCTTGCTCCTTTGGCATCATTTGTATAATATTAATTCAGGCAGATCTGGGAAGACAACCTTGACATCTAAAGCAGCAGCACCATACTCATTTTGCCCATCTTAGAAAAGAAACCTCAGGAGTGTGATAATTGCAAAAAACTATGCTGCAGCTTGGTGTCACTTTTCATAAACTGGACTGATGTTTCTCATCTTTTGGTGTAAGAACTGCCACTAGTCTAAATGAAAACAACCTATGAAACAACACACGCACATATGGGTTTAAGTGAAAAATAGAAATAACATGAAACAAGGTGAGTTTTTTTCCAAATCCCAGCACATTGGGTTGCTGAATTAAAAATGGTTGTGAGACACTGAGCTAAACCACAGTAAGACCACACCTGACATCATCAGCTTACTCTACAACATCTGCTTGTTTTGCAATAACTGATAGAAGTTCATACTTTTTCATTCTGGGTTACTAATTTAAATTTCCTCTACTAATCAAAAAATATCATCCCTTTTCATTCTATACCACAGACTGTAACTACTAGTAAAGCACTTCAAGGCTGAAACCACAAAGTCTGATGGCTAGCTAGCATCCTGCTCCTCCACATAAATACCCAAGGAATCCACTGACCTTTTGTGTATCAGCTATCCACAAATGATGTTTTCATCCTCCACAACTCATTCCTAGACCTGAAAAAGATGAAATCTGTTCTGTGAATAGTAAATTTGAGGCATATGGGGAAATCTTTTTCTTTTCTTTTTTTCCCCCAGAAATTAGAATTCTAGAGTAACTGAAGGATTTTTCTCTTGAAAAATGTCACACCTGGAAGTGAATTTGGATTTTGCATTAATATTTTACAGTTACATATTCAGTATGAGCACTTTGGCTAATGAAATATTCTTATTACACAGTTTTGGACTCTCTATTATCTACTACCACTTGCAAAGAGAGCTTAGGGTTTCTGGAAACGTCAGTTCACGGTTCTGTAGCAGGTAAAAAAGCAAAAGCACTATTAGCAAGTATTAAGGAAAGCCAGTAAAACAAAGTAACCATTATTTTTCATTAGTTCATACCCTAAATACTCATGTGGTGATAGTCATTTCAGAAACTGACCTTAACACAAAACATTCCAAACAACAAAAAGACAAAAAAAAAAAAAAAGGCAGAAGAAAAATTATTATAAAGGGTATGGAGTAACAAAAGGAAAGGCAAACTAGACCAGGGGGTTTGGGGTTTTGGCCTGCAAAAGAAGCTATTGAAGAAGGATGCAATGAGGAGCTGCAAAACAATGAATGTCCTGGACAAGGTAACTGGGGAATCGTGATTCATTACCACTGACAAAAGAACTAGGAATATCAGAAATAATAATCATGCTGAAAGTCTGAAACAAAAAGACTATTTTTATTCTAATACAATGCACAAATAAATCCTGGAAGTTAACGGAAGAGGTATTTATTAAACCCAAGATCTGTAACACACGATTTTTTGGATGTGACACAGGGATCATAAATGAGTTAAACCAGGGAATGGTAGAAGATGATAGCTAAATCAAGGGCAGTATCACTATATGTTTTTCTTCTCCTTAATACAAGCTCCATGTTTTTTCCACTGCCCAAGAGAGGTTAGACAGGCCTTTGACTTGGCCCAGACATTACTGATCACCATCATGACCAGCACCTTATACAGCAACCACACCACCCTCATCCCAGTTTAGAAGCTGGATGAATGCTCTTGCCTTGAACTTGGTGCTAGGGTCCATGCTGTACTACTTAAAACACTGCTGTTATCCATACAAGCCAGCTTGGAGCTTGTCAAAGTACATTGTAAATGATTTGCAGCTATGTCTTTGATTGCAACATAGAAATGCTATGGGCAAAATGTGGGTCTATGTTAGGAGATTTCATCTCCTTCACAGAATACTATGAAAATTTTTGTCCCCTTCCCATGTGCAGTTCCCCTAAACAAGTAGCGTGTAATAAAAAAGATCGGCATACAGTAAAATAAGCATTTAAGGAAGCAAAATACTGATAAGGGATGATGGGGGTGATGGTCTGTGCTCAGGAGAAGAACAGAGGCTATGAACAGCACACCAAAACCAACACTAGGAACTGTAAATATATTTTTAAGAAAATAACTCTGCATTAAAGCAACACAAAGTGACATTCACTGGAAAAATGGTAGCTTCCCCTCCCTTCCCCAAAAAATCTTAAAGAACAGACAAATGATACATGCATCTAAATGCTATTAAGGCTGGAGCTTATCCAATATGGTTTTTTCATACATATTGGTAATTATTATTTCAGTTGTTTAATTACTGACACAATTTTCTTCAGAAGTACAAATAATTGCAAGATTTTCCACAAAAATTCCTTTGTATCATCTGTCTCCTTTTTGCTGTGTATCTGGGCAACTTCTACACCCAAAGAGCTTCCAAGATGACAGCAAAAGTATTTCAAGGATGAATATTTATGCTTTTACCTATTTATAAAAGGTAGGGACTCACAGAGATTCTCATTATACTTTTTTCTTTCCACAAGTACTTCTCTGCACATCATTATGTACTGCCCAAATACTAAAAAAAGAGTTGCAAACACAGTCAAACAGGAGTAAGCAAGGAAAGCAATAGAGCTTTGCAGAAAGTAAAGGCGTCGTGGTCCCCTAGATCAGCAGTACTCAAATGCACAGCTTCCCAGCACTTCACCTCGGCTGCCAGGCTGTGAATGTGGCTGTGAAGGATGAAGACACAGGAAAGAGTCCTGGAGTGAGCAACAGATGAAAAACAGAAGTTAAATGCTTAGTTGCAAGGCTTCGTTCTTGACAAAGAGGCTGGGAGGTCAGCCAAAAGAAATGAAGGGAAAGAAACAAGCAGCAAGCCGGAGGAGGTTTGTATTCGGTAAAGAGGAAATGTGTCAAAACAAGGGTTTGGAGGTGACTGTGCAGAAACAGAAGTGTAAGTGAAATAGCTTATTTTGATGTGACAGCATTTTTGGTAGATTTAAGGCAATAAGGTAAATGTTGCTAGAAGGCTTCTAATAAGCAATTTAAGAAGTCCCAAAGTGTTTGAACACAAGCTGTATAATGAAGACCATCAAGGGGATTCAAAGATGTTAAACAGAAAGAAAAACAGACTACATGTAGGAAGAAGTCAAGAGAAGGAAGAAGTACAGGGAGCATCTGAACACAGCAGTTTTAAGTTTTAGCTTCCCAGGTTACAAAGTTTGTCATTCATAGCAGTTAATTTAGACCAGAGCAGAATAGAATAATTCCAGAGTCACAAAGAGACAGAGAAAAAAAAGAGTGAGTATAGTTAGGGAAAAAAAGGGGATTAGATATCATAATTTTTTATTTAGATGCTTGGGGATTTTTTTACTAAGAACAAAAATGTTGCAGAGGTAGCCAGAAATTATCTTTACCAAGGCTTAACATTGTTCCTAAAAATTGTCAGAACTGAGGGAGGTTAAGGACATGGAAATTGGGGTAGTAGCTATAAATATCTCTATGGAAAAGTAAAAAAGCATAAACAATGAAAAACTTTCAGGAGCTTCTAGAGGACACAAAGAGATCTATAATTCCATGCTGGAGGAGAGAAATAGCCAGAATACTATATAATGTAGCACATAATGTGATTAATGGGGCAAATATTTTTAACAGGTTTGAGTCAGTAATTGAAACCTTGCAAAAGACTGCACCCAAGACACAAGATTATATGAAGTCATCCTTGTTTCATGTTTTAATTTCATGCAAGGACCGGAAATGATGCAGTTGTGCAACATCCAATAAACATTTTTTGTGTGTGTGTTAACTAAGAGATAAAAAATGAAGAGGTTTTTCTGTCTGAAGTTTGTGAAGCAGCTGTTTACAGCACATTCTGAGGTTCAGAGAGGTTTCCTGGGATAAATCAAAGCCGGTCACATGCTATGTGGTATTTCCACTGTGTCCTTGATTATCTAAGAGCACAGCAAGTAATCAAGAGTATCTTTCCAGCTCAGCAAAAGCTATTTCCACTTTCTCAGGAAAAGAGGCTCCACTTCAGCTGAAGGCTCTGCTGTAGCTCAAAAAATTGAAGGCTTTCTATTTTTCCCCAGGGGCTATGTGTCTTGTGTCCAACAGTAACCTAGCACATTATTAGCTACAGAAGGTTTTATGGCTTATGGGAACCTGTTTTTGTTCTTCTCCTTCACTTGCAAAACACAGGATTTTATATTACTGTTCACAGATTGAATATACATTACTTTCCACAGCTAAAATCTCTTTATAAACACACGCAACTGTCAAGAGGCTGTGGGTGCAGATATCAGTGCTGGAGATGGCAGCTCTTCAGGGAGATGGAAAGTGTCTGATGAAAAGCAGCTCTTTGTTGGTGGAGTGGTGCTGTGCTTCTGGTGCTTTTCATGTCCAGGAAAAGCACCCTGTCTTTGGCTCAGACAGGGTGAGGCACCTCCTTGCCACCACTGCACATCAGCTTCACAAAGTGGCTTCCCAGCCCCACCGAAGGAGACAGAAGAAATGTAACTTCCGCACACAAGCAGCTTCTTGCATTAGTCCTGAATTTCTCCTGCAGACTAGCGTCATTTGAAGCCCTTCTCCTTTTTCCTCAGTCTTCCCTGTTGCATTATACCCAAGATACCTGTGCATTTATCTCCTCTGTTGGAACTGGAAAATGTATTCAATGCCACATTGATTAACTGGCTAGCCATAGCTAAGTATCCAATGTTCATCCTGGAAATGCCTAACCACTAGAAACACAGAGGAGTTGCAAAACATCCCCAGAAATCTGCTCCTCCACCTTAATTTTCCAATGCTCAGGCATGCTAACTTTCCAACCGTACTGAGTTTCTTCTCTTATTTTTATCCATGTACTGAGAAAGGCATGTATTAGAAACATCAGTTTACACACACCATCATAAATACAGTTATTTGAAGTTTTGTGTAGATCAATTTATCATTTCAGGAAGAAGCATTACATGGGATGGTACCTTCCAATATTTAATAAACAAACTAAAAAAAGAAACAAATTAAATTTTCCCATGAAAGCTACTTAATATTAAGAGTGCCATCTGCTGGCACAATTGAAATGAGGCATTGTTCATAGGCATAGAGATTCAATAAAGTTTTGTTATACTCTGTGAAGGGCACATTTCAACTCTAAGCTGTTTCACACTTTCAGTTTTATTTATTCATGATGTTGCCTTACAGGATAAAAGGGCAGTCAAGCACAGTACTGTAGGCAGTTCTTGTTGTGTGAAAAAGGGGGAAAAAGCAGCATCCGTTAATTCACATTTTTATATTCAAAGTGTGTCTTTGTTGTTTTGGGATTTTTGTGTCCATTTTGCTTTTTTACCATTAATACATTAAAAAACAAACTTTTTGGAGAACCCGTATATTAAAAATATAAGATATTTTCTAAAATAATGTAGGTGAGACTTTTTAAAGTACCTATTTTTCACTTCATATTATGCCAAATGTATAACCTCGTAAAGCAGATTCAAAAGTTCAACATAAAGGTCTCAGATTTAGAAACATATTACTGATAACATACCGTTGTATACCTGCTTTGTCCTGTGAATTTTCTACAAAAGCTTTCGGATCAAGCCTTCCCGACTCTTGAAATGCTACTTTAATATCTTTTAAAGATACTGCCTCCTCTGTAACCATGATAGAAAGTTGCCTGAAGTTGGCATTGAGGTGTTGCTAGTGTCCTAGGTCCTGGTCTGAGCCAACGAGCTGAGAAGAGTGAAGGGGTGAAGATGATGGAAAGCAGGAAATAATATGCTACTTTGTTAAACACTCTACTGTCTAAAACCAAAGTTAAAGTGACATTGTCCTTTGTTAGCTCAACAGCTACTTACTGAAGAAGGAAGAAGTCTACTTTGCTTTTGGGTGTTTCCATTACCAGAAACATTTGCACTTCAGGCTGCATCAGAGAAGTAAAAGAAAAAATCTTAGAAAGACCTCATTCACTGGAGGGACAATAGAGATTTTTATGATTCTAAGACACTGGAGTTCAATTTCTGATTTCCAGCATGTTCACATCAAAGGTATTTTATTGTCCTCCCCAAAGAAATTACTATTCGGACTGCAGCTTACTCGCACTTTCTCCTCTTACTTCTTAAATGCCATTACACAACAACATGTAGCATACCAGTTCCTGTATAGTTAAGGTCCTTGCATAGCCCATTTCTAGTGATAACAGCTATTCCATTTTGCTTCTCTTATAATGCTGTTTCACATTTGACTCTTTGTTTGACTCCCTCAGCTTAGTTGTACAGTTTCTATGAATCATTGAGGTAGTTTCCCATTAAATCTCATTATACAAATTAAGAATTCCAATCTTGACTACTTGATTTGCTATTTTCCTCATAGTATTTACTTCCTTTTTACTGTCTTTTATCAGTCAGGTTAACAAAAACCCAAGAAGGTTAATTTGCTGGATACTTCAGCAGGCAAATATCTCAAACTTTGCGTTGGTGCTTTCAACAATCTTGATGAAACACATCATCTTCCCAAACATTTTCCCTCTAGGTCTAGGAGATAGAAGAATTCCAACAAAGATCTTTGCACATATTCCCCCATCTAGCACAACCCTCACTGAGCTGCTCAAGAAGGATTCTTATGACTGAATGACAGCAAAAGTATTATTCCTCAGCTTCTTCAGAATGACTTTCACACTCATACCAACCCTCACAGCATTATGCTTGGACAGACTTTGCATAAGACTGTTTTCTAGATCTACTCTGATGGCCAGTCTATTAATTTTTCTTATTAAAAAGAAGTCAACTTTCAGAGCAACCTGAACTTCTAGTGAAACTCTGTCCTTCTTGATTCCTTTTTGCTTTCCACTTATCTGTTCTTTTCTTCAGCTGCTAGCCCCTGCTGTTACCATCTACCCAATCTCTTCTTTCTTGCTGTTCAATATTCTGTCTCTAGCTGTTGCACCTCCTTCCACAGAACAAACTCCTTCCACAGATTTTCTTCACATACTAGTATTTCCCTCTGCCTTGTCATCATTTTTGTATACTTCTAGAGGTCTCCTTTTTTTCTGGGGATCTGCCAATCAACCCATCTGTAACTCCAGCTATATTCATGCTCTTTCCTTTCATCTCGTCTGTCATCCTCAAATGCATTTTTGTATTCTACCCTCATTTCCAGCTGCATTTCAGGCTCTCATACCTTTTTTCTCCTGAACATTATGAGATGACCCTTCATGCATATGTAAATTCTGTCAGAAACTCACTGAAGGATAACATACACCTTACAGCTTCTGCATCCACTCATCTTCATAGTTTCTGCCATATAAAATCATTTTGGCCTTCTTCACTGATGCCCAAGTTGCTATGATTTTTCTTCCTTACCCTAGGTTTAAAATCAAACAAACCATCTGCATACCAGGGCCCTCTCCAAAATCCTTCTTTTACTAGACTCATAGCAACCTCTAGTTGCTTTGATTCTGACACCTTTTTACCTACATTAGCCCACCACTTCATTTAGGGTTAACTATGATCAAAGGCCATGATCAAAGACTTCCTCTTTATGCTGTTTAAACTAAGCCATATGGCTTTGCAACACAGCTTATCTAGCCTTGTTTGAACTGTTTGTGCACTTTCATGCACAGCAATCACTTCCAATCATAGTAAGAAATCCATGTGGATTTTCTGATGCACTTATGCCAAAGCTCACGTTACAGTTACCCCAAGCAGAGAAACTGCATGGTGCTTTGGCAGCCTGAACCAGTATTTCTCAGCTCACCTCCTATTCAACAGTAAATGCCTGTGGCAGGAGGTGGGCATGCTTTACTTTTGGGGTGTCGGTTTGGTGGGGATTTTTTTCTTTTTCAAAAGTAAAACATCAAAGCAGAGTTCAAGGAAGAGTAAATGTACAAGATGATGATGCTGATAATCTGAGAAGAAAATGTCGATGGGCTAAAACCTTCCTAATACTGCTGCTGATATTGATATATACAGGGGAAGACTTAAAACAATATAATGGCCCTTTCAGCCCAAACAGAGTGAGCTACCAACTGTAGACTTCCTCTGACATGGCCAATAATTTTCACTGAGGATAGTTCATTAGATTCCCCCTTCATCTCTTTTTATTTTCAAAATAGAAATGTGAACCAAAATCCAAATTTGAACTTAATTCTCCAGAGGTATAAGGTGAAAAAAGTGTCTCTTGCTCTGCTTTAAAATGCCTACAATCATTTCAGCTGCAATATTAAAACCCTTTCAGGAAAAAACAACCCATATTCATGATGTTACCTAACACAGCAATATATGTAATAAATTATAGGAAGGCCATATCTGCAAAAAAATCAAGAGTGACAAATAGAATTGGAAATACATCCGTTGATGAACTTCAAGTGCTTTTACATCTGAAACTAAGACTTTTAAATCACTGAATCAGAAATCATTGACAAGATGACTGCAGACCCCATGGTCTTTTCTCAGTTTTGGTTGTATGCTATTATTTTTTTTTATCTGAAGACCAAAATGCTACATGTTATATTTCATTTCTGGTGTTTCATTTTACAATAATGTGTATATTAGCTGATTGATCTTTACCATTTCTATCATGTAAATATAACATTCAAAAAATACTACTGCACCAATGCAGCTTCCAGAACTCTAATAGCATGGACACTAATATATTGTTCTGTTACAGCTAAAACTTGGACTAAAGAATCAAAATAAAATGTTTATAAATGCCATATATTAGACTGCCTGGTTTGTTATAAAGTAATAAACAGAAAAGCTTGCATCTAGTCATTCGTGGTTGTTAAATAAGATTCTTTGTGACTTGCAAAAAAACTAGAACACAATGAAGAATTATCAGTGCATTCTCCACGGAAGTCATCTACATGTGTTTATTTAATAAACAGAAGATGGCTTTATTATACACATTTGATTTCCATATGCAATCGTCTCCTTATCTGTCACTTGTATCTAAGCAGGGTGCTTTATACAAATCTGAAAATGAAAAATTCAGAGCGGGGCACAGGAAACTCATTTAATGTCGAGTGCAGTCAAAATCAAGATTTCTTTATTTGTAGTAACAACGCTGTTAAATCAGAAAATTACTCTCCTTTTCTGCATGTCCTTCTTCCTTTACAATTCAGTTGTTTGATCATAAATTGTCGAGTGCAATGACTTGTCTCCTCCACTTTCCACACTGGTCGAGACAGATTAAAAACTCCAGCATACCACCAACCAGTCTCAGCATACCATTAGCATATATATGAGATTTGAGACATTTTCTAATATTCTCCAGCAGAACTCATCTGTCAGCCAGGTGATGAATTATAAAAACTCTTAGCTTGTTTAGAAAAGAGGGGGAGAGTGAGAGAGAGAGAGAGAGAGAGAAAGAGAGAGACAGAAGAGGAAAACACTATCCCACCTTTCTTTTTCATTTTACCCATCTATCCTTGCAGTTAGTCATATAAATAAACACTAAGCTCAATAAGAGAGACATAATGTGAAAGATTTTAATACAAGAGCAGCAGAGCACAATTAAAAGCTAGTGGAAGTGGATAGAATTATGGAGTGGTCACTGATTTACATAAATATTTTTTTAATACATTACGTTAAATAATGTATTTAACATTATGTTAAAATGTTACCATTATGTTAAAATGTTACTGATCTGACGTTAAAAAAGATTCATAAGGTGCATTACAATACCCACACAACTATCATGAGCTGGTAAACCAGCATAAGGACAGTTTAGAAAGTACTGGAATAATAAAAATGACAAATTCATGCAATTCAGAGAGGGTTGGTGTTTTTTGTAATCATTCATGAGTTCAACAAGTTTTCATGCACAGTCTGAAAATTTCATAAATTCAACAACAAAAAATTACTCTTTATTTGTACTTCATTAACTTGACTGGGTTTTTTCTTAACGAGAAGGTGGAAAGTGGACAATTATATCTTGTGAATTAAATGAACAAACAAATGTGCACTATGAGTAGGAAATAACAAATACATGACATCAAAAATAATGGCTATACTTTCAAATATGGCAGTAAGCAATAACAGCTTATAAGTATATTTTAAAACTATCAAATTACTACTTGAATGCTTTACATTAAAGAAGTGTTAATATTTATCATAATAATTTCCACAATCATCAGCTCCGAGTGCCATTTGTAGCATCTGATACTAGGTAAAAAAAAAATATATAATTTTGGAATCTTGGAATTAGAGCTAGGAAAGTATTTAAAAATATATACATATTTTTCCCATAGAAAGGAACTCTCAGGAAAAAACCTTTCACAAGATCTAGAAAAGTCTGGCAAATGCTACAGTTAGAAAAGAGTGAAAAAAATTCTTTAAAATCACTTTTTTTTTTCATGCTAACGTTTTAAGGTATTAATTTCTGAGTTTGCCAAAACAGGTTGTTTCTATACTTTAGGGGACAGGAAAAAAAAAAATCTTATTCACCTTTTGTTTCCTTTCTTTTTTTTTTTTTTTTTTTTTGGTTGTTGTTGTTGTCTAAAAATTAATCTATGCAGGAGAAAAAAAAAAGAAGGAAAAACATTTAGGAGAAACCAAAACAACTGAAAACTAAATAAATCACTTATTTTTCATGAGTTGTACTTAAAAAATCATAAAATCATCATAGTAACTAACAGTGCAAGTAAGGTAAAGACTGCTTCATGGTCTACATTATTAGAAATGTCATTAATAAATGTACAAATGCATATAGTAACTTCCTTTTTACTCATAAATACCTTTGAATTTTTAGGGCACTACACATCAAGCTGATATCAGGTAATTATATTTTAGGTTGGAATATGTATAGAAAAAGTCACAAATTTATTTCAGTAGACAATTTGATAGAAGGTTGGAATACAACAATATCAACAATAGCATTGAATTTGTGTTAGTACGCAAGAGATATGCATGAGAGAGCAAAGGTTTAGCCAGTAGAGTGAAGACATCTATATGAACACGGACTAAGAAATTTATGTATATAAATTATCTGAAGTATAAAATATCATGTTGAAGAAATAGTTATTTGGAACGGATATTGGGCACCAGCTGATTGTTTTTTTCTTCTAAGCTAAGAAGCTTGTGAGAAAACAGTTCAGCACCCAGTAAGCTATTTTTCCCATTGGAGCACTTGTTCCAATTTTTAGTGATAACCAGGATTTAAACCTGTTTTGGTTTCCATTGTGCAGATGTACACAATACCATTATTAACACTAGTGTTTAGAAAGATGAATCAATTTAAGGAACAGATGTCTAACTCTACCTGATAGTCACCATCTGGTTGCAAATACATCAGCTTTTTCAGGCATTTCATTTTGAAAATGACAAAACAATTTTTAAAAATTTAGATTCAGATGAATACTTCCCCTGTCAAATATTTCGACTTAACATCAAATAAAAGCATCGGGATGATAATAGGCATATTGATATTGATTAATTAATAGTTTCATTAATATTTTACAAGATACATACAAACTATGCTCCAATATCAGCACAATAAGTGCATGAAGTTACTGTATTTTTGGGTTTCACTGAAGTAATAGAAAAGTAACTGTTACCTTGTTAATTCACACAATATAGTCAGTGAAAATACTAGCACAAGAAATATTATACTGAGGTACTTCCTCCTGGTTTTCATTTAGTTTTGGAGTTAAAAATAAAGCCCTTTATGATTCTTAAAAAATCTAAAACACTAAAGAAGAGTGTTCTAGGACTCAAAAAGATAGCATTGGAAATCAAAACAGATGTTCTTGCAAAACTGCAAAGCCAGTGTTGTAGATTTAAGTGATCCGGATAAGTTGCAAGATGAAACTTTCAGAGATTTGCCAGCAAAACTTGGCAGTACAAATCTGGTTAATATTAAAAGCAGATACGATTTTTAACATAATCCTAAATGGATTTGTTGTATTTCATTTTCTTAAGCAGCTTCAGTGAAGTGGAATGAGCAAAGGCAGCTTGCCTTTACTGTCTTCACTAAGAAAAACATATGTAAAAAAACCCCCAAACCTGTGGGTCTAAATCAAGTCCTAGAATGCTCATATTTATACTTGCTTATAATCAGCAATAGAATATTGTCATGGTGAAACAAAATAAGAATATGGAATCTAAATTGACTTAAATTGACTTTTTTAACTCAGGCCCATCTGCTGGCCAAAGCTGAATCAGCGATCTCACATTTGGGTACAAGTTACTCTTCAGAAGATTCTGACTGGACACAAGAGGAAAATTGTTCACAATAACAATCAGATTGGAATTATCTTCCCAGGATAAGTGGTGGATTCCCTAGCATTGGACACTTTTAAGATTTGGCTGGACAGGGTGCTGGGCTATCCTGTCTAGACCATGCTTTTGCCAAGAAAGGTTGGATCGGATGATCCTTGAGGCCCCTTCCAAACTGATATTCTATAATTCTATGATTCATTTACTTTTAAGAAAGTTTGAGTCCATCTGTGAATCAGGAGTTACAGTGGAGGACTTTCTTCTCCTAAGATATCACATAACAGTCTACAAAACAGAAACTACATTTTGCTTTCAGCGTATATAATATATGCTTAGTAGCATATCTTTTAGCAAACAAGTTTAATTCAGTCAAGAAAATGGTTAATTCTTCCTTGCTCTGTTCCAGTATTCCCAGCTGTACAAAGCAAGTAGTGAAGGGTATAGCAGGGACAGCTTTATTCTATGAAACAATATTAAGCAAGATTATTGGCTGAAGAAGTCTTTTATCAATGCAGAATTCTGGGAGGAAAAAATATCACAGAAACAATGTTATTGGCACATTGATAAATGACATGCCTTACTCACATGGAATCACTACCACAGGACAGATCCAGTTTCATGCAGAGTTTCAGTTTCCTTTAACAGCACCAGCAGATAAAACGGCAAGCAGTTTATTTTGTGGTGTTTGCAGATCTCTTCATATGCGGAAAGGTAGGATAAATGTCCGTTAGTCATGCCATTATTGATAATTCTGGCATTAGTCTTACCAAGTCAAAGTCAACTTAATGTCAATTTTCGACGTGCTACATTTTTAAATTTTAAGTATTTACCTGAATCCTGTTTAAAATAATTTAAATAATCTCAACATACTGGAAATTAATGTCACAAAATATATATTAAACATTGGCATGTACATTTCCAAGGTGTCTATATCAATGAGAAGACAACAATAACAGATGATTCCATTGCTACCACAATGCTTTTTCCCTATGTTAACAACTACCCACATGCACAGCGGTGTTTTATCCGAGCTTCTTGCTAAAGCCCTGAACACAAGATCATGTTCTAAAACTGTGCAGCTTCAACGACTCAGAGAACCACTTACAAAAAAGCTGTTCTTTGCTTAGATATTTTTCTATTTAGGAAGATTGTTGCTCCAGCTCCTTTCTAAACTACGCCATTTCCCATCTGGAACAGCTTTGAAAAGGAAGAATGTATATTTAAGACCTGTTGTCTTTGTAAGAAATTTATGAATGTGGAACACAGGAAGAGAATGCATTCACAGTCAAAATCTCTTTAAAGCTGCCTTTTCATAGTAAATTTTAAAAAAGTAACCAATTCAACAGAATTTCCTGAATCAAGTTCTGCTTTCATTGTGAGCTCTTTTGCTGTTGTGTTATTATCTCTTTCATTTTATCTCCTCTTTCCTTCTTTGTTTTTTTGTTTCCTTTGGCCACTTAATAAACAGTCCTTTATACAACAAATGAATCCCTCAGCTTTCCCTCCCAGGTGAATACTGTAACCACTAGGCTGTAAAATTTCTCTCACTCCAACTACTCTATGCACAGTGGTGCAGTTTTAATAGGAAGAGAGAAAAGCAATTCCAGCTCAGCCCCTTAGAAGACAGCATTGTAGGAGATACTGATTTGAAGTATTTAGGTAGTTGGAGCTGGTTCAGACTTCTTAGTAATGCCAGTAAAATTGAATTTTGCCTTTTGAACGCTACCATGGGAGCAGAACATTCTTGCCATGGGTAAAGAAAGCACAGGAAGGAGGAGTGGCACCAGGACACAGTAAAGCATCACTGCACTGATGAGAGACATAGCAGCACTGTGTATGGATTCTTCCCAGAAGTAGTGGCTGGCCCACATGTACTTAGCTTTTCTGTAGCAGCAGCAACAGCAGCCAACCCAGTTACTGCCATGTCGCCGGTCTAGTCAACTGCTTGCTTTGCCTGTGTCTAGAGATAGCCGCATCATCAGTGAAGCCCTTTCAATCTGACATTCTGATGACTTAAGCATGTTCAGAAAGTGTTTTGCTAAATATACACTTCGTCAGCCAAATTCTCAAGGAAGTTAGCAGCTGCCTTTGTGTTTTCAGAAGAGCCCCATTCCAGCTATCACTATCCAGTACAGTCTCCAAATATTTCCTGGAGTCAGATTTTTAAAGGATTTAGATTTTGATAGAAAATCTACTTTCTTGCTTCCAGATGGTCTAAACTGCTCTGATGAATCAAGGCTGGGACAATCCTGGTGGAGTAAAAGAAGCCAAGATACCTGGGAGCCAATATGTACCAGATGAGCCACAGTTTACAATCTCAGATTGAGATCCACAAGTTTAAACTCATACTAAGTCTCCCTTTAGATGCATAAGTCCATTTAGGTATTGACAGCACAAAGTTCTATGTAAACCTCATTAATTACAGTGTTCACATTAAACAGACCAATATATACTTCCATGTACAGGGCTAATATGTACACTTCATTTAGCAGGAACAGCAGGTCAGAAGATGATCACAGAATAAAGTATAATCTGTCTCTGATAAATCTTTCTGACCTGTTCACACACCTGCTCACCAAAAGTGCATGTGCAATGAAATACAACTTAGGTTAAGATAATGGTGAAATGGAAGGCCAACAATTGGAACCATATAACCTCCAAAAACATTACATAATATAACCTACCCTAATTTACATGCAGATTAAATGTGCAGTGTGAAAGCTATAAAGAAAAAAACAAATTCTGCTCCTGTCTGCTCCCTGCTTACGTAAGTCTAACACTTCGCAAAACTATTTCCGAAAGGCAAATGTTGAGAAAAGGCTGATGCATTTTGAACATACTATTACACACAAAGACTGACCATCATCCTGCGCTGAAAGATATAGGAATACCAAGACTTCTAAACAAGATATAGGTAAGTAGATTTGACGTTCAGTTTGCCTTTAGTTACAGTCAGGGTTTTGCTATTTTGGCAGAATTTTTTGTTATAATTTAAAAAAAAGTAAATAAACAAAGAGTAAAAGTTACAAAGCTAACAGTTAATTTTTCTCTATGTTTTGTTCCATCAGATATATTTAATCAGAACTATGAAAATACTTCAAGCCCATCTAAGTTCTCTCAGATAAAATAGGGTTTCTTACAATGTTTGATCTTTAAAGTTATATGAACTACTTCAAGTATTTTCAAAGCATACTAATAGCTAGGCATGGAAAAGGAATCCCTATTAAAAATAAAAAAATAGAAGCTGTCATTTCTGGCTAGACCTAGAAACAACCTCCAGCTAGGACAGTACTCCATAACCTTCAGACTTCAGGAAAGAATATACTTGTAATTCAAATGGAACAGAGCTTGGGGTGCCAAGAAATTGCAGGAGAATGAAAACATGAGGCTAAAAGCAGTAAATCAAGAGCTGACCCCAGGGAGGAAGGGGTAAACCAAGTGGGATTGGAAAATGTGGCTAATGATTTTAGAGCTGCGCAGAGATTGGGTAGAGGAGAGCATAGTAGCACAGCATGAAAACAGAGAGATGTGTCTAGCAGAGAAGGAAACCTCTGTATTCCTTGGTTCTACTAGACCATCTGAAGAATCAGGACTAACAAGTACTGCCTTATCTCCTTTTTTAAACTCATGTGCCTAATGTATGGGGTTTTTGGAAATTCTAAGAAAACAATTTTTTCATTATAAACTGAAATCCTCACCTACTGAAAACATATTTCCAAAAAGCCAACATTGCTCAGCCGTAATGGCATATGAGACGTTCTGCTTTCATCCAGAGGAGACTGTATCCTGTGAATCCTATTCACTCACAAAAACATTTTATAGTAGGCCATTTCTGAATTTCAGTTGTTAAATTCTGCCATTTGATATCCTTCCTGGCTTATATTCCTATGAAGAAAAATGACTGTCAAGGGTCTCAACTACATATGTTTAAGTGAGGACTTTGGTCAGGATAGCTATGGAATTCTCAGACTGAGCACTTTCATGCCTATGTAAGATCAAATAAGCAACATGTGGTTGAATATGGCAGATATCCTAAGGAAAGATCTAGTTCTGACTCATGGAATTTGACATAGGTGTACTTTTTAGGTTGAAACTGTGCTTTAAGGTGGGTTTCACCTGAACTAAGAAAACTCAGTGAATCTCTGACAAATGTGTGGTATGTCTACCCAAATTACAGGGTCAGTGATAGTCCATATGCCATAGCCCAACATCTAGCTTTAAGCATCCTTTAGCCTTTGAGTTCTTATCTCTTCATAGGATGGATGGATGGATGGATGGATGGATGGATGGATGGATGGATGGATGGATGGATGGATGGATGGACGGATGCATAGACAGACAAACAGTCAGACAGACAGACACACAGCTTAAATAACTAGATTACATGCTTATAAATATCCTTGTTAGGACTAGTGGTCTGTGTTCATTCAGGTGCTGTGTGTCTAACATGGGTCATCTGATCCTGACCATGATGCCAGCCTGCTATGGTCTAAGCCCACTGCAACAGCAGAATAATGCTGGTAAGCATCATAGAAACCCTAAAAAAAAAAGATATTTCAAATATGAATTTGAAAAATTATAAAGCACACCTTATGGATGTAAAAGGGGAAATTAAAATTACTCAGCGATTGCAGTTGTTGCTAGTTCATTCCCAAGATAGTAGTTTATTATTTCATCCTCATATTTATCCTTTTCAGAAATCACCAGAAAAAGTTTACCACATGGCTTGGAATAATAATGCCATTCAGAATAGCTGAAATCTCTTTCTTAGCAAAAGACATAAAGCCAACATCTTTCAAGACTACCAAAGACCTCAGATCTCTTGAGGTCTATTTGCTACTGGTAACTGCAAAAGAAGAAATTATTGCATTACTAAAGAAAATGTTAATAAAATTAATTTAAGGAGTTACACCTCCTTGGACAATAACTGCAGTTAGCCATTTGACTCAATCTGCTACTTCATAATGCACTCTGAAATGGTAAGCATAGTGGGAAGAGTGCTTCAGTGACTGCCATAGTAGCCATTGTTTGTCCTCGGCAAGATGCTGTTCATTACTCAATATCACAATTTAGCTTTAGAAGTTATTATTAAATAAAGTTACTAAGACCTTTACGAGCCTAATAGCAGTGAATTGGAATTATATATGTAATTAATCATTAAAGTCATTGAAATAATTCTCTCCAAAAGTACATTAGGGTTCTACACTTTATATCAGCTTTCTGGTATATTATGTATATGAACGTAGAAGTCAGTGAAACCACACCTCATTGGAATCAGGTCTACTAGTTTTAGGCCTGGTAAAATTTAACAGAATTGTGTAGGATGGCCAGATTGATGCTATTTACAAAGCCCCGTTCTATGCTGTCACAGACAATCTGATAGGATCAAGGATATGGCCTGAAGAAAGAATATGCTTCTTTGCAGCATGCATCTATCAAATTGATATGTATCAATTTATCTTTTTTCTATCATAATAAATTAAGTAATGAAAACAAATTTCAGCTGGCAAGTGAAACAGTCAGAAGACTGGCACTAGACTCTTTGTGCTTACAATCCGACTCTCCCTCATTCCTCAAGTCTGAAACTTTCTTGCAAAAACTGTTCCATGACCATGGAAATGTATCAGCATTCTACCCTCTCCTAGCCCATTAAGGTGACTGATAGACTTTAGATTACAGTGACTTGAAAAAAATTACTTTTTTAGTGAATTAAAAAAATACATTCAAAGAAAAGAAAATTAAAAACCAATACCTTTTCAATAAAAACAGAAGGCAACAGAAGCCTTGGAACAAGTGCTTGCCAATAGAAGGATTTCATGCTTTTGTTAATTAAAGGAACAAAGAAAAAAACAGTGCAGTAGGCTGTTTCCTACATAACAGCTTCTACTAATAAAAAGTAATAGACAATTTCCTGCATTCAATTCTTTTGAATACTATTATACAAGGTAATAGAGTTTTGGAAATGGAAGTCCTAGCAGCCTGTCAGAAAGAGCTTTCTTCCACTTTTTTTTATTAAATGACTAAGTGCAGCAGTCTGTGTCCTATCTCTCCCTCTTGCATCTATTGGATTGTATTATTTTACATTTTGATTGAAATGATGTCACCAGCAGATAAAAGCCTGGCCCAGGCATTGTAATTGAATCAGCCTGAGTTGTTTATTCTAGTGATCTACAGCGATGCTTTCCTTGTCCTAACACAGAATACATAAAAGATCCCCTCTTGTTTAACATGCTACTGATTAGATCTATTTTTTTACAAGAAGGAGGAATCAAATTGGGGGGTCGAGAGAGTAAGAACTGGAGTTTGGGGGAGAAATTGGAAAAAACAGATGAGAAAAGACACCATCTGCAAAACTTTCCATGTGTGACTGAAAGTTTAAATAAATAAATTTCACATGGCATCAATACCAGATGCAAACAGATTTGATTGACAACATTTAAATGACAGTTAATGGGAACTTGTACAATTTTTGGAATATTTTTCATGTTTATTTCCTATATCAGAGACTTACTCATATTTTTATTTTAAAATAATGCTTATCTTGGACAAAGATATATTTCAAATTGACTTCTTTTTACAGCTATTCAAAATACAGTGTTGGATAACTAAATTATTGTTATTGACATGTTCCATTTTCAATTAAAATATTTTACATTTAACAGACTAAAAAAACCATTCAAATTGAATGTATTAAGGAAATCTTTAATTAGTATTACTGAGAATTAGCTCTTGCAAAATATGTAATGGAGACAAAAAAAGGAATTATAAGAACTTTTCATTTGGCAAGTTCTGACAAAATTATCTTTTTTTGGTAAAGACAAAGTCTGGTAAAGAGAAAGTCTGACATTCATGCTAAGGGCTGTTTCCTCGTTTTACCACCTCCTCTCTCCCCCTTCCCCTTTCCCTAAAGCCTCAGTGAAATAAACAAAAAAAATTGCACTACTTTATGTGATGTGTACAACTTAATACAAAACTTCTTCAACAACGTTTCTAATAGTGGTAGGGTTTTTCTTTGTTGAGTGTTTTTTTTTACTTATGGGTCTTTCCTCAAAATAAAGTACAATCATATGATGTTTAGTAGTAGTGCCAACATGAAAATAAGCTAAGCCCATCCAGAAATTTGCTGAAGTGTTTTTTACTTAAGACCTATGCTTTGAATTGTTTGCCTCAAATATGAAACTGGGAGGTTATTCGGTTTGTTATTTGGGATTTCTGCATGAGGAGGAAACAAAGATGTAATTTGAGAAAGAGTTTTTCTAATGCATAAATAAATTCTTTAAGCACAAATTAAACAATAGTTCAAAAACAACTGCAATTAATAAAATATTGTCAGAGAAATAGCTATTAAACAAAATAATGAGAAATTTAATTTGGGAAAATATTTTGAATCTGTTTGTTTGGGGTTTTTTTCATATATGCAATAACTGTAACAAGACTATTTTCCACAAGTGAAAATTAAAGCCACCAAAAAGGTTTGGTTTTTTTTTAAAGTAGAATAGAAATATATCTTCCAGTCTCTATATATACCTTAATTTTATTACTTCCTGAATATTTGCTACAGTGAAGAAATAAAAAATATGTTTACCATACTATTTACAGTCTATTTAGCATTCCTAATGCTGCATAACAAAATTCACTCATAATAATTACTGATACCTAACAGACCTTTGAGACCTTCAGATTTTTGTAATTCATTTATTGTCCTGAAGGTATCATTATTCGAAAGCATTTGTAAAACATACTTTTAAATATTTCTAGTCAGTGATGAACTCAGAGCTGGGAAGCTACAAGATGCACTATCTGCATTTATAAATGTGTTCATTTGGAGTGTATTTTAATGAATGTATTTTGACTGAATTTAACCCTTCAATATGCATTTATTAGATTGAGACGGGTAATACACTTTTCAGTTATCTTGGTTTTCAACACTGCTAGCCCACTTTGAAAGTCATAATTTCATAAAAGCTAAACTGAAAGAAAAAATAAATTAATTCAGATCTGTCATTAAGAATTACAAAATTAACTCATTGCCTTATTTATATACAAAGAATATGTATCACAGTCGGCCTTGTAACATGCAGACAAACTGTGCTGTGGCCAAGCAAACAGACCCAGGCTCACCAAAGCGCCAATCCATATTCAGTCCCCAGAGCTGCTTAAATATAATTTGCATCACAGAGGTTACACATTTGGTATCTGGGAAAAAAAAAAAAAAAAGGGAGAAAAAAAGGAGGCAATGTTGATTTAGCCTCCCTTCAATACTCTCCAGCAGATGCCTCAGGGAATAGCACTCAGAGGAACATCCCAGTATGCCATGCTTTTTCTCACCATCACATTACTTTCTTGTTAAAGCATAAGTGGTTGGTACAGGCAAATTGATTTCAACAAAGGGAAACCATAGTGAACATGAACTCCAGTATCCAATCCCCCTAAACGTGAACAGAAATTTATTTATAATTCAAAGATGCAGAACTAACTTTTTAATGGCAATTTTCATTATTTTTGGTGTTTCCACTGTGAATTCCTGTTATGCTTAGATGACTGGCGTACATCCTAATACCATCAATGGGATTCCCTGTATTAATGGGAATTGGTTCAGACACTGCCAGTAGAAAAGTGTGAAGAAAAAGAAAGAAGAGCCTGCGTTTCCATTTATTATTTGCAGTCAGTCCCTTATGAAAGTCTTTTCCCGTGAGATTTGCAGACACAGGCATATTTGATAAACAGGTTTTGGACTTTTGCAAGGTTATCAAAAACAAACTAAATTTTCAAACCTATTAAAGCTTGCAAAAAAGAAATGGAAGCTGGCAAAACTTAACACCAATGGATGAAAACAGTGACCAGAAAACAGACAGCCTAACAGTAGTGCATGTGTCCAAAATGCAGCAAAATCAAGTCTTTAAATATGAGACAGAGGATGCATGGGTGTTTGCTTGATTTAAATGACATTTTAAAAGATACTCAAATGCCAGGAGGTTTAAGCTGGTAAAGTCACAAAGGACCCTACACCCTGACTATATCCAGTGCTCCAAGCACGTGAAAGCTATCTGTATAATCAACAAGATCACGTAAGCGAGCAGTTTGTTGGAGTTTATGGGTGGGAATGGCAAGAATGAGGTTCAGTACAGCAATGGTTTCAGATTAGTGTGCTTTTAAATAAAAAATAAAAATAAAAAATTTTGATTTCTTTCTTAAACTAACTCATTCAGGAACCTGAAATTAGTGTGGAGCTTATATTGGTAGACACATTATTAATATTTAAGGTCTTTAATCACAGAATGAAGCTTGAATACAAAAATAAAAAGAGCAGCAAGATGCTGAAATTTCAAGTATATCTTATCTCTAACCAAGGTATGATTAAAATGGAATACAGAAGGAAACTGGGGTTTGATGATAAGAAATGGCAGGTTCCTTGATCAATTGTCTTGTTTTGAATATAAACAATATCTTCATGACCTAAATTCAACTCTTTCTAAAGCAACTCAAATGAGAGACCAGATTTTCAAAAATGCTGCATCCCAGCAGACTCCTCTCAAGTCAATTATTTAGAAAGCTGAGGAATCCAATCCACTATCCTGCTTTTGAATATTCTGATCCAGACTATTTAAATAACTGTCATGATAGCCATGTACATATAGGTTCTCCTGCTTTTCCTCAGAACTGATACTTCAGCTGTGTTTTGTTTTTTCTTTTAAAAGTAATTAGCTCTGGCAGCTATGCAGCTCCTTTATAAAATCCAAACAAAACCAAGAAACTGTGCTGCATTCTTAGCATTAATGAATGGTAAGAAAATCAGTAAAAATATGTTAGTGTCAGTCTTTAAGGACTTATTATACACTAAAACAAATGTAGAGATATGAATTTTTCCTTGGGTATATATATGTATATGCATATATAAACATACATGAACATGCATATTAGAAAAGCAGAGCGCAATTTCCTTCTCTATTATTTATGAAACAAGATAAATATTAATTAATTGCATTCTACAAAATGTGATTGCTTAATAAAATATTTGCAGCTGAGAGAAAACATGTTTGTGTAGCATATTTTTCATCCAAAGTGTGAATATAAAAAAAAGTTTACATGTCATCCTGTTCCATCTTTGCATGTACTTGCTCTTTATCTCTAAAGCAGCATACGTTCCATATGAGAGAGGGGGTTGCCATGGTATCTGCACTTTAAAAAATTGAATAGCAGATCTAAAAGAAGCATAAAATCGATTTAACAAGTTGTCATGTAAGTTACCCTGGCCCATAAGGATGAAGTCTATGCTGCGTTTCCTATGTAAAAATGTTTATTTAAAAAAAATATAAAAATTATACTTTTTTGGTCACAGAGCTAAATACACTCCTTGTCATTAGGTTTGTCTCATCAATTTATAAATCATTTGGGTCTACACCTAGAAAATACATGTATTTTCAAGCATCTTCTTTTTCCTTTTAAAAAAACACAACAAAACACAGAAGTAGTAAAGAAATAACTCTAAGCAGAGACCATACTAACTGAAGACAAAATAGCTGACGTCTAACCAGTGACAAAAATAAAACTTACTTAAAAATTCATTGTTTTATGAACTTCTCATTCTAAAAAAAAAGGTTTCAGTAATCACCCTGAAAATAAGTTTGGGGTTTGGGGTTTTTTGGGGGTTTGGGTTTGTTTTTTTTACTAGGAAGAGAAGGCTTCATAACTATAATTTGGGACTTCTTATAGTTGCAATAGTCATTCACATTTATGGTGCCCAGTCTGCAGGGGAGGACAGATAGTTCTTGCAACTGCAGTGATGTAGTTTCACAGGCAAATCAGAGAAACCGGTTTGTTTGTTTAAAAAGTAGAGAGACAAATACGAATGGAAGAGCAGGATGGTGGAAGATAGCAGTCTGTTCCAAAACTATACGCTCTCAACTTCCCTGCAGGATAGGTTACAACCAACTCATTGAGTAAACCCCAGACAGAATCATTACCTCTGCCGAAACACCCTCCTTGGCAGAGTATAGCCTTTGGGAACAGGTCAATGTTACCTAGCAACTACTAAGAGCCAGTGCCTTTTTATAAATTAACCCCTTCATATGTGGCTTTGGTAGCATCTCAAATCACAAAACGGCTTTCTATTTTCTGCACAAAAACCACTAGGAATTTTATTTTCAGTTTCAATGCGTTCAGCTGTTGAAAGTTGCCCAATGCAATCACAGCTGAACCTGGAAATTCTTTTAAGGACTGAATTTGTTCAGTGGAATATATAATTGTAACTATGCTCAAACAGAGCTATGCTCATCTCTTGTGAACCCATACAAAAAACAACGGCTGCTCCACAGAGAGTTTCCAGAATTTTGTATGCCAAGTTTCCACCTCCGCAGCTTGGCTGCAGTTAGGTCCCAGAATGGAAGAGTCATGAAACAAAGCTGGATGTGCAAAGCAAAGCCTGCAGAGAAGCAACAAACACTGCTTCCTCTGCGAGGTGGATGTGCAGTCTTACTGACTTGCTCTCTGCTGTTTTGGAGGTAAAGTCCACATTGAAATGGGAGGTGAACATGACTGCATATGTCTAAGAGAAGTCTTTGGCTCAAATGTCCTGAATAGCTGACATTCAGGGGCTTATGGCACTCAGTACAAATGCCAGAGCTGTCAAGTAAGGAAAAAGTGAGTCAGTGTTAGGGAATGCAGGCAGAGATTGTGCTAAGAGCAACTAAGAAGGGGACAACCTCTCTACCTGATATTTTACAACATACTAGGACTCAGTCAAAGCCCATTGTTTGTCTAGGTTTGTTTTTACTCAATGAAGCATCTGTAGGTTAAAAAACTAGCTCCCAAATTTATACCCAGTTCACCTACCAACTGACATGGGTGACCTGAGAAACTGTGAGTTTTCCATACATGTCCCTCTATGCCTTGAAGAAGCACTAGAAGATGAAGATGAAGAAGCACTTCTATGCACTAGAAGAAGCATCAGAAAGCTCCAAAAGATCCAGCGTTTGGACCACAGAACAACCAGTGTTGCAAGCTGTATCAAAAAGAACAAATGTGCTGCTTTTTAGACACAGCCACTATCTGCATATGTCCTCTGTTATTTTCAGAGAGATTAAGATGAGACAAAAACATTTTGCTGAACTTGGGTAAGAAGTTGAGAAAGCATTTTTGTTTCTTACAATTTGCTGAGTAAGTCACAGTCCTGTAAGACATTCATAGCTTCAATATTTCATGTGGAAAATGGGGAAAGTGTAATTAACATCCACCTTCTAGAACATTAACATACTTATGCAACATCTATTCTATTGGATTTAAATCCAGTTTCTTAACCGAAAAGCTCCCACCCTGTCTCTGCCTGCACTCCATAACATAATTTATGATACAAAAATACAACCTTGTCCAGATATTCCTTAACCAGAAGTAAAACTCACTTGACTTTTAATCTTAGTTCTACCTCAGTGAGAAAAAATATCTAGTTGGCTAAATAAAAAGTTAAGATCTTTACATGACGTGAGTTCAGGACAACAGGTTCATCTCTACATCTCAAAGCTTTTTGCAAAAGTAAATATGTAAGAGTAAACATAAACCTCAGAAAGAAAAGACAATTGTATCAATTTTGTGCACTCCATTTTACACTCAAATGTAGTGCCTTTTCCCATGAAAAGACAGCTAAACAGCAGTATCCATACCCATTCTGCAAGACTGAAAATAGCTGACTTGACAGCAAATTGTACACTTCACATCCATTCAGCAAACACGTTGCTGCAGACCAGTTGCTGTGCATTCTGCTGCTTGCCCACCAAATGGGTCAAGCAGACGAAGGCATATGCAGACAAGGAGGGTCTCTGAAGTGCAAGAAAGAAAAAAGTGCAAGACACTAATCTTTAGGAAGCCACATTCCCCCAGAGCTACTGTTGATGGAACAAACTGATAGAATTGTATTTCTTTTTTCCTTCTTTTTCTTCAAGAAAATCAAGAAATATTACCTAAACCTTGACTTCAAGAACACATCTAAATCCAACCACCACCCCAAAAAGTGGCAAACTCATGATAAAACTTGTAAAAGAAGGCAGCCCTGACTGACATGGCATGAAATTCTAGAAAAAGTAAGTGCCTTTGACATATGGCAATATGAAATGGCATTTCATATTTTATTTTCCATATTATTCTTAATCTAGAATTTTATTTGCATTTTTTATTACTTTGGACTCAGCTGTCTACAATAATACCCTCATCCTTCTAGCAACTCAGAACGATTAATTTTTCATCCAGCAAGGCATTATTTCAAATTACTCCATCTAACAGACGTTACACACAATAGGTTTGTCAGTAGAGGACTGTCCATTTGGCTAGTGTATTACGTCTCTCTTCTAGTCACTTAGTCTTCACTGCTTCTTAATAATCTAATTAATTTTAGATCATCTGTATTCCTCATCACCATCCTGCTTCTTTTGCAGGAAGAAAACATATGGACTACCAGTGGAACTGCCATAACTAATGTCAGGATTTTCTTCTTAAGAGGTTTGATAAATTGTCTAAATATATATGTGATTTGAGTTACAGGACTCATTAAAAAATAATCCTTTTTTAAGGCTGAGAACCATAATTAGATCAGGATTCGTGTCTGTCAAGTTGCCTTTTTTAAATCACTAGATTAGGAGTTTAATACATAATACATGATAGACCCCAAGCCTTCTCCAGAACCACTTTGGGTTGGATCTACAAAGGAGATAAGGGTAGAGTTTATTTCAACTAACCTTTGAGGCCTACAGAGTTGTCATCAACATCTGACTAATCATTTTTTATTTTTTATAGCCAATGAACAAAAGGCACTTTTGGGATATAGATCACCTTATCCAAAGATAGATGCCTCAGCTGGGTACAAGGAGAGCAGTCCTGGGGTGCTTAATGGCTGTAAAGGGGCTCTAGATGACTCGCCCAGGTATGGAAGATCAACTCTGAAATTAGGTGAAACCAGTCACATTCCAAGGGCCCAGAAAATGTGCCTATCTGCAGGTCATTTTCTGGACATTATCCATAACTACATTTGTCTTGAGTCAAAACCTCCATATCTACCTTGAAAGCCTAACAGGAATCAAATATAAGGTTATTTTTTATACATTTCATATACTAATATGGTGCTGGTTTGGTAAGCCTGTGGACATACCAAATCAAGCCTACATGAAAGTCACAAACTGAAATACAGCACAGATCCGAACCCTACTGCTTTTTCTAAAGGAATTCTAAAGATCTTTCCAGAAGATAAAATTCAGTTAACCTTTTAAAAATGTCTGCCTAAGAGAAACAGAACTTATATATACATAAGTATTTATACACGTATACATACAAACACACACATACTTTTATATATATGCAAACATATATGTGATGTGTGCCAGGAAATTGATATTATGGGCACAGAATCAAAAGTTAGAAACAACAGAATTAAGCTTACAAATTTAAGTGGTTTGGGGAGTGTTTAAATACAATTTGGATACATGCCCTCCTGTCTTTAGCTGAAATCTTAGCAGAAAAGGATTTGATGACATTTTCATTAATTTTAAGGTTTTGAGGTAATTCATCCTTAAATATCTTAGTTGCTATAAATACGTCATATGCTTTGGCTTTTTGTCCTGCCTGCCTGCTTCCCTGTACTTTGGGTTTGCATTGCTGTTTTCCAACTCTCCCATCTCGATGTTTTGACCTCTCTCTTATTCTGTGTCCTTCCCCTTCACAGGTCCGACAAACAGAAATAACAAGAAAGTTTTGAGAACAGAAAAGAACTATTAAAAATACGTATCACAAGCAATTCTATTAAACTATTTCTTGTGAAAATGCTGATTACGCATAATAAGCTCTTTGTGTAGAGTTATAACATCTCATGAATGTCTCCTACACTGGAAAGGAACAAAAGATTACTGAGCTAAAATACCATTGTGAACATTGTGAACCTGCTGTTTTGTTCTGGGAGCTTACATCCTAATTATAGCATTTTTCTTTTTCCTTTATTTAAGAGTCTTTTTTTATCGCAGTGTGGACTGGACATAAACATTCCTTTGGATCCTATGGGTAAATAATGAAAACATAAAAACTATGGATTCTTCCCCTATCAAGCAGGTTAATAGTTTAATTGTATACGGTTATTCTTACATTAAAAGCTGCATACCTGGCAAGCTTTATCGGGTAACAGGGACTTTTAAATGTGCCAATGTTTCTACAGAAGTAACGTGGGTCAATTGCAAAAGGGATAACCATAATGATTAAATCATTAAAATTTTGTCTATGCTTCACAGAGCATAGAGAAAATTAACTTCCCACCAACCTCATTTTTCTGCTGAACATGAAATAATGATTTTCTGCCAGTATAATTACAAAGCTAACATCTGATAGAGTCAGCATCCAGGGGGGATTATCACATGCATGAGTATTAGACCTCATTACCAGCTTGACTGCAAAATTATTACATCTTGTAATTGGATGGTGAGATTTATATACAGATTGGCTGGGTTCTCTGTAAGATTGTAATTACAAGCTTCGTTGGTTCGCTACTTATCACACGGTGCAGGAGGAGGCAAAAACAAGCAGAGGAAAGACCATTTCATTAAGCCATAACCCTATCAAGGGAGGAGCACTGTAACATCCCTGTATTTATTAGGCCAAACAGAGCTGTTTGCAGAAGGGGAGGCCATTTATTACCGCCTGACAAATGGGATTTCATTTATTTAACCTCGGTGATCTATTTCAGTAAAATGTACAAACGAGCCATCCATTTTATGATTCCGGAGTCAACGCCTCAATTATCTAAAGGCTAACTGACTGTTAAAGCACCCATCTGCTAGGATGAATTCATTGATTTAATTTGCTTCATGTTACTGAATGATTCTTAGCCGACAGGGAGGGGAAAGAAGGAGAAGGAAAGGAAAGGGGCGGCTGGTGGTTTAGGAGAATGCATCAGAGTGATTCAGCACGCTGGTGTCTGTCTGCATGTGCGTGCATGGGTGCGCGCCTGGGTTTTTTTTAATCCTTCAGCACAATAGAAGAAGGCGATCAATAGCAGCTTAAATTTTATGAGACAAGGAGTTAAGTTGTTCAGCTCGAGCCAAAACACCTTTGTTCTACCATAACAAGTAATCTCTGTGGTGGAATTAATATTGACAAGCTGGCTTCTTTGTAGCTAATTTTGTGGGTGCCAGAGCCAATCAGAAGCCTTGCAGTAATAGAGTTGTTATTAGAGTTCATTATAAAAGCTGTGGATCAATGGCTACACTGGGACGGAGAGGACATGCTGCAGCAGAATGCATATGTGTGCTCAAGGAATTGAAATCCTTTTAATGTCCTTGTAATAATTTATTCTATAGCTCTGTTTGACTTAAAAAAAAAAAAAAAAAAAAAGAAAGAAATCTTTCAAAAACAAAATTAAAAATGTTCCCTTGCAGGGCTTTTAATTATATCATAACACTGAAACTGATAGAAAGAAAAGCAGGCTTTTAGCGGTGAGGAAATTCAGAGGGACCTTAGTACCCAGCTCTGACTTTTATCAGAAATGGATTTTGTTTAGAAAACGCCACCACTCCCATTTAATCGGAATCACACAGGCTAGTTTGTTGAAAGCTTAAGCTACTGTGAACATAACATTGATGTCTTTTAAGCCATCGCTTTTCTCCTGCCTCCCTAAACCATCTGTCTCATTAAATCTGATTTTCAGTTTTTTTCTTCGATGGGGTGTCATTTTGTAGAAAACCTCTTTACATTCAAGGAGGAGAAGTCACAAATAGCATGCTAAAGCTTTTGTCACGTGTTTCTAGGGAGGAATGACCTGTATGCTGTGAGTTAGCACTTTCAGCAAGCTGACAAGGAGTTCACAGAACATAGCTCTTTGTAAAAGGTTGCCTCTTTCAGCTGTAAAAGGGCCCTCCTTGATGTAAGTGTTCCCAGAGTAATAATCCATTTCTCTTGTGGCAGGCTACAGCTCGTGCTATAATCTTTCCCACAAGCTCCGAATCAGTACAAGAAAGCTGTTTACTGGACAATTTTCCCTGCATCTCAATGTCAAATGATACTGCATTAAAATGTGAGAACATCACACTCTAAGAAAGGCAGGAGGATCAAAGGGAACCCTCACAGTGAGTGAGTTGAGACAAATTAGCATCTTTTGGTCATGGTTTCCTAGATATAATAATATGGCATTCCAGGGCCATAAGTTGTTTGCTTTGCTTCCTCCCCTTTATTTCAGTATAAAGAAATAGCCATTTATTTTTTCCATCTCCTATGTCTGTCTCTGCCAGAAAAATTGAATCACTTTCAACTGATGCAATTAAACAGGGTAAGTCCCTTGTGTAGACACTGTTGTTTCAATTCCACCGGATATCATTAAGTCAATAAATGAGACTCTTCCACAAAAATAAGACCATCAAATATAAGCAGTGTTCTGTTCGGTTTTGGGTTTTTTTGTTTTCTTTTTTTTTTTCTTTTTCAATTATCACATTTTTTCCAAGGATTGACAAAACCAATCATTTCCATTTTCTTTCTTTTTTTTTCTTCCCCTCCAGACATCTGTCTTAAAACTTAGATTCCTGCTATTTAGCACAGTAATAAAAAACATTCTAACAGAGAAAACCTGGGAATCAAATAAACCTTGCCATCACTTTTTCCATCTACTTTTTCTTCCATTCTCCCCTTCCAGCTGGAAAAAAAAGTAGCCGCATAATATCTGGAACCAGTGACAGGAGGCATTGAAAGTGAGCAAAAAGGCCAAAATGCAGACAATATAGC
This sequence comes from Psittacula echo, assembly GCF_963264785.1. Taxonomy (NCBI): domain Eukaryota; kingdom Metazoa; phylum Chordata; class Aves; order Psittaciformes; family Psittacidae; genus Psittacula; species Psittacula echo. Next base: position 93,770,657 of record NC_137737.1, on the reverse strand, counting down.
AAAAAAAAAAAAAAAAAAAAAAAGAAAAACCACCAAAATTAGGGAGAATAATTTTCTGTTAATCAGAAAATTTTGCATTTTACAATGTATTTCTTTTCCTATAATAAGCTGAAGTTTCCAAATTTGAACTGAATAGCTTGATTGGAATTTTGTTTTGAAAAAGACTGACAGAGGAAGTGTGACATATCCCCATTTTCCCCAGTTCAAATGAATAATTTTTGCAGATACCCTTTGTCAGTGTTCACTTTTCTTCATGACAGCTTATTTCTAATAGAGGAAGAAAGTCAACAGAAACTTATCTGTGATTTTTATGTCTCATCATGCTGTTCTCTGACATTCATGTCCCTCCCAGGATCATTCTGAAGGGTGAACCTCAGCCTTAATGATTTCATTGTTCTTTGGTGTTCATTATTTGTCCAGTATAGAAATCTTGTAAGGAAAGGGAAAAAGAGAATTGGTCAACGAAAAATGCTGTGTCTCAGAGGTCAAAAGGAGTCTCCATACTATTATAATTATTGCCAAATGAACAAGATCCTGCAAAAGCAATGAGAACAAACAGCAAAACACTTTTCAGCCACAGGAAAAAAAAAAAAATAAAGCGAGATAACAATGAAGTTGATTAAGAGATTAAGGACAAACTGGATATGGCTCCAAAATTAAGTTATCACTGTCTGTACTGAAAATAGAGATAAAATACCATCCTTAAAGGTAGTGGTAGGACAGCTGCTGGGAATGCAAAGCAGAAATTCCTCTACAAAATTATTACTTCTTTGGTATACATTATTTCTGGTAGACCATCCTTTAATCTTTTTAGCATGGTGCTGCAAGTGCTTTTTGGTTGGGCCAGCCAGGCTCAGAGTTGACCTATTGGAAGCCCAGTACAGCAATTGTAAAATTATAGTTATATGATTTCTCCCATTCACCTACCTTCATCAATAAACTTGTTCAGCTCCCAGTCAGACCTTCTTCTTAGTGTTTGCCTGAGCTTCCTTAGAGCGCTGAATTTCTTCTTGCAACATCTTTTGGGCCATTCCATGACAGTGTAAAACAAACAGAAATAACAACAAATCATATTTAGTTTCACATTCCCCTTCTATTAGATTTCATTTCTTTGAACCACTTTAGCTACTTATAACTTTTATTCATCTACTTTAGACCATTTAAAGTTTGGAAATTATTCTGTTCTTTTTTAGTGCTTGATGAAGCATACAAGATCTTTTTTGCCATGAATCCCTGATCACTGAATTTGAAAGTTACTTCCATACCTCACTGCAGTCCATTATAATTTCTAGTAACATATCCACATGTGAAATCCCTCCAGCACCAAGATCAGTCTCTAATTCTTCTTGATTTCCATAGTTTCATGTTGCAGATCTGATGCTCTGTCATAGCACTTGATTTTACAGACGTCACTCCAATAATTTTAGTGCTCCCCTTGCCAATTTATACCATACCAGAAGCAAAGAACAATCAGTCCACCATGTTAGGCAATTTATTCCTAGAAGAGGTGCTTTCTTTTTTGCTAAGCTTTCTTGTCACAAGGAGAAAGGTAGTAGTATTTACGCTGCTGCTGTGACTGAGTGACTATCCCATAATACTACTACTGTAGCAGCAACTTTAGAACAATATACAATTGCAATTGGAATTTCTTTCTTTGAAGTTTCTGTCTGCTTTCTGAAAATATTTTAAGCAGCATTAGTTGGGAGGGCAGAGGGAAAGTTTTCATTAGAGCACACATTTTCCAGCCTTATTGCTCCCAATTAACACACTCAATAAACCATTGAATATAACTGCACCTTACACATGCAACTACAGTAAAAGGCATCTACTTTTCAAATTTTAAAGCTACTTGTCATTTCGCCTTATACCTCAAAACAGGCCTGAGGCAGGAATGTATTGCAGTATAAATACATGCCTCAGAGCATACTATTCTTTAGTAAAATGTGTGTTGTAATGAGATAACACTGCACCTCTAGTAGTTTACCATATCCTGAAGGTCTACAGTTATCTCATTATGAAGTCTGTTCAGTCATGCATTATTGACTAATTCAGTTATGTTTGTATTTACAAACTTTCACTGTGACTCGACTGTCCATAGACAAACCAATAGATGTTCAGCGCCAGTAGGCTGGCGTTGAAAGGCTGACTACAAATTTCAGTACAAGTGCCAGCATTCCCACTAACTTTCATGAGAATAGCAACATATTTTTGTAAGAACTGTTTTTCTCTTTTACGAACTCATACTTTATCTAATCTACATGCATTAAGATCTGGAGCGTTTTATAAATTGAGTATACCCACAACTCAGAAAAGACATCTGCCAGGTATAGAATATTTTTGTTATCACTTACTATGCCTCATAACAAGAAGAAAAACAAATAGATATAACATTTGGGTATAGAAGAGAGCGGTAGTTAAAGAGTCACCATTGTCCCACCTGTTAACTCCACACACCTGTCTGGTAATGACTTTTGTAGTGGACAAGAAAAGCACCCTAACTAGGACAAGAAAGGAATCAGATAAGGATTAGATTTCTTCTGATAACCAAGAGGTTTAAGATTCAAACTCCATTTTCACCAAAGGAACTAGAATTTCAGTTGGGCATTACCATGTCTGTGATAATGACAATGACACAATCATCAGTCCCTTCAGCTATCTGAACACACCTGTGTGTGTTCTTTAGGCTTTGCTTTAATTACTCTAAATGAGGAAAAGACTGAAGATGTCATCTGGCAGACTCACAGAACTACCTGGCTGTTGAACAAGAAAAGTACTGCTCTGGATTTAGCTGTTATTACGAATGTGATTTCTAAGTCTAGTAAAACATAAGGATTATTTTATTTCTTAAGGATGTTTTCTTTAACCTCATTATGAAGACACGATCAACACACTGATTTTAATGTAACAGTAATATCAATTAATAATTTACTAGCACTTTGGTAGAAAATTGGTATCCTTGGTCATGCATGTAAAAATAATATTTTAAATAAAGTCTTTAATGCTGGTAATGAATGCTCAAGAGCTTTTATGAGTTCATATGACCAAGATTGACAAGATTAATACAAGATTAGAATAATTTTGTGTAATGTATGAAAAGCTCTTTTCTCATTTGCACAAAACCGAAATGAGCAAATGTCAGGACACACGTGGACACAGAAAGGTATTTTTGAGTAAAAACTGGTAAACTCACGTTTCTGCTGCTTTTTCCTTCATCTACAAATCTGTACATTTTTTGAAACAATAGCGGGTCATTACTTAAGGATGATGGAAACATGACAAAACTAACAAAGGACTTGCTCATCAGGAGTATCTTTCTTCATTTTCCTTGCTTTATTTTGTGCAGTGCAATTCTTCATCAATATCTTTTTTCTGCTGAAAGGAAAAGCCAAATTTAAAATAGAGTCATCAAGGTCCTTTCCAACCCTAACTATTCTATGATTCTATGTTAACAAGCTTTGAGATCAAGAAAAAGATAAATCCAAACTACCACTGTTTCTCATTTTGACAAACAGGCATTCATTTAACACACTTTATTTTAAAGTCAGTTGTTTCTAAACAGCAAGTTCCTTAAAGACATTTTCTGCCATTTCTTGTTTGCATACTAGCCCTGACAACTCTGATTTCAAAGTAAGCATTGGTGCTAATGCACAGATAGAAGCCCTTAGGACTTCTGAAAAGCATATTTCCTGAACATAAACACCCCCAAAAGGGGTGGGGGTGTGGGGAGGCAGGGGGGTGGTGGTGTGTGCAAAATTAGTGAAAAATTCTGAAAAAAAAAAAACCCAAACATTTGGAAGACAAGCTTAGAATCAAGGTAAACACTTGGGCAACCCCTCAGTCCACCCCAGCTTTCCACAAGCCATAACGGGTTATCAAGTACCTATGTGTTTAGCTCCCTCAATCTAAGACTCGCCAAGTAACAAAGCAGTATTCTTTGGTTTGTTCCTCTGCTATCTGTGATTTCCCTTGTCTCTTATTCAAGTACTGGGCAGGCATAGGACTATTTAACTTCCAAATGTCATGCAAGAAAATAGGAGAGCATTTTGGTTATCTTGCCTCTCTAGTACTGAGGATCAGTGGTGGGGACCAAACTGAGGTTTCTATGCCACTGATACCTGCTTCAAGCATAAAAGAGCTCTATCTCCTCCAGGAATATGATTTGTATCCCATTAACAAAACTAACAGTTTCAGCCAATCAAAATGAAGTTACAACTTTGGACAGAATCTAGTATTTTTGGCTGCATGAAGTAATCATGATTTTATTACTTAATTATAGTAGTTGGAGGGCAAGGGCATGGGAACCTATTGTATCTAGCTCTCAGATAAACACTTTAAGTCAGCAGCCTGCAGTACTGTGCTCCCCTGAAGGCATAACAACTTTGAAATCTATTGTGCACTGCAGAGCAGCTTCAACAAAAGACCAGGGAGCACTCACCTTGGAATACGCTACATCTCACTACCGAAGGTGCCTCCCTAGCAAATGCACTTTACACCTTTTTTCCACTCTTTTATCAATTTCTATGTAGGACTAGATGAGCCCAACTGGGTCCTGAATGCATGGTCTGCAAAGAAAGAAGCCTTTTCCTTACTCAACTTTGGGAAAATAGCACTTTCCTCCCACTAAAAATATCCATCAACAAGTTTGTTTTGCATTTCCTTTTGTCTGTGAGATATTTGGGTGATGAAGTGAACATTTCTAGAAAAATATACAAATAAGAAAATAAAATTATATCACACAATTTGCTTTCTCCCACATCTACACTGAATGAAGCCAGTCTCATAGAAACAGGAGCCTTGCTCTGTAAAGACACACCCCACGAGGTTTTGCTTCTTGTGAAAACCAGTTTTTAATCATTCTTATCAACTTCATTTTGTGGGAAAATGATAGTGAAAAAAGTGAAAAAAGAAGTAACAAAGCATGCCAAATGGATGGTTGAGAAGAAGGTTGCATAAGTAATTCCTGTGAGGCCAGGTCTGAGGCCAGTTGAACTTGAGGACTGTCGTGGTGCTGGTTCCCTATTCTTAGGATGCAAAGTGGGCATCAGCTCCAAGAAAAACAGCTTTCAGTCCTGGAGAGGAAAAGGAATATTTACCCTACCTCCCTACCTTGCTACTTCTCAGGAAGGCACTCTGTTCTCTCTACATCATGTCCACCCAGATCCCTTCAGGGCTGGCTCAGACAGAGAAGGCATCACACCAGAGACTCTCCATGTGCCTCTGGTCCTGAGGAGGCCCTAGATGCTTCTCACCTGGGAAGGAGCAGTCCCATCCTACCCCAGGCACCAAAATGTCTCACTACCACTCTGAAAATAACATTTGATATATAACACATGGCATGACTTGCCCTCTTATGCTGCAGGACTTTGTCAAATAGTTAGCAGTGTAAACCCTGCACAAGCAAGTTACAAATATGACCCCTTTTTGTCCTCTACAGCTTGATCATATGAGAAGCTGAACATTTCCCACAAAGTGTTTAGTACCCTCTACTTACATCTACTTGATTTCAGTGAGAATTCAGCTGGCAAAGTTAATCTCTTACAACCTACTATTCTGATGCAATACACTGCTCTCATTCAGGAAATCTGAACTGAGTTTAGAAATTCCCAGTTCCCTCTGACAGTCAATAACTTACTATTTTAGTTCAATGAGCACATTAGCCCTGAACAGCTTGAGACTGCATTCTCCATTGATCAGATAAACAATTTGTAAGATATTTTATTACAAAATGACGCACCAATTTAGCCATCTTTTCATCAATGATGTGCTTAAATTGGATGTGAAATGCCAAGAAAGTTGCCTCCCCAGGGTGCCATCAGTGAGAAATGTAAAGCAGAGGCTTTCAGTTAATATGGTGCATGTAGCGGAGTTTTATCTTTCAGTCAAATCAAATTTAAGTCAGCTGGTAATACAAGTCTGACCTCCCATTATCTAAAGCCAGAAATTGCATTGTAGTGATTTGTTAATCTGGCTTTAAATCATCCATCAACCCTTATACCTTTTTTAATGAATCATGGGGGTTTTATTCTTCATTTTCTTATGAGTCCATAGGGTACAGCTGATTACATCTCTGGCTTCTTGTACCTACTCCACTCATTCAAGAATGCTTTTTTCTGTTGAATATAAAGTGTGGTATTGTTTCTAAAATAATTTAAGCATAGAAGACCACAGTCTGGCTAGAACAGCTTTATTCCAGAGGATAGCACAGATAGCCTTAACAGCCTACTTGAAGATTTCATCTCTGAATCACAAAAGAAATGGAAAATTAATAGCATAGTATTTATGATCTTTTATCAAAAAGTATCTAAGCCTGCATTAGCATATTTACTAAGATAAGTTAAATTAACACACCAGAGGTCCTATTTAATGCTACAGCCACCTCATGTCGAACTTATACCATAGTTTGGTCACAAAATTTCAGGAGTTACATGAACCACCATTGTTTGATGTATGACGTAAGTAAACAGGTAACGTTGACTTCCCTCTCCAACACTTTGGAAAAAAGATAGATATGGAAAACAGAGAATATAAAGTATATCCAAAACTATGGAAAATAAATTATCTTCATGGCATTTACAGAGGAAAAAGTTCAGAAGTCAAAAGTCATGAGACTATGAGAAATGTCATGCTTCATGTAAAAGGGTAAGTCTTTGGCTCAACATCCCTGCGTTAGTTTTGTCAGCTTTTAAAAACCTGTTGCCAGGACTGTTGGTTGCAGCCCATAATCAACACAAGAGTGCTTGGCAGAGGACTCAGAAAAGTCATGGTCCTGTGCATTGGGAATTGTATACAGGCCGAGGGAGAGACACATCATAGTCAATGTCATGGGAGTAAGAGTAGAGATTCACCAAACTCATTTAATGGTCTCGCTACTGAGCCTGCCTGCATTAGATGAGCCCACTTTCATTCCTGGCTGAACTAAACAGGATGCAGACTGCTCATATGTAAGAAGTTAATTAACAATGACTTGAGACTTTTAGTCCCTCTTCTTGCAAAAGGGAAAAAAACCATAAAGCTTTGCTTTCTGGCAATACAGTTTTTCCAGCCTTCTGCAATTTCTCAGATAGATTTTTCTCTTGTCTTGCTTCACAGACAAAACACTCCCCTTCCTTAGGTCAGACACGCTTTTTGCCACACTAAGTTTCAAAGGGATAGCTCCCATTAACCAAAGCTCAGACAGTAATGCAAACACAGGCACATCATTCAAACTTCTTGATATTTCAGTATAGTGCTCTTAGGCCAATCTTTATTAAGTCATGCTTTATCCTTTAGCCTTGCAGGATGTCTCAGACGGTTTAAAATGAATTTCTCCTATATCACCACTGTCTTCTGCCTCAGCTATCATCTCTGTTACCGCCTGTGTGTGGATCCCTCTTACAAAGGAGCTGATGATGCCAACAGCAAATTAACACACTGACATCACAAGAAACCTGTTCTCACACATTCACACTTCTGGACCACTCAAATAGGTCAATAGATGAACATCTAGTTCATCCTCCCTGTCAATTCTGCTGCTGGACGTAGAAGCCTTTAGGATGGGATGTTAGAGGAAAGCGCTTTCATAAGAGCTACCTCTAAAAAACAGGGCTGTTAGTCAAACAGACAGAAACTCAGGCAATTGATCTTGCAATTTAAGATCAAGAAGCAATACTGTTAACTATTCCAAAGAGTTGTATTTCAAAGGATTATCCCCAGTAATAATTCATGGTAAGAACCCTTTATTGCATGTCTTTAACCTTGATTATCAGTGTTTAGCACAAAAATCAAGCAAAAAATTAAAACCAAACTAGAAAAATATGTTCTGGCTTGCCATTGCTTCTTGATACAGCCCTAATGAGTTCTCTTTTCATTGCATCTCCCCTCTCTGGGTCACCAAGACTACCCAAGAATAAGCAATCAATGTGCCTTTTTTGACCTCAGGCATACTGAGTGTAGAACCAAACCCTATTTCAGGAAAAAAAGACATGCCAGAAAATGCACCCATAAATCCTAATGCAACATTAATTCTATTTTTACACCTTCTCTACCAAAGCACTGGAAAAGTATGGTCCTGAAGAGATTTCAAAGTTAAAATCACTTTTCTACCAAAGATACTGTTCTTTTAAATTTAATGAATTGAACTCAGATAAATCTCTTCTTCCTAATATCATTCTTTCAAAAAATAGCAAGCTATCTCAACACCAAGATATACTTAGAAAATTGAAGATCCATTGCCACAAAATTCATACAAAGCCAAATAAAAAGATGAAACCACAATCATTACCTTATCTTCACAAAATGGGCAGAAAAAACACTAGCTAGTTAAGACACTTCAAGTATTTAACAAGAAAAGAGGAGTTTCTCACCTTCAGGCTGACACCAGCAATTAACGTCTTTGCCTTTTTATTTAAAAATACAGTTGTATTTGTGTATATGGAAAAAAATTCAGTAAGACCAAAGCAATCTTGTAAAGTTGTAGTTTAAGTTTCAAATGTGGCAGAAGCAATCTGGCAAATTTATTACGGGTCGGGAGTTAGAGCAGATTTTTTGAATAAAACACCACAAGTGTTATAAAACTATTATATTTTCTGAGATGTTCTTGAAATTCAGAAAAGCCTACTTGTGAAACCCTTTCAGGTTTGGGATGGTTATTTTCATTATTAGCTTTAGCATTTATTATAACCAAAAGTGATCTTATTTTTATCTACATAGTCTCGTTTTGCTGCATGCTTGCAAATTTCATATGATTCTCTTTCAACTAAACAATTTGAATTTTCTATTCATACATTCAAGACTGCAATCACTGGAGCTATTTGAAAAATTGTATCACAGGTAAAAGCAGACAAGAATTCATTCTTTTGTAGGCTATGAAGGAGGAAGACATTTATTGTCATTCTCGTAGGGGAGGGAGGTTGTGACAATAAAAGGTAAATGACACCCACAGATTTCAACTGCATTGTCAAAAGCTGGGTTTGTTTTTAGATAGACATGAAAATTGTCACATGTTCTGATGGTTTCGCTGTTGTCACTTATATTCAGAAATTCAGCCACATACAGATTTTTTTGTTTGATACTAAATCAAATTAGAAATATTACACCTATTGGTGAGCAAACTAAAACATGGGTATTTAAAACTGCAAAGACTGAGTGTTCACATGACTTTCATAATATTAACTAAGTCATACACATGGATTCACTGAATCAGACTGAGTAGCATCTTTCCAAATAGTTCAACTGACATCAGTAATCTAACCTATGGAGCAATGTAGCTCCTAATGTTACTCAAGGCACTAGAATCTGACTCATAACTCTTTCAGTTCAGATAGACAAAAGCCAAACAAGCATTATCCCTGTCTAGCATATACAGAGATATGACCATGTATTAAATGACACCTATGTGAAGGTTCTTTATAACCATCTCCCGGAAAAGTTAATAGTGACTCTTGCTTTTGTATGGTCTCTCACCTCCATCATTTGTAGCAGCCTTTGATATTCTCCAACGATAAAGCCCTTTGGTTACCTTCTCCTTGTACTGTGCAACTCTCTCTACCTCCCAAAGAATAAGACACATCTAAACCCACAATTTTTTTCTCCCATCCATTGGGAAAATGCTGACAGTCTGCCAAGCAACAACATGAATGTTCACAGTACCTTCTGATGTTGTCTCCAAATGCCAAGCAACAACATGAATGTTCACAGTACCTTCTGATGTTGTCTCCAAATGCCAAGCAACAACATGAATGTTCACAGTACCTTCTGATGTTGTCTCCAAACTACCTCAGCCACAGTGATAGGTGACAGATGGGTTGGTGAGATGGTGTAATAGCGCTGGATGGGTCACCATCCTTGCCACCCCTCAGCCCAGATTTCAAGCACGGCACATGAGCTCTGGCTGTCCCCATTTTCACTGAGTTATCTCAGAATGAACTGGAAAATGTCATCTTCCAGTGGAAAACAGGAAGGATCTCTCTTTTGATACACAGTCATGTCATAATTTTTCCCACATAACTGCCTTGAGAGATCTGAGACGTAAAAATAGCAGGCAGATTTTTTTGATCATTTTTGCTAGAAAATATGAGTTCATCTCATCAGCAAGGCTTTCTTCTGTACTAAATGAAAGTATGATGATTCAATGACTGCAAAAGTGCCTACCCTAGCAATGCTGGGAAGAGAGAAGCTCAGCCGTTAATGTGGAATACTCACAAAGGATATACCTCTTCTCACCTTGGAACTGATCTGTACTAACCACAATAAAAAGAAAAACAAAATAACCCTTGAAGTCCAATTCCCCAGTGAGTGGAAAGTGATGTGGCTTTAAAATTGTGAAAAATCAGATGGCTTTCTGAGCAAAAAGAAATTCAGGACTATTACTGGATGTTATTTTAAAATTTGCTCTTTCTGTTGTTAAAACAAATGAATATTGCACAGTTGTGTTAACCAAAATGTATGTCATTCTACTTCATACCACTATGGCAGACATAAATATTATTTACTTTAGAAATTATTAATTTTGAGGCTAGAACACTGCTCATGTATATGGGTAGGCAGAGAACTATCAGTGAATTTGGAAAGCAAAAATTCACAGAACAAGTAGCTACACCGTTGTCTACCTTCTAATATCATTGTGTCCCAAAATCTTGCACCACCCAAATAACTCAGCTATTGTATTAACATATAACCAAATCCATTGGGAAAATAGATTAAGCAGAAAAACTGAATAATAACTGAGAACTGCGCAAAACCATTTCAGTATTAGTCTGAAAAGCTTCTGCCTGAAGCAATTAAGAAAGAAGACTTTACCGGTCAAAACAAACCTAACAGGTATGACAGCAGCTATGAAAGTATAGCCTGCTGATTAAAGAAGCAAGAAGCTGTTGATAAATACAAATTAGAGTGTAGGAATCATAGAAAATTTATAAGGTAGGGGAAGCGAAACTTTATCCCAGAGCTAAGGACATGATTAAGGCTGAAAGGAGTCACATAATGGTAACTCCAGAAAATTATAGCTCAATATCTGGAAAAAGGACAGATATCACTGTAAAACTGTGAATAAATGCTCTCTATAACAGTATACTTAAGCAAGATATTAAAAACCCAACTATTAAAACTATACTATGTGTATTGAGTTGCTGGGGACTTTTTCTCCAAAGGATGGGGAAAAAAAAAATGACAAAGAACTAAATTCTAATGATATCTTAAACAGTCAATAAAAAGTAGAAAAATGCTATATCAGTGGCTGAACCCTTACCAAAGATTTCAAGTAAGGTAATAAAATTCATGTTGATGAGTATCGGTCTATGGAAAATAAAACATGTTAATAACTTCATGCCTCTTTTTACAAAAAAACCCAAAACATTTATTGATAGAATTAATAAGGTCAATGAAATATATGTTGTCAAGATGATATACTTTGGCAACAGGGTATTGCTTCTAGGTAACTGGGGCTGGTTGTGTGTCTGACTGGATAAGCTGTTTTTTCTGAGACATACCACCAAAATATATGAAGGCCTGGTAGAGACATCTTGCAAGTAAATTAATCCAGAGCCACTGCAGCTCCACAGCAATCTTTTGTTTTACTTAGGAAACTAAATACGAAGCTCCCAAGGTGCTTGTCTTCTCACCTCTAGATCTGTTCCTGTTCCAGTTTAGAACTGCCTGCAGCCAATACAGACCAGGAGCTGCCAAGAAGGGTAGAAGACAGGAAAGCAGATTTTTCTCTTAGGCAAGGAAAACAAAACAGGAAAACACACCAAAGCTATATCTTATTCCTCCTTTTCTCCTTATGACACACTACTAAAAGAAGCAAGAGAAGAAAAAAAAGGGAAAAAAAAATTAAAAAATTAAAAAAAAAAAAAAAGAAAAGGAAAGGAAAAACATCCAATTAGGATTTACTTTTTCCAGGCAGAGCTGAAGGAAGCTTGAGGCTTCTGACATCATAAAGAAACATAGTGCATTAGAGCTGCATCAGCACCACAGATGCTGCTAATGCTGCTCCCCTATGTCTTCTTGCTCTTTCTATTTCCAAATCTTCCCAAGTCCCTACACAGGAAGGAAGGGAACTAAAAGAAAGGGCAGTGGTTTCCAAAAGCACTTTTCTCAGACCTTTTGCTCACATAATTTTTTCTGATGTAGTCTAGCCAGAGGCTAATCTCCAAATCACACTGTGTAATAACTGCTAAAACTGTCCTCCTGCCTCATTTCTCTAACTGTATCATCACTTCTGCATCTTTCCTTGAACTAAGTTAACACATTTAGCCTTCCTTATTAGACTTCACCCTATTTCCCTGATCTAGCTATCAGATGTACTTTGCTGTCAAGTTTCCCCCTTGGTCTCCCAAATCCTGCAGCCCCAAGCAGGCACACGAACACAAGCATGCGTGCACACACACACACACACTCACCTCTTCATCAAGAACCTGCCATTTCTTCATCACTGCTCCCTGCCAACAAGAAAAAACCCTTCACAAAATCCTGCTTTGCAGCCTAACTTCATGCATATTTCTCTCACGATGACTTACAGATAATGGCAGTCCCCAGTGGCAAGGCAAGGGGTGGTCTGATGTTACAGAGGTAAGTAGCAGAGAAAGAAAGACAGAAATCATTACATGACGATATCTTCTGAGAATAAAGTGGCTCCAATATGCTGTAGCCAAATTAGGCACAGGTTTAATAAACTTAGTTAACTCATTTTCCCCAAGCACCCCTGTGTGAACATTGCCTCTGTTTGCATTATCATGCTCACACTTGTCAACATGCTCACAGCACATTTACCTATTGCTGCCTTCGGCTGCATCTGTTGTGAAATACTGCCTGTGAACTTTGCCTTTTCTTACATGTCCAGGGCAAGGTAGCTCTGATCTTTCACTGGCATTCTTATATACTACCTTGGTATAAGTGACTGACAGAAACAAGAGTAATAAAGCTACGTTTTTAAGGAGCAACAAGCTCAGCTTTATGATTGGTTTAAATCCCACAAGAACTGTGGGCTGCATGACTCTTCCAGCACATACTACTTTGCAGGCAAATTCAGTTTTACTAGATGGTTGCTCACTCTCCCTTTAGCCACTGGACAAGTACAGTTTAAATCTAAATTTTGTTCATTGGTTCTTGTTAGTCTCTATTTTCAACAAAATAAAACATAAATCTGATCTCACAGCTTGGATAATATCACTGTTCACTTTATAGCAATGGCTCACCGTCACACTGGACAAGATCACACAGGGGATAAGGTCACGGAAACTCTATGTGTCTCCTACCCTGTGATGTTATCAGGTACTCAACCCTAAAGCAATAGAAACGCACTGATAAAAAGAGGGGAAAGGGAACTGTGATAATAAATCAACTCAACTGCAAAGAAAGTGCCAGGGAAAACAATATTGATTTTTTTTTACAAGTCAGTGCACAGATTTGTCAGACAAAAGAATAGAGATGTCAAAACCCACAGAATCAAACACACTAATATTAAGAGAAAAACAACCCCACAACCTACAAAATGCTAGAATGTCTGCATAGCAATGTTTATCAGGAAAAAGAATGGTATTTTATCATACTCAGAAAATTTAAAGGAAAAATTTATACAGTCTGCATTTAGCAGCTACTCTTTGCCCCTCACGCTGATTTTACACTAAAACATCTTAGTAGGGTGTCGTGGTTTAAGCCCAGGCCGTAAATTAGAACCACGCAGTCTACTTCCCCCCACACACCTTTCTTCCCCCCACTCCTGGAGGGATGGGGAGGAGAATCGAAAGAATGCAACTCCCACAGGTTGAGATAAGAACAGTTTAATAACTAAGGTATAACACAAACCACTGCTGCTACCACCAATAATAATAACGATGATAAAGGAAATAACAAGGAAGAGAATACAACCGCTCACCAACCGGTACCTCACCCCTACCCCGCAGTGATCCAGCCCTTCCGGGAACTCTCAGTTCTACCTCCTGGGCATGACGTGCTATGGTATAGAATACCTTTTTGGCTAGTTTGGGTCAGGTGTCCTGTCCCTGCTTCCTCCCGGCTTCTCCTCCTCCCTGGCAGAGCATGAGACTCACAAAGTCCTTGGTCAGGGTAAACATTCTGACCAGCAACTGAAAACATCAGCTTTATCAGTATTATTCCCAGGCCGAAAGTCAAAACCACAGCGCTGCACCAGCTACTAAGAAGAAGAAAAACTGACTGCTGCTGCTGAACCCAGGACATAGGGTCAGGCAGAAAGGTAGTCAGACTCCACTGCAAAAGGAAAGCGCCTCTGGCACAGCGAGCAAAAGATGCGTCACTTCTTAAGGGAAGTGTCTCACTGGTCACCACCAGTGACCATGCAGTTACATCACCAGGTGACAGCAAAATATCTTGCTTCTCTTCAGCAACTTAGGGGAGCTTTCTGTCTGAAATGGCTATCTTACCCTCCGGGAAAATAGGGGATTGGTCAGGGTAGGTCAAGCAGACAAGACCGTATTGGATAGGGAATACATTTAAATTGTATTCCACTAAAGAAATGCAGTATTAAAATTATATAAACAATCATTACATAAACAATCATTGGAGCAATCTCAGGCACAGCTACGGGCTGGGCAGAGAAGAGACTCAGAGCAACCCTGTGAAGGACTTGGGGGTGTTGGTCAATGAGAAACTGAACATGAGACACTTTCAGTGTGCACTCACAGCCCAGAAAGCCAACCATATCCTGGGCTGCATCAAAAGCAGCATGACCAGCAGGTCAAAGGAGGTGATCCTGCCTCTCCACTCTGCTCTCGTGAGACCTCACTTGGAGTATTGTGTGCAGTTCTGGTGTCCTCGTCATAAAAAGGACATGGAACTGTTGGAACAAGTGCAGAGGAGGGCCACGAAGATGATCAGGGGACTGGAGCACCTCACATATGAAGACAGGCTGAGAAAGTTGGAGCTGTTCATCCTGGAGAAGAGAAGGCTGTATGGAGACCTCATAGCAGCCTTCCAGTATCTGAAGGGGGGCTATAGGGATGACAGGGAGGGACTCTTCATTAGGGACTGTAGTGACAGGACAAGGGGTAACGGGTTCAAACTTAAACAGGGGAAGTTTAGATTGGATCTAAGGAAGAAATTCTTTACTGTGAGGGTGGTGAGGCACTGGAATGGGTTGCCCAGGAAAGTTGTGACTGCTCCATCCCTGGCAGTGTTCAAGGCCAGGTTGAACAGAGCCTTGGGTGACATGGTTTAGTGGGAGGTGTCCCTGTCCATGGCAGGTGGGTTGGAACTAGATGATCTTAAGGTCCTTTACAACCCTAACTATTCTATGATTCTATTCTATGATACTACGATTCTAATTATAATAAATATACTATATAATATCATACACTTTGATTCTCTTACCAAGGATCATAAGAAAACAGTAGTTGTATGAAATGACAAATATAAGAATAGAAATGACTAGCAGTTCAGAATAGTGATCATATGCTATCTGATACTTACGTTTAATAAATTCAGAGAAACTAAGGTCAGAAGGACAATTACTTCAATTATTGTGTCCAGTGTAACATAAGTCTTGAAATTTCATGAAGTTCCTCTTATTTGTATTCCCAAAACCTGTTTGGCTAAATGAATTATTCTAGAAAGATACTCAGCATTGATTTGAAGACTTCATAAGGTGTACAAATCATCAATTTCACTGGCAATCTGTGCTAATGTTTCAGTGCTCCCACTGTTAAAAATTAGGACTAATTTCTTATTCAAATTTGTATGCCTTTAACTTCCTGCCATTAATCTTTTCGTTCTTAAATTAAAGAGCACACAATTTTCTCAACATGAAGGTATTTCGGCATTATAACCATATCACATTCAAATCTTCTTTTTAGAAAAACTGATAGATTGAATTCCTTAAAACTGCCATTATAACTCACTTTCCTTAGCATGCAAGTATTTTTTGTAGCTCTTTCACTCAGCCTTTCCAATACTTATATAAGGAAATACTTATCATACTATATAAGGAAGAAATTCTTTACTGAGAGGGTGGTGAGGCACTGGAATGGGTTGCCCAGGGAGGTTGTGAATGCTCCATCCCTGGCGGTGTTCAAGGCCAGGTTGGACAGAGCCTTGGGTGACATGGTTTAGTGTGGGGTGTCCCTGCCCACGGCAGGGGGGGTTGGAACTAGATGATCTTAAGGTCCTTTACAACCCTAACTATTCTATGATTCTACTTTGCAATTCTGGAGCTGCAAGGCATTGTTGCTCATATGTTGCTCACTCATTGTTACACCTATGACTGCCTGTGTCACTTCCCTCGTTCGCAAGACTTCATCTCATTTCATGCAAGTAGGGTACCAGGCATACAAATGGCTATGTGCCGTTGCATGTGTAAAAGGTACAAACTAACACTGAAACCACAAATCAAGCCACAGTAAAAACGCTATGCTTTAGAAACTGTTGATATTCTTTAAACTTGGCATGCCGTTTTCATTTGCTTGGCCTTGCTTTTACTTTCATGCTCTTATTTCCTTTAAATAAGAAGCAACACTGAAAAATAGGAAAATAAATTTCCTGTTTCATCTTCACAGGATGGCCACAAGAATTTTGTTTAGGGAAGTACAATATAATATATTGTATATATTAATATAAAAATACATATATTATGTATTATATAATATATAATATACTATATATAATATATATAATATATATATATTATATATTATAGTATATAATATATATAATATATTATATACTATATATAATATATATAATATACTATACTATATATTATATAATATATAATATATAATATACATATATATTAATATATAAAATACAATATAAGCAGCAGACCAGTTCTGGGCCTCATTATAAAAGTAAGCAACAGTCTTGATTTTCAACATCTTCCCTTCACCAGTTGCCAAGATGCTAAAAAATAGTATTTTTTCAAATATTCTTGAATTTTGTTTGTACATTCTTTTCTGTGATGGGATTTTTGTTTCATTTACCTCTCTTTTCAGGCTTTGAAATGGTTATTGCAAATGCAGAAATGTAATACGCAGAAGGAGTTAAAAGTTATTTTAAGCCCAGGTATTCAATATTCTCTCTCTGAATACTCAACAAATCCATTCAAACAGTGGCTGTACTCAATAAACCCTCTTTTTCTGACAGTAGTTGCCCTTTGCAAGCTTCCCAAATTCCAAACATATCCATGCCATGAGCCGCATAGCAAAACACTCCTGAGGTTCAGTTCTCATAGGAACACTTCCTGTTACTAAAGAAAAATGCAGCGCATCATAGCCAAAGCTTTAGGTGAAGCTTTCAGCACAGTGAAGCAGCTCCCCATACTGTGACTTCCTCACATGGTGTGGTCAGTCACTGGTCCCACCACTGAATTAGAACCTCTTCACAAGAGGGAGGCAGCATGCAATTTGAAACATGGGCTGATTAAATCACCAATATTTGAGAAGGCTTACAGCTAATTTTGTTTGCTTGGCACAGTATGAAAACAACTGCCTTTCCACAACCCCTTCATGAAAAAGCAGTTCAGCAGTAAACAAAATTTCATAAGCAGAATCTGGGTCTTTCCTGTTTGTTTTGTTTTTCAAGCCAAGTAAAATAATGTTAAAACAAGGACTATTAAAGCAGCCACCCTTCAGCAACTTAAAGGCTCTGAAAACAACTAGAACCTTTAGAAAAAAGGGTGATAATGCCAAATGTGCTATGGACAGGAGAAACACAAGCCACTGGACTGGCAAAGACTTCTCTGAATAAACACCTAAATATGACAGATGATAACAAGCAGGAAATAACAAGCCTTGCAATAAAATATGGTGTTTTTTTTCCAAAATACACTGATTTGTTCTTGTTCAAGAGGCCTGACAAACACAAAAAAGTTGATTCTGTGGATACTTCTAAATTCAAGCCCATAGGTTAAGCCCATGGCGTCTTGGAAAAATTCCACCAAGAGCTCTAACACTGGATTCATTGTACTTACCTTTATTTTTATGAAAACATTTAGGCTTAAAAAGCATACTTCCTAGACTTAAAATAAAAGTCCTATCTACTATGTTAACAAGAAACTGTCTTTTATGTTACTCTTTCCTTAGGCATCCTTCCTACTCTGCCATCTAATTATTAAAGTGAACATCTTACTTTCTCCTACTTTCTACAAAATATTGAAATAATTCTCTTTGTTAAAAAACAAAACAAAACAAAACAAAACCTGCAAACAAACAGAAAAATCCCTGAAGAAGGAAAAAAGCCTCAGCCACGGGGGGTCTGCTTCAAGATTTTTATATGACAAGTTCATACCATTTGTCTTACTAGAAAAAATTTCAAACTAAATTTATGTGCAAACTGCTCAGATAAAAAAAAAAAAAAAAACCACACAGCACACTGATTTCATAATTTTAATGCTTTATTTTTCCATTTCAACTGTGTGATTCACACAGCTATACATACTGCACTGGGGACTGAATCTTTATTCTCTTCCTGAATGTCCGGGTTTGGCTGAGATAGAGTTAATTTTCTTCCTAGTAGCTGGTACAGTGCTATGTTTCTGATTTAGGATGAGAATATATTGGTCACACTGATGTTTTAGTTGTTGCTAAGCAGTACTTACACTAAGCCAAGGCCTTTTCTGCTTCTCATAGGCCCCCACCAGCAAGTAGGCTGGGGGTGCACAAGAAGCTGGGAGGGGACACATCTGGAACAGCTGACTCCAACTGACCACAGGGATACACCATACCATATGGTATCATGCTCAGCTTATAAATCCAAGGGAAGAAGAACAATGGAGGGGACATTCAGTGTTGGCTTTTGTCTTCCCAAGTAATGGCAATGTGCAATGGATACCTGCTTTCCTGGAGATGGCTAAACACCTGCCTGCCCTGGGAAGTGCTGAATGAATTCCTTGTTTTGTTTTGCTTTGCTCACAGCTTTTGCTCTACCTACTAAACCGTCTTTATCTCAACCCATGAGGTTTCACACTTTTATCCTTCCAACTCTCTCCCCCATCCTACTAGCAGGGAATGGGGGAGCAGCTGTATGGTACTTAGCTGCTGGCAGGACCAGGCTGTATTCCCTGAGCTCAGACTCAGACAGCAAAACTGAATGCCTTTCTTTTACAGTTCCAACTGGTCCATTCCTTCCCTCCTTCAGTCTCCTGTCTTGCTTACTTTTGCCTGCCTACCAACATACTTCAGTATTCAACATGGAATGGCAGAGGACTAAAGCATTCACATTTATTTCACTCAGCCTATGCAGCTATCTGCCTGTTTTCAAGCCAACTTATTCTTATGAAAATGTAAGACAAACACAACATGCCTGCTGGCATTCTTCCTTCGCACCAGCACATCTCATGAGCCTAACAAGGCTCATCCATCATCTGCATTAACCATGGACTGAGGTGAAAGGTCAGGAGTCAGGGTTTGGAGAAAGTCAGCTGTAAGGGGACAGAAGGCATGCTGATAGGGAAAAGACTGTATCACTGTCATCTATCGACAGCAGTGATGGACAAAGACAATACTATATGGTAATACATGAAAATTATCCATTTATTTCATGCTTTTCTGTGGTTGTCCAAATCAGTAAGATTTAATAGTTACTGCTGAAAGTGAGAGACTTCTATGACTTCTGTTGCAGGTACGGTGCACAGCATCTGCTCATTCTTTAGAGGTGACCCCTAGTGAGAGGCTCACAATTCTTGGTTCCAGGTTGAGTCATTTTGCCCTACACAGATGGAACTTCTTTTTCCTCCAGAGGATTCTACAACTGGGTGAAAGCAAGCAGATGGTCTTACCACTGCCAGATGTTCCTGATAGCAGTGTCCTGGACATTCTTCTCTGCAGGGATGTTCTTTCAAAAAAACTCATCACTACATTAGACTTTCTTAAATCCCATAAATTTTATAAACTAAGTCTCTCTTTCTGAGCAGGGCTTTTCTCTCACTCTCAACTACCCAAACCAGAAATTCAGCAACATTTGTCCAATTTCTAAGACATCAGCTCTTCATTATTCTAAATCTCTTAACCATAAAATACGACAGCCTAACCAATAAAAACATTTTCCATTTTCTCATCTGATTTATTCAGAAAATTAAGGACTAAAAGAACAGCAGTATATTATCTTAAGAAGAGAAAGATTCCTCTACAGAGGCTGCTTAACAAAAGCAGGTACTTTTCCCTGAAAAACTTTCTATTTCGTAAAAGCTGTAAACAGAAATATAAACAAAAGTTTCCCAAGTGACATGACCTTCCTTTCACAGTCCAGAGAGCAAACGATAGGGACACTGATCTCAGAGAGGTGTTTTAAGAGAACATATCCAAAATATACAGAAATAGGGTGTCCTGGATCTAAAGGCAATAAACTCCACTTCTTAAACTACTGGCTTAAGGTTAAGGCAGAAACAGAACCAGGGTTTGCGACTGTCTATTGAGCACCCAAGGACAAAGTGTAAAGTGTAAGTAAAGGAGAAAGCAGTCCTTAAAGAAAAATAATCTGAGAATTTAAGCCCTGAAGGGATCCTTCAGCCACTCAATCTGATTTACTATAACATGCATTATGCATCTTCCAGCTATTCTATGCTGCACTGAAATACTTTAACTTGGCTAAAGTAACACTTGCCTAACAACAGCAGAAACATTTGCCCTAGGTCTTGCCAAGATGCATCAAGTGACGAACACACCATGCACCCTGTAGCACATTTCAGTGCTTTGCCCGCTCTCACTGCGTGGCAGCAGCTCCCAGGGAATCACTCTCACTGTGCCTTTCCAGCCAGAATGAAGATCTCTTCAAAAGCCAGCATCTTTTTCACCTCAGAAATCCTTACACACAGTAATCAAGTTACCGTAACCTTTTGTTTTTCCTTCTCTCAGCCGAACAGCTTGAGGCTTCTAATCTGTCCTTCGAAAGCCTTTACATCATTTCTGCAGCTCATTTACGTGCTGGCCTCACTTTTAAAATATGAACACAGCCAGACTGTGGGGAGCAGAGCAGTATTTAGTTTCTCAATATCTGTCTCACCGACTCAGTTTAAAGAGGTAAAAATTACCTAGTCATTGATCATCTGTGCTCATACCTAAGGGTCATATTAGCCATTTTTGTCAGCATATCAGTGAATTCAGGATTTATAAAGGAAAAAATGACACAAAAATGCTGTTAGTGTTCCAGTACACCACAGTTTATACATAAAAATTATGTCACCTATAACATGAACATCAAAAATCTCACATTTCTGTTCCAAAATCCCAGCCCACAATTAATTGGATATAAAGAACCAAGGACATTGAAGCATATACAGTAGAGAGAGCCAGTCTTTCTTTCAGTTATAGCCTTTCATTGTTCTACATCCCTGTCTTTATTTTCATGATAGGATAAACATTTAATCTTTCAAAATGCTACATCCTGTTTTATTTTATTATTGTTTCAAGTAGGTTTTACTGTAGTAGGTCTAGAGCATACAGTTTTGAGAATGGTCAAATGACCAGAAAGTCACTAATCTTGGATATATACACCAGGAAAACTGTGTAAATGATAGAGTAACTTCACGATTTCAGCCTTTAGTGGGACATTCTTTTTCTGTGCCCAGCTCCAGAAGACTAGAAGTCCATCAGCCAGCACATTTAACTCCCAGAGGGCATCAGACAAAATGCTCATGTGAAAAAGCACTCGATTGTTGAAGGAGCCACTCCATACAACTATTAATCCCCCAAAAGGACAACAGAGCTTACATTAAGAGTGAAATATGTGTAATTGAGGGTGCGACCCATTTCATTATTGACTGCTGAATGACTCAACACTGCAACCTGCTGCAAGGAAGCAATGATTCTCCTATCCTCCTTTGCCTGTTTTTACAGTGAAGTCCAGGTCTGGGATTTTAGCACCATAGTCACACTGCCTTTTCTTAAGGATTTCTGGTTCTTGTTTTGGTAGGCAAGTTAAGACTATTTTAATTAGAATTAAAATTAATTTTTTATGAGAATTCTTGACTAACTGACACTGGACTGGGAGGGGACAGGAAACCTACCACCCATTTAGAAATATTTTTATTTGCAATTGCATAATGCTTTTGAGTATTTTGGACCATTCAAATCAGTATCAGTCTCACCTGTGAAATCAAACTCCCCCAGACTGAGAAGAACCCGGAACCCAGATGCTCTTCTTCTGAGAAAGGTTCCTTATTACTCATCGGTAATAACAAAAGTTAAAGCTAGCATAAGGGTGGTTGGGCTGTTTTTTTATCCCCTTGTTAAATCCAGTGTAATTACAGGAGCTGTCAGGCATGCTCAGAGCACACCTAGCTGTTTCTGACTCCTCAGGGAGCTTAAAGCTGCCCACAGAGTAAGATCTTAAGCTGTTGAGACCAAACAGTTTAAAATAAGGGCAGAAATATTAATAGCTCAAAGCTGCTTCCTCCTTTTATCTAAAAAAGTTGTCATTTTCTTTTGATCACAAAACATAAATTTCAGGCTTGTTCACTCCATTTAATGCTAATCCATGCTAGATGGTGGATTTTTTAGCTGTCCTCACTACATAAGTGAAGTTTTCTGTTAAAATACAATTAAGCTTAGAGTCTTTAAGTTTCTCTACTCTTAACTACCTACTCATGTCTGCTTGTACCGTAAATTTATCCAGATGACTTGAGAAGTTTCAAGCACAGTTTCAGAACTTCTGAAAAATCTCACTAGGCACTTATCTGTCTGTTGAATATATTGTCTGGTGTTTCAAATCTGTTCCTTAATGAAGTGCACAGGTAACCGGGTTTAATTATGTGTTCAATGAATAGGTACTTTTGAGGAAACAATAATTTGAACTATTTGTCAGTAGATTTAAAAGAACATGTGTATAAAAGTGGTTTTATCATGTAATTTTTTTTTTTTTTTTTGTAAGTATATAAAGATGCTTTTCCCAATTCAATTTTAAATTTGCAGTAATTTGTTTGGGTAACAGAAAAATCATATTTCTAGGGTATTACCCAAGTTGTATTTTTGTCTTTCTGGCTATCATGGCTCTCTCTTTAGGCAGCTGACTTCCCTGCAAGAACGGAACACACTTTTCTGCTCCAAAGCTTCACTCAAGACAGAAATTATAGGGGTTTGAGGCCAAATCACTGTCAAATCTTATATTATGCCAGGTATTGCTGACCTGCTTCAAACACAGACTAAAGCCAGAACAAGAACTCGATCCTTGCTCCCAAGAGGTTACAAAGACTCAGAAGCAGAAAATAAATAAATACAGAGAAATACAGGGTGACAACGAAACATTGGGCTGTGTGATACAGGTTAAACACTACAAACAGTTTCTCATGAGTGGTGTAGCCGAATTTTGCTTCCTGGAAAGGTAGATATGAACCAAGTAAAAGAAATGCTTGCTTCCTTCCATCAAAGGCCTGCAGTGCCCAAACTGAATGCAAGTTATGCACCCTTCACTATTTCACAGGAAACAATGAGGTCCCTGGTTTCTCACAAATTTGCTTTCACATGATTACAATTTAGTTTTGCATTGTTACTTCTGATTCCCATTTAAAGAACTTAAAAGATCAAAATTCTGCAGGGCAAAGATCCTTTTTCAAACTACTGTTACATGACATTATGTCAAAGTACTAAAACATGTTGAAATAACAACTGCCAAGCATTTCATGGCTAAGTTCCATGTAGAGATCTGATCCAGAACTTTTCTGTTACCCTGAAGCGTGCCTGTGGCCACCTTTCATGTTTCCAAGTTCTTTTCCAAGCTGTGCTCTCTCTCAATATTTTTCAAAATCTCTCAATACTCATTTTTATTTTGACAATAATGTCTATGTAACCCCTCTGTGCATCTTCTGACATTTTAATATTGTCCTTGGTTAGTAGTTACATGGTTTGGTTTTGCCATGAAGAATAAAGTTAGCAAAGTCCAACAGGATATATCAGTTAAATGAAATTATACAGCACCAACTAAATCTACTTTTCGTTTCAGCATTTGATTACTCTTTTGAGTTGACAGATACTGTTAGTACGATCACTTTATACGTAAAGCTGTCTCTATGCAACTGTCAATTATACACTTCATCAGGTTTCAGACATTGTGTTCTTCTAACATTTTGATAAGGCTCAGACTTCTTTATGCCACACTCCATATCTGACATGTTATTTAATGCACAACTTTTTCTAATGACTAAAAAAAAAAAAACCCAAACAAAACAAACCCAAAACCAAACAAAAAAAAACCAAAACAAAACACACACACTCCAAACCAACCTTGCTGTATTTATGACAACAATTAAATAGAATCATAGAATATGTCAAGTTAGAAAGGACCCATGAATGAACATGGATGTATATACTTCTACAAACTTTGCATTTATATCTGCAGTCTCATGTAGCAAGGAGCATCTTGGATTCTGCTACAGAATTTGTTACACAGCTTTAAATATTCTGTATTTGATCCTACAATATTCTAAACATTTTTAAATACTCTTACCTGGTAATAAAATAATGCATAATAAAATGGTATCAACCTCTACTTTGGTCTACTATATATATCTCTATTATAAAGTATTAAATATTAAACATTTAGATAAAAGAAAGATGAGAGACAGGTACTCTTATCATAACTTAGTATTAATATTTCATTAAAGTCCAGATGTGACATATTATTAGTGACTTTTTTGAGGAATATTTCTTCTTATAACTGCATTTCTGAATGACAATAATAAAAATTATCATTTTTTGCATAGAACATTTAAATTTTGAAACAACAGGATTCTGTATTTCTCAGACTTTTTATGAGCTGTGCAAAACTGAAGCACATTCAAAATCATATTGATGATATTTCCAGAGTTTTGATAGTTTCCAAACATTTAATTTTTTATTATTTATTGGATATTTATAGTTGTGCTGAATGACATTCACTTCTATTTTTCATGCAGTTTTGTTTGGTTGTTTTTTTAATAGAAGTATAAAACTTTAAATGCAAAACTTTGCTCCAGAATCAAGGAATGAATGGTCATTTTATCTAGTGATCTGAATAAGAGAAAGATAGGAAGTCAAGCATTCATTGAACTGTTTTGTTTTCAAATATGCAAAAAATAAAAATTCTTCCATCAACTTTTTATTTCTCTCCAGACTGTTGAACAGCCCTTTCCTCCTGTCCTGCTTCCCCTGGTTGTAGTTATTGCAGCCATCTTTTCCACAGGCTTTTGGACTTTTTTGACTGCACACAGCATTCGTATTGATGGTTTAGCCTTCCAAAGGCATGGCTGGTTGGTTGGGTTTTTTTTTTTGAAATACATGATCTGTAGCCTGTTACGACATGTATTTATATCACCACAAGCTCCTTTCATTCTATATTTATTAGTACTAAGGTTGTACTAATGTTCTGTTAAAATGCTTTGTGTCTAGTTAGTGGCATATGCTTCAGCTAACCTGACTCTAGCACTTAATTGTTGTGTTATGCTCTCAGGTCAGGGACTATTCAAAACACAAGAATTTTATTAAGTTGTAGCTGCAATTTTATCTCATTTAAAGTACATTATAGTTTATATGTACTTTCCTCATCCTAAGGCTGATTCTTAATAACTTTAGCCTGACAGTTAATAGAGTAGCAATTGCTTGCATTACTTTTAGTGTATTGTGTAAGCAAGAAAAGTGACCCTCAGAGCCTGTACTATTTTGCTGAGATAACTGCACACAGTGAAAGAGAAATAGCTGGTTTACCCATGCACATAACACACAGTGCTCTCTCTCTCTCTCTCACACACACACACACACACACACACACACACAAAGAGAAGAATCTGCGAGAGGCATGCCTATCATATAGCCACAATACAGACAAGGATGAGATTAGAGACAATACGCTTATCATTCTTAAACAGTTCACACACTTACAGTTACACTTCTGATTATTAGGAGCATTTGCAGAGAATGTGATAACCTATTTGTCTTCCTTGGAGGGAACAAAAGGTATTTTTAGGACTTCTTCTGAAATCAGAAAACGAAGACCTGGGTAACCACACAGAATGCAATAAACAAAATATTTCAAGCTCTGGGACAGAGTTGGGTTGGGGTTTCTTTCTACCCTTTGGACAAAATATTTACTTGTTTCTGCTACCACTGTCCACTGCCCTAATGAATCTCTTGCCTCACTCTGTCAGGCACTGCTCACACACATGTATATCCTTGGCACATAAAAGCTCATAAACTGTGACGTAGTACAGTATTTCATCAAAGCAAAAAAGAAAAGAAGTTGGAAAGATTATGATAAGAGTAATTTGTGTCATCACTTCATATAAAATTCTTCTATGAAGGTGGAACACATTTGTTAGTATACAAACAAATATAACAGGTTATGTAGTGAGATTTTTCGTTTCCTTTGCTTATTTAAATGGAAAAGGATCAATATTCATGAAGATAAAAGCATAAACATTGGGGGCAGGATTGCCATAAGCACTATAATCATAGAATCATAGAATCATAGAATAGTTAGGGTTGGAAAGGACCTTAAGATCATCTAGTTCCAACTCCCCTGCCATGGGCAGGGACACCCCACACTAAACCATGTCACCCAAGGCCTCATCCAACCTGGCCTTGAACACCGCCAAGGATGGAGCATTCACAATTTCCCTGGGCAACCCATTCCAGTGCCTCACCACCCTCACAGTAAAGAATTTCTTCCTTAGATCCAATCTAAACTTCCCCTGTTTAAGTTTGAACCCGTTACCCCTTGTCCTCTCACTGCAGTCCCAGATGAAGAGTCCTTCCCCAGCATCCTTGTAGGCCCCCTTCAGATACTGGAAGGTTGCTATGAGATCTCCACGCAGCCTTCTCTTCTCCAGGCTGAACAGCCCCAACTTTACAGGCAAAGCGCAAAATTAACACAAGGTGGGAAATTGGATTCAGCTGCTATTGTTTTTATAGCCATGTTAAACAAAGCCAGAGAAGTTGCTTGCTTACTTGCACACTCATTAATAAGACATTGATTAGCCTAATTGCAAGTGCACATTTACACATCACTGCTGAAGTTATTTATCTCTGCTAAAGTTATTCACCTCTCCCATTAACTCACAACTATTCTCATAAACATTTTAGAAGGGCTTTCATAAAATTATGGTATTTAGAAAGAACGCTGCTTGACATTTCCCATGTAATTGTTTACAGAAGACAGTAGTTAAAGATCAACTCAAAAATGTACTATAATCCATAAAAATCATGCATCGTAACATGGATCTGTGATAAAGCATACTTTTATATTGCCTGAGAAATATTTTTGTACATAAACATAGGAGAACTTAGCACTTTCATAAATCATCATCACAACACTATATTTGAGTGCTCAGCTTTTGTAAAAGATTAAGTTAATCAGCTTCCTTAATTGACTGTCAAAGAAGAAAATTTCTTCACTCTAATTCTATTTCTGTGTAAGTCAGAACACATCGTGGACAACAGGGAAACTGCTGCTGTTGCTCTTTATTCAGAAAGTGAACCAAGTTCAAAGGTAAACTTGACAGTCTGTCAGTTTGGTTTGCTCCCTGGTTTATTGGAATGGCCTAATCCCATAGCCAAATTCATAATAATATATTCCCAAGTTCCAGTGTGGATTAAACCAAGCTGTTCAATTTGAGACAGAGAGATACTTAAGAGGCAAATAATGTGATTATGAACCATGTCACACTAAAATCCTCTACCTAAGACAGTCCTTCAATGCTGTTCATATACCCTCCTAAACTTCACAATAACTGGCAAAAGAAAAATATCTCCTGATGGCAAAGTGAAAATTCCCAGTCTGTTGAGCAGCAAAGCAGCCTTCTGATGAGTTGACTATTACAATTTGTTTATTAAAAAAACCAAACTAAAACAAACAAAGCCACCGAACAACAATGATAAAAAACTAATAACTATGTCAAATAGTAAACCAGGGCAGCTGGTGAGCTGGTAGAGATTTCGGACATGGTAAACATCTGCAGGGAGCTGAGCTGAAATTTTGCTACCAGGAAGATATCCTGGTAGCAATACACGGGAACGGTCTGGGAACTCACAGCTGCCAGCTATTAAAGAAACATCAAAAAATGCAACTTAAAAGCAAAAAATATGAAATCTCTGCAAAAGAGGTCATAAGGTGCCAGTGAGCATTCTGAAGGAGATACACACATGTGCCTGCAATATCTGGAGCTGCACAGTATCACTAGTCAGAAAGCAGAAAAAAAGGCACTTGTGTTCCCTGACCTTGGCAATTACATGTTTTGGGGGTTCACTTCAGTATCTTTTCAGTAATATTTCAGCATTCAGTCCATTTATCACTATAAACATTACCTTATGGCTCCCAGAATCCCTGAAGCCCAAGACAGAAACACCTTCACCTCCTCAGACCATCTCTCTGCCAGTGCAGGCTTTTAAACCTACAGCAGATCACTAGTGCCTCTCACACATGCTCTTGGCAGTTTCCACCATGGTGTGTCCCTGCCTCGGGTGAAGGAGATCCTTTGCATGTCTGCGGGCATTCTCCTCTTGTGTAACTGCCTGCAAACAATGGTGTCCTTGTCTAAACCAAGCAGGAGACAAGGTGTGTGGAAGGCATGAACAGGGATGTTCTCTTTAGCCAGTAGCACAGTTTTCAAGCCAGCAACATCCTCTGTGATGGACCATTCTGTGGGAACCAGACCTGCTTGAAGAGCTTCTTGTAACAGCGCAAGGCTCAGTTTTCCACACCGAAGGAACTTCCTTGGGATGGCACTCTCCTAAGACTAACATTACACTGAAAACAGAGGCAGTGTATCTGCAGGCCCCAGGGATTCCCAAATAATTTTTAGAGGATTACGTGACAGGTTTTATCTGCTAACTTTTAAAATTATTATCTAGAGTGGCAGATTATACACGCACATACCTCCTCTTGCCCTTTATCAACTATTTTCTGGTCGTAAGGCAGTAGAATTAAGAAATAGAAAAGATCAATTAAAATTGTCAAGTCTATCTTCTGCATGTTTGAGTAACTTTAATGATGTTATACTCCAAATAAAGCAAACCTCAAGTTATACAAATTTCTGAGGATGCCATTTTCTTTTTCTTGTTAAAGACAGAGTTTAAAGTTTCAGAATTTAATTTATGAGTTTTCATTACTTTAATAATTTTGCTGATTGCTAGTAGAATTCCTGCAGAATACATTTTTTTCTTTAAATTTATTAATTAATTTTTTAATTTCTTTCTTTTGCTTGAATTCTTTGCCTATTTCAATTTTTCTTTTCTTGCCTTAGTTTATTTCTGACTTTCTACATTATTTAGTTAATTTCTACCTCACAATTCAAACAAACATAAATACATTCTTTCAGACTTGTGAGCAAATCTTCCTTCTCCTTGTTCAGACCATCTAGTTTACTGAACATTCAGACTTACCAGCTACCTTTGAAGTCACTAACATTATAGGTGAATGTCTGCTGCTAAACAGAGGCAACAAGTGCTGTTTCAAATATCTAGTATACCCAAGACATCAGCATGGCCCGGGAACTGGAAGAGATCTGTACCTCGCTGGAGACCACCTGGAAGTTGGCTGTTGAAGGCATCAGAACTGGCAATGAAAGTTCATGTTTGGGCAACTGGTTGCTACCCAACACTTCTTCAAATGAAACATCAGTTAGGAGCCAAACCTACTCATGTCACAATGGAACAATGGGACAGGCAGTGACACCCTGATCTTTAAAGTGCCTAGCATAAGTTGCTAAGGGAATATTGCATTAAACACCCAAAAGGATTAAAAAGAGCTATGATGCTGTATATTTGAATGAGAACTTTGTAATTCTGAATATATATCAAGGGAAGACTGCTTTTATGAGGAAGACAACAGAATGCTTTAGAAACCTAAGCAATAGCATGGACAAAACAAACACCAGCTGCACTCCAAATGGAAATTGCACATGTAATTCCTAGGTGGCCCATGCAATCCTCTAGCTCTTTTCCTGCTGAGTGGTCACTTGCTTAAAGAACAGTTACAAAACCCAGGGAAGCTGGGCAATTGTGGCATTGTATCTCTACTAGTATGTGTTGCTAGACAGAACATACATATAGCTGGACATAAGCACAGTGCTACATCTACATAGGCTGAGATGAAAGTTGGCTACTAGAAACACAAGCATAGATAGACCTGGAATACATCTGACTGTACAGACATGCTCAGAGACCACTGCCTTCTCTGATCACTCACATGTTCACCATGTGTTCATGTGAGTTACCGCAAAAGTCAAAAATGCTCAGTAGAAAAATTTCAATTTGAAGACTACTATTTAGCATAGCCTATTTAATTTTAATTAAAGAACAAGTCAGTGAGCAGGCATATACAGCTCAGCCAGCAGATCACAGAAGATGGCAAATTCCAGCAAATGACAGTGATAGACTGATGGGGTAACTTCTCAGGCCAGCACAACTGCAGCCAAAAAGGGTCATGTGCTAGTATATTATCTAGGGTGATTCAAAATGCTTTTTCTCTCTTATGTCGTTGTTTGTCTGCTGAAGAACCAATATTAGAGGTAAAATATGTAAAAAATTGAATTATTTCTTACAACACCATACGATGATTCTAAAGTCCAAACAACTTGTCAAACAAACTGGTTTTTACATCTGAAACTGAAGCAGTAATTTTTGAGCTATGTACAAATCGAACACAATTACTCAGTCAGAACAAATCTACTACTGGTACATAAAAGAAAATTCTTTTGTTAAATATTTAACTTTCCCATCCCTTCAGTTACAGACTGAAAAAAATCTCAGCCTCCCATATCACTTCCCTATATCTTCATAGGAAAAGCACTAGCAAAACAAAGGAGAGAAGTTAAATTCTCTGCCCATTAAACGTACAATAATTTACAGCCTTCTTCATGAGTTACAATAGTCAATGCCTGAAATAGATACAGTGGCACCTGTGTTCTGTTTGTCCTCTTTAATTTCTTTAAGCCCCGGCTAGAAAGAAGACAGAACTGGAAATACTGTGTCAGTTCTGCATCACTGGAGAAATCCACTACCAAGGGAAAATTGTTCACCAGGATATTTTTCTTTTTTTAAACCAGACTTATTTTAAACCAGACTGTGTTCCCTAGCAGCAACATGAAGCTACTTGATCACATTGGTTAATCACACCACAATATCCCCAATACTTTTAAGGATAAAAATAGAGCAGGAAAAAATCTAATCCTTCTTATCTCCTCCTCCCCCCAAAAAAGCCCAGAACCAATAGCTCATCAAGCTTTTTTAAGATATTGCAAAGAAAAATTAAAAAGGCCAAACCCAGAGTTTTTCCTTTCCTGTTAACACTGAAACCTTGATACAGTAGTTATTTTTTAATCTAATTTCCTGCAAGCACCTACATTAGAGAAAGAAAGATTTGGAACATATATTGAACAAAAATTAATTCCTAGGGAAAATGGCTTATACCAGATGTCTGTGAGCTGTTAGCCACATGTTGCCGATTCAGTCTTTTGTTGTCATAAGCTACACACAGTTCCTCCAAGTATCACTCATTCCTTCTAGTATCACCAACTAATCTGATTGAAAGATCAGACAGTAGGCTCCAAATTCCCAGATGGGAACTGCCTGTAGCTGCTAATAATTTTCACACCAGGGGAACATAGAAAGCTGTTCTTGTGTTAAGAGTGGTTTATTTTTTTTAAGAAAGGTACCTCAGATCCACATCTTTCCACGGACTCATTCAAACCACTTGCAAACATGCTTGCACATTTTCACAGTCTGTTGCCAAAATATATGATGGACAGCATCAGATTGCTTCCTCATCATTTTGATTTTCAAACTCACACCTGTTTGGCTAGTCAGATCACAGGAAATTGCAAGGTGCTAAAACAACCAGATTAAACAAAATAGATCATTATCTCCTCTTAGTGGCATATCCTATTCTCCTTATAGTTTCATATTTGAATAATGATAAGAGTTGGCTGTCTTCTAGCTATTGCTATTATAAAGCCAATATACTTACAACAGCAGAATGCAATGGAAAAGACAAATACGAAGCATTTTGAACAAGCATAAGCCTTCAACCAAACAGTGAGTTTGAGCTGAAACAACACACTCAAAATGAAGACTCATGCAGTCAGATCCCCAAACTCCTAACGTTCACTGAAGCATACACGTTTCTCAGCTGTACACAGTATCTAAACACCATACACTTACAGAAGTTTTTCTATTTTCAAGCTTCTTCACTGAATTTATTTATTAAAACTGAAATCTTAACACAAAAAGTGTACATTTTTTTCTTCAAAAAGTCCTCTTTTTTTTCCTTGCTATATGGTAGTACTGGAATATTCAATGCTTCTAATCTGTCTCCATGGAAGTGATGTCAAAGTACAATGCAGTCTAATTTTAAAAAAGAAAAATTATAAAAAACCTCCGTTCCTAAACTTCAGCAGCTGAGCACTGAGGACCACCATAAGAAGGCAAAATGTCAGAGGTTATTCTTCCCTTGCTATCTCTGGAAATGCAACAACATGTAAAATGTGTTATCTTTCCTATTAATGCAAAGTGAAAAGCAGT
This sequence comes from Psittacula echo, assembly GCF_963264785.1. NCBI lineage: Eukaryota > Metazoa > Chordata > Aves > Psittaciformes > Psittacidae > Psittacula > Psittacula echo. The sequence continues at coordinate 93,738,228 of NC_137737.1, read as the reverse complement.
TTTGCATGCTGTCACACAGATCTGCAAAACAGGATTGCTTGATAGGGACAATGGCAATCAGAAGCATCAACCAAGTTATTATACAACACGGAAGTTATCTTGTATCTTAGAAAGCTGCATTTGTTTGAATTGAAGTCATATTCAATGTAATTCCTGGAGGCCCTTTAGGAATTACATCATACCTAGAGAAACAGTAAGATCAAACATTATTTTCTACAGTCCATTTAAATTTCCAGCTAACCCACACTTCAATGCTTTATGTTAAAAGTCCAAACTTCATATAAAAGTTTGGACGTGCTTTTCCAGATTCCCTCAGTTTATGTTTTAACACACATCTCTCTATTTCTGTGTGCAGACAGACATGAAAGGAAATCATATTCCTGTAGTATTTCCACTTAACCCAGAAATCGGCAACACCTAACTTGAAAACAGTTCTATTCCCACAGCATTTGCAGTTCCAAGACTCTCCAAACTTATAACCAAACTTATGAATGTTTTCAGAACAGTTGTTCTTCAAGGAAATCAGCCTCCAGATTCAAGAATGGTCCATCCCCACATGTTGGAAGTCAGACCAAGGCAGGAGGCCCACATAGATAAAAGAGTAGCTCGTAACTATGCTTAAAAAGGAAGCATGCAAGTAAGGGATGCAGGGTCAGGTCATCCAGGAGAAATACACAGACACTGTCTGTGTGTACAAGGGTGGAAGTAGGAAAGCTAAAGCCCATCTGAAGTCAAATCTAGCACAGGACATGAAGGGTAATAAGAAGGGCTTCAAAAGGCCCACCAACAGCAAAAGCAATAAGAGGTGATAAAAATGAGCCCGACACTGAATGTGGCAGGAAACCTGGTGAAAATGGACATGGGAAAAGACTAAGGTACTTCATTTCAGTCTTTACTCATAAAACTTGCCTTCAGGAATCCCAGAGTCCTGAGACCATTGGAAACATCTAGATTAAGAAAGAGATTCTTTCCCATCAAGAGTAACAAGTTAGGGAACCTGGATATACAAAAGTCCATAGATTCTCCAAGGGTGCACCCATGAGCACTGAGGGCACCGGGTAATGTCATTGTTAGGATGGCGATAGAAACCGGAAGGAATGGCTGAGGCATCTGATAGGTGTGCTGCCATCCAAAGAGACCTTGAGAGGCAGCAGAAAAGTGCAGAGAGGAACCCCGTGAAGTTTGACAAAGAAATGTGAAGTTCTGCCCCTGGGGATGAACAATACCATGAACCAGTACACACCAGCGACCAACCAGCAGTGGCTCTGCAGAAAAGGATCTAGGAGTCCCAGTGAACAACATGCTGGCCATGAGCCAGCAATATGCCCTCATGGCAAAGTGGTTGCATCAGGAAGAGTATCATCAGAAGGTTGAGGGAGGTGATCATTTGCCTCTTCTCAGCACTGGTAAGAGCACATCAGGAATCTTGTGTCAAAGTCTGGATCCATCAGTACAAGGCAGACACGGATTTACTGGAGTGAGTCCAATGAAGGGTCATGAAGACTGGAGCATCTCTCATAAAAGAAATGCTTGAGAAAGCTTGAACTGTTCAGCATGTGGAAGAGAAAGGTCATGGGGATCTCAGCACATATAAAAAGGGAGAAATAAGATGATGGAGTCAGGCTCAGTAATATTCAGTGTCAGGGCAAGAAGCAATGGGCACAAACTGAAATAAAATGAATTCCATTTAAACATCAGAAAAAACTTCTTTACTCTGAGGGTGGTCAAACACTGGAACAGACTGCCCACAGATGTTGTGGAGCCTCCATCCTTGGAAATATTCAGAACCTGACTATACACTGGCCTGAGCAACGTGCTTTAGCCAACCCCGAGTTGTGCATGACAGCTGGACTAGACAATCTCCTGGGGTCCTTCCAAACACACTTATACTGTGATTCCAGAAAGGGTTGCCAATCATGTATTATAAATGCCTCAGAAATGAAAGCTAGGAACGTCAACTAACGTTTGATTTAAAGCATTTGAAAATGCATTTCAGTGACCACACAAGACAGATGTCAACAGTGGACAATTAGTGTCCCTAAGATATTTTTTTCAAAGGGAAAAAAAAAAATCTAGCACGCTTGTCTGCCACTCAAAATCACATTAAGTGAATAAAGATCTGGATAACTAATGGAACTCAAATAGTAATTATTTAGTGACTTAAATAGTCACTAAAATTCATCAAGTGATAAAGATTTTTTGTGCTACACAGGCTAATGTCTTTCAATATTTTGTAAATTATCTGGAATTATATAAAATCTATTCATTATCAGATCTGTAGATCCACCAAAGTCTGCAGAATATTAACTAAGGTAGAGAAGGCCAGTGTGTAAAGTGATCTGAAAAGTAAATTAGTGAGTTTAAGTCCATTCTTACAGCATATACCTTAATACAGCCAAATACATGGTAACGGATGCAGAAACCAGCAACACCAGTCATATCACTTGGCCAAAAGACTGTATTAAATAAAATGATGTTTTTTTCCATTATGACTCCTAAATAATCGTCAAACAGCTGAACACAAGCTCCCAGCTCAGCTTAGCCACACAAAAGGCTACTGTGAATGTATGTAAACAGAAGAGCAGAAGATATACTTTGCCTCTGTGTCATTGATGAGAACTACAATCAGTACAAAAAAAATTTCACAAATACACTTATTTCAATTATGTTTCTTCTTGGCGTTTAGCTGGTTTAATTACATTTCAAAGTACCGTATTATTCCTTTTACCCTCTCCCCTAAAAAGAGGTCTGCTAAAAGAAAGCATCCATACAGAGCTGGACATTGCTTTACACTGGACTGAGTTCAGCAGCATGCAGATGCCTGCAGTCCCTTCCCTTCTGGTGTGTAAGGGCTCCAAGCATATATTAAGGTTCAACCCATCATTCTGCAAATGAGTGGGGTGTAGGTGATCACTAGGAGTCATAGAACAGGCTGGGTGAACAATGGATTTCTGCTTGAAGAGTGAACATAAAAACCTGACCAAGCAAAAGGAAAAAAAGTCAGCTTGACAGTAGCAGATAGTAACAGATATTGTTTTCCCCTCAACAATACGGAAAAGCAAACCTGCTTTCATTTTGGAGCAAAACAGAATATTTCATTTTCTCTGACAAGAAACATTTTCTTTTTACCACAGGTGTTGCAAAAGCAGCACAGCAATGCAATGGAGAGTTAGAGTTAGGAACAAAACCAAGAAAATGGCTCTTTCTACAGAAACCCCAGATTTACAACAGCCACTTTATTATATGCATGAGGCTACTTAACCACACCACCTGAACTCACCAACCGTTCGTTGCAGAATGCCTGCAACACAAAGCACTTGTTAATTCTGCTGGTGCACTCTGCAACTTTTCCTCTTTAAATTAATCCAACCAGAAATATTCATCTGCACAATGAAAGCAAAGCATTTTATATCTTGAGGTCTGTAATATTCAGAGCCACAGAGCCTGGCAAAAGCATGTTTCCCTTAATGTATAAGATCTGATTGTCGACAGCTCACAAGTGCCTACACCACCCAACAATAACTCCCAAAAACCTCTTGAAAAGGCAGTATGTCTTCCTTTCCCAAGTAAAACTCAAGTAGCCTACTACCTAACACTCTGAGATTTCCTGAGATATTATCACACAGTGGTAAGTCATCATTCCATTTAATTTTAGGAAAATGGCATCTCAAAATGGATGTAGAAGCCATGGGACTTGTTTCTAACCAGCACATCCCTTCTTAACCCAGTGACACCCTACCCATTGTAGCTGTTTCCTAACACTTTTCCTGAGCAAAATGGCTAGTTGAGTGACCACTAATTTATCTCCTACTGAACGCAGAGAAGAAAACTACTTCTCTGCAGTACACGTTGATATATCAAGAACAGTATCTTTCCCAACAAAATACTTCAAAATATTTCTGTTTCTCCACTACAGAAACATCCAGCTCTGTAACATCATAGCACAGTATTGTTATAATGAATTGTGGGTCTCTCCTGAACACCAGAACGCTGAGGTTTTCATTTTGCTCTGCCTGTATACACCTGCAATTGGGACACAACATTCTGACTCTGCAGACATGCATATTTTCAGTTCTCTGAGAAAAAAAGTGGTATCAGGCAGCAAACTGAGCTTTGCTTTGTTCATCTGTAGCTGAAGTACACTGTCAATTTATACCTACGTTCCTCTTCAGGAGAAGCTTTACTACCTTCACAACCTGATAGTGGCATACCTGTACCCACACTTTGCTGCAAAAGCTAATCTTCCAGTAGGACCTATTATTAAAATAGATGAGGGCTAGCCCAAATTGATTTAATTTTATGGTGACCTTTATAGGGACAGCATGTTCAGGGAACACTTTCTCAGAGGAGTAAAAGAACAGATGGGTGGCCAAGGCTAACAACTCTGTTCTTACTGTATGGAATCTTTTTTTCCCCCTTGTCGTGGTCTGATCTCAGAAGCTAAGAAGGAGAAAAACTGACTGCTACTGCTACTGCTGAACCCAGGACACCCCTCTACTCCCCAGTTGCATTTTCCTGCTTTATTTTTACCTGTAGTTCTACCACATTCTAAGACATTATTGAGACATATATTCTTCTGGCACGAGCCTTGATAGCATCAACATCACTGTTCAACTGAAGTCCCTTTAAAGCATGTTTGGGTCTTCCAGGGAATGGTATTACATGAGACAGTGTACACGCTTCCTCAGCTCATTTCATCTTAGAGCTCCAGCTCTTTTCAAAGCCTCCTTTGTATCCGGTAGCAAAACATTTCTAGAGTTTTGCTCTAAGTCAAAAGGCTCTATATCCAGGACTTAGTGCTCACTGCAGAACTAACTTTCTATCATTCCCAATTGTAAAAGGCATTGGGTGCCAATGTTACCTAATACAGCAGTCTGAGAAAGCGTACACCTTCTGTTTCTCCCAGGACACTTGCCAGACCTATATCACTGCATCAGGAATAATTTTTTTAAAAACCAAACATCAGGCATCAAGCACTACTTACTGTATATCCCTAACTTCAGTACTGAAAATACTTTTACACACATAGTTATTAAGGATGTACGAATTCAGAAAACATTCTATTATTCTTATATTTCTAATATTCTTATTTCCTCCCCTACCCCCATAGAGATCAGCAACTGTACCCAACTCAATGGTTGAGTACAATGAGGGTACCTCCTCTAGGCCCTCCGGAGCAACAGGCATATCATACTCTGTTGCAGGACACAAGGCATGAAAGAATTGAGAGAATTTCATTGGGTTTGCATGCAAAAACCTGCTTCCCCCCCCCCCCTCCCCCCCCCAGGATGAAGCCCTCAAACATTTCTTCAAATTCTCTCATTCCTCCAGCAGTTAGAATCTCCTGGTGAAAAGGATTTGCAATTATTTTATTATTACCAACATCTTTTCATGCTGAGCCTTTTACATATTTTCACATTGTTTTTGTTCACCTATACTTACCATATTCCTTTAGGATATTATATTCAGAAGCTTTTGCCCTGAAGTGTATCCACCTTCTTTTGGCCACCTCCCTCTTCTGTTTTAATACTTGTCCCTGGCATCATCATAGTTTATGTGCTAGTTTTCAAATCGACTATAAAGAAAAAAAATCCCATTTGATATCAGATTAATATTATTATTATCCATTGCCTTTATCAGGAATTATATTAATCTAGCAGTGGTGTTATGTTTGGACATGTTTTGAGGTCTTGTAAGCTCTTGCAAAGTGATACAATTCTATTACAAGCCTTATCTCTTTCTGCAAACATATTCTTATTTTCCTTTGTTTTCCAGAATATGCCACATTATGATCATCTCTATGCGCTTTCTGGGGACACCAACATTCTTATGCATGTTTTCTTGCATCCTTACAGTATTTTGGATCCTCCATCATGACTGCAGGGTCAGAGAGCATCAGTGCTCCACATACAGATATATATGTCTAAACCTGCTTTCTTCACAGTAAAGTAGTTAGTTTTACTGGGCTCTTTTTTGATACTTTGGTTTCACATATTGCACATAAACTGATCGAAAAGCAGGAAAATAGTCCTCAAAAAAAAAAAAAAAAAAAAAAAAAAAAGGGAGAATAAGGAGAGAGGGACATGCAAATAAGTCTGATGGTTTTTTCCATTTTCAAAATAAAAAACTCAGATACTTCATTCTTACATCATCCCCGCCTCTTTTTTTCTTCCAAATGCTTTTTCTCATTTGATAATATTCTTTTTAATTTATGAAACTAGCACTGCACACTACAGTCACAATGATTGTACATGATGGATTTGCAAAGTGGCATAATGAGGTTCAGATTTGTTCTCTGTCCCTTTCACAATAGTGCATAATATTCCATCTGAGTTTTGACTGCCATTGAGCACTGCTCTCCTGTTTCCATAAGGCTATCTATTATCATTCAGAATGAGATTTAGGGTTGTAATAGTCAATTCACAAGCCATCCAACAATATGTAAAATTAGGACCATTTTCTTTTCCTTCCCCCTTAAGGGCATCATTATCTATTAACCTACATTGAATTTAATCAGCGATTTTATCACAGCATTCTTGGCTTGCTTTGCAGCTCTTTATCATCAGATGGTATCATCAGCTAACTTTGTTGCCACAGTATTCATTCTTTTTCTGATCATTTCTGATTATGCTAAAAAGCATATTCATATTGTAGCACAGGATAGTAGACTTCATTCGCAAATTCCTTCCACTGTGACAAGTAATGTTTCACCCAAGCCCTCCTTTTCCCTAGTTTATAATCCATTATTAATCCATGAGAACCTTCCCTGTTAACCCATGATTTCTTATGAGATTTTGGTGAGATGTTTACTGAATCCAGAGAACACTGACACACCTGATTTTATCTTTTGTTTGTTGTTTGTTTTAAAAAACAAAAGATGAAGGCTTAGCCCAAGTACATGTTCTCCACCTGTCCATGTAACAGTGGCATTCTTCAGAGAAGTTTGTTCCAGCTTACCTGCAAGAGAATTTACTAGATGTTTCCTGGGGATAGTGTTTTAAAACTGGCATCACATTAGCCATCCTTGGCACCAAGACAAATTTAAATGACTGGTCTTGGATCTCAGTAATTCAGCTATTTCATCTCCAAGTTTCTTCAGAGCTGTTGAGTGAATGTCATCACTGTCTGGAGATTAATTCTTGTTCATTTGCTCAGAGACCTCATCCATCAATAACTAAAGCTAAGAAAGATCCTCCAATACTTTTCCCATCAAAAAGGATTACCATCTGGAAAACCTCACCGAATTCTTCTGGCATGTGCGTACACATATTAAAAAAAAAAAAAAAAAAAAAAAAAAAAAAGAAGTTGGTTTTTTTTCAGCTATATTGTCTCCTCTTTCATATGTTGCTCACCTCTTGGACTTGCAGGTCTCCAGCAGGCTTACTTTTTGAATAAACAGGGAAAAGTGATTCATTGTTCATAACTGTGCTTCTTGCAAGTTATTTCTTCAATTCTTTCATAAACTCATTTTTTTTCCTGTTTTTCTGTTTGTTTGTTTGTGTATTTTGTTGTTGGCGGTGTTTTTTTTAAACTGCCTTTCTGTTCTCATTTAGCTACAATCTCAACATTTTAAAGGTATTTTTCATATTTTCAGAAACATTTACTCACAGCATGTTTACTCCTTTTCTTTACTCATAGCAACCTTCCTTTGGTACTTGAAGACTTCCCCCCCTACAACATACACAGGAAATACACATTTGCTCCAAGTTGTCTGGGTTGGTTTTTTTTTAAATGACAATTATTCCAACTGGAGAACTTTTACTTCTGCCTATACATTTAGCCTCTTTTTAATAAAACTCCTTGCATTTAGTTTGCTATTTTATCTTGACAATTTTAAATTTAACCTTTGTTTACCAAATAGCATGAGTCTTAGTCTAGAATAATTTAACTTAAAAGTATTAAACACCCTAAACCAACCACTCTGCTTTTTTCAGATTGCTTTTTTTCTGCCCTTCCAAAGCCCTGCAGTTACAAAGTGAAGCACTGCTTATACTTCCTTTCACATTTTCCACATATTGCAGTACTAAAAAGGAGCCCACAAAGTAGCATTCTTTGTACATTTTATTTTTGGCATCAAGTCCTATTTGGAAATCAGGGTACAGAAATAGGATAAAGGTTTGCTTCTTGCAGTCTCAGCTTAGCCGTATGCACCCTGTATGTGTGCAGAATTACAGCTAGCTCTCATGAGAGTGTCTTCCAGAGTCCCAGTTAACCACAGTGCCTACCACTGCCCCCATGAAACAGGTCCACAGCCTCACACCTTGAAGGGAAAAAGTGTACTTAAGCCACATAGATGTCCAGCAAGCACCTACCAGAGGCCATCAGGTAAGGGATGTACAACCTATCCTTTTCAACATCCAAATCTTTTTTTGCCAGGCAAATCTGGAAAATTTATTTCCCACTCCTCAACACCTTCAGGTCTACAAGAGCTCCATTCACCTGGCCCTATAGAATAGATTCTCTGCTCACTGCTATCTCCATCACCTGCACTTGCCAGTTCAGTACTCTCTACATGTCTCCGTACCTATTGACAAATTACTAATTTTGAATTGAAGTATTTTTTAGGGTGCTATTGGCAGCAAATGACAGAATAAATAATAATAAAAAGAAAAAAAAAGTATTTGCAAATACAGAATGGCAAAGTGGCAGAAGCCCAAAACTATAAGTTCCAGATGCCTGAGAAACAACTAATTTCACTTATGTTTAAGACTATCCTTGATTCTAGCACCTTAAGTTTCAAGATGAGTTTGAAGAATTGGAAGGCGTTCTGAAGTGATTTACAGTGATGGAAATCCTGCTTTACAGCAAATGCCAAAAAAACCCAAACCAAACCACTCATTCACGCATTCAAAAATGTGATTAAAAGGTAAGCCAGTTACAGTCAGAGTACTTCTACTAAAATAAATTTATTATTAAAAAAAAAAATCCTCTGTAATTAGAAAAATATTAAGTTCAGCAATGCTAGATAAAAAAGGGTTAAAAAATCCACAAAGATGTTACTTAATCACACAATCAGCTGATCCAGGTACAGGCTTTTTGTATATCCAATTCGCTCTATAGGTTCAGAGCATGTGTAAGTTTTCACAAAAACAGCATAAAAAGGTGGGGGAACTTCCTTCCTACAGCACTCACGTGCGGAAACTCAGATTATTAATATTTAAAGGAATCAGCTCTCAGGATACACTGATACTGGCCTGCCTCCAGCTGAAATTCCTGCTACTGCTTAAGACGCTTTGAGCCCAGCAATTCAGCCAGCATTCAGTGTAAGTCACCGTCTCCTCACTCAGTCTGCACCCAAACTGTGCTCACAGCATCCAGGAGGCTCTTCTCCTTCTGATTTAGAGAAGACTCTCCCATCTCTCTGGGCTTAGAGGTTCTTAATGAAACTGTTCTCTCTTTTCATAAAACACATTTGCATTGTGCAAAATTAAACATTTGGGACTGCAGCACTACTCAGAGTAGTCAAAGCCTGCATTTGATTCTGGAGTGCAGTCAAAATTGCTACAATTATATATTGTTAAATATACCCTTGATTTTTTTCATTGTAAATGAATTTTTCTGTGTAACACAGAACAAAAGAAATGACCATGTAGTTATATATGTATTAAACAAGAATTCTTATGAAGCAACAGAAGCACAATGTGATCTTGTCACTGCCTCATTTGATAGTACAATGGCATGCACAGTGTGCAACATCATTAACCAAGAAACATTATGAAGCTTCAAGGCACGAGTAATGTATGGGACTATAATTATGTCAGCTTTGAGAACAGCAAGTATTCTGGGTTCAGTTCAGCATTCCCTTACTCAATAAATAACCATTTTTTAAAAGAGTGCATGTCAGAGTGCTCAGCTCTTCTCGTCACAACTCCAAGACAGGGTAATGGCAATTAGACTTCAAAAAGAATGATGCTTATCCCTGAAGCATACTAGGATAAGCATACAATAAAATGAAATAGCAGAATCTTCCATATCCTTCAATCAGGTACCTAGAAAACACACACACAATGGGTTCATAAACACTCAGGATTCGATTGATGTTAGAGCCAACATGTCTTTTAGGACAAAAGGGAAGGAAGAAACATCTCTATGAAACCTCCAGCTGCATACTGCAACAGAGATGAAAAGCATTGCTAGCTGAGGATAGCTGCCCATAGAAGAAATAGAACACAAAGGACTAGATTAATTTGTGAATACGAAACAGAACTGAGAAGGATGTTTGATACCCTAGAAAATAAAAGTACAAAGTAAAGGTAGCAAGAAGGAAGAGAATTGATGCTAGCTCTTAAATAAGATAACAAGAACACCAGTCATTGGAAACTGAAAAGGAACCAAATCAGTACACAGAAACACTGAAAGCAAACAGAAGTCCCCAGTAGAATTAGAAATGACACACAGAAGAAAGGGCTAGAGATTCACAGCACCACAAAAAGAGGCAGGTCTGTGCAACCACAGCGTTCTTGTTATTGTCAGTCTGGCCATGAAAAGGGATTAAAGAACCAAAATGATATCATGTCTGTTAGGTACAACTGGCAGGTGGACCTGCAAGTGAGAAGCATCACAAGGAACCTGGGAAACAATTTCAAACCCACCAAAACTGGTACTGCACACTTCCCACTTAATAAATAAATAAATATCAAATACTAACTGCTTCAAGGAATTCTTGCAAACAAGGAGATATGTGTATGAACCTCATGTACATCAAGTCCCCAGAGAAGGAATAAAAAGCCTAATAAGAGGATAAACCAAACAATAGCTAAATGATGTGTTGTATAAGGAAGCTTCTATAATGTTTGATTGTTGAGGTGCATTTATTGAAGGAAGTCATTTTTCAAGAGATAAATTTGACTTGAACACCCAAGGGAATAGCTAGCTCGGATCACAGCCAACACAACTGATAAGAAGTTTTAAAGTGAGAAATGATTGATCCTCGAACACTAGTGAAAAGGCAGAATACAGGGTAGATGAGAATTCAGACATGGATTTAAAAAAAAAAAAAAAAAGTGTGGAGGCAGGAGAACATATGGTAAATAAAAAGAATTAAGACTGTGAACAGCAGCCAGGTAACAGGAGATGACATGCCTGAGTTTGTTCTATATAACCAACAGAGTAAGAAACAACTCTGATGTCTAAACTCTCAGGAGCTTTCTCAGCACAATGGAAGATCTTGAAATACATTTATAGGATGTGAAAATTAATGGTATGAAGGAAACAGAAGCTTGACAACATAGAATTCAGAAGTGGCATATAGATACAGAAGGACAAATACCATTCAGGAAAGATAATATTAAAGATTAGTGCAGTGGGATATGCAAGGCCTTATGAAAGAAACCATGTATTTTTTATAAAAGTCCATTCTTTAAAACATAAAGTGTTGCTGCTAGAATCACGGTGAAAGCTTGTAAAAGATCCATGGTCAGATATAAACACGGATAAAGATCACTGTAACATCATTGGAAAGAGAAATACTATTAGCTATTGTGACAATATGTATTGTGACAAGAGACAAACTTCCTGACAAAGATTAGAATTGATGACAGACAGTAATAACAGCTAATGATATGGGTAGAGGCAACCCACTATTGGATATTACAGCCAGCACACCTGCATAACAAATAGCCACAGCTAATAAAAATTTGCATTATTTAAATTTGATTTTGTCATGTAATGAAGATTTAAATAGTTTATCATTGAAAGCTGAGTTAGCACAAATTAAATCAAAGGGCTAAAATAACAGTTTCATAACTCCATTATCTGCTTCAAAAGGGTAAACTTCAGTAAACCTAGGGAGCTCTTCAGGGAACTCAAATGAACAGAGGAAACTGGAGACTGGAATGTCTTTATGTCAAAGATATGATAACTAGAAAACTGTATTCCAGACATCTGGAGGGGCCTCTAGATTTGATTAGGAACCATCACAAAGTAGGCTACTAGCTACAAGCAAAGAGCCAAAAAATGTAGCAGGGATTATCAGGGTCACCTAACTTCAACAACAGCATGGAAATTGAATAATTTGACAAGTTTTTTCCTGGCAGAGTTTAGGAAAGCAAAGGGGAGGAGGAAAAAAAAAAACAAAAAACAAACAAAAAAACAAAACACACAAAAAAACCTCCTGATGAGTTTAAACAAAGATCAACGGACCAATGACAGACTCTAAATTGGGCCAGAAGCCGAATTAGTATTTTGCATCTGTTTTCCAACAGATTTTGATATCAAAATCAGCACAGATAACAACAGAAATACAGAACAGAAGTTATCATGAATGAGACAGAAGTACAAAAATTCAAACCACTACATACTTTCAACTGAGCAAGAGTAAAACATCTTCACAGAAATACCAGCAAATATGAGGAGGAAACTGCAACCTCCCCACCTCATTCCCTCAGAGGACAATATTGTTGACAGTATACAAGGAAAGGTTGAAAAAAGCCTCAAGAGTCTGAGCTTTGACTTCTAAGGCTACACAGTTTCTTATGTCCTTGCCTTTGCATGAAGAAAGTTCCAGCAGCTTTTTTGCCATTCCATAAACTCAAAGAGGAATGGGATGCAGCAGCCACACTAGCTGTGGCATTCTATCACCACACAGAAATAATAAGGGTGTGCAAATTCCTGGGATCTTAAGGATTCAGCAATTTTTCTGAAACACCTTTCACTCAGAATATATGTTTTTATCTATGTATGCTTCAAACCTAACTCACGCTGTTGAGAAATTAATTCACTGCAATCTGCACTTGTCACTTCGTAGTAGCCCTCAGGCAGCTCTTTAAAGTAGCACACCCCTACCAACAAACACAACACATAAAAGAACCAAAGGTCTGAAACCATCAACAAGAATATGCCCTAACCTAATGACAGGACAAACTGAGGACATCTTCAAGAATTTCACTAGGCCACATTCCCCGAATACTTCATTCCACCAGTAGTGGCATCCAGCAATACGCTCAAGGCACAATTAACCAGAGGCTTAAGCAGCAGAAGAAAGCGCAGAAATTTCCTCAGGCATGAGAGCAGCTTCCAAAGGACAAAGAGAGAGAGGAAAAATCTCCTCTATACACTTCATAAGGACACAGCAGACAGATCCATTCTTAGGAAGTCTTTAAGCTCAGGACATCTGGCTTTTAACCTTTCAGGTAGGTCCTGGAACTGGTATGTCACAAAAAATAGGAAAATCTAAGCTAACCTTGATATTTTTATCCAAATGGCAATTACATATCCACATCGTAATGCTGATGTTGGCAAGCTCTGCAGTGCAGACAGTGAACAGGCTGTGCCACAGCAGGGACCTCATTTCAGATGAACTGAATCTGTAAGTACCTCTTTGGCATATGTGAATGGCAATTTATACAATTTTGAGTATTTCTTTTAAAAGGTAAGCTATTTCACTTTCTCCTTTGCTGCAGAACTCCAGCCAGACCTGGCACTCCCTTGCAAGCCTGGAAATCTGTGTTAAGGATTCATAAAGTGGGTATCTTGGTGAATTCTGGTTTATAACAGAGGTCTTAATTAGGGACATTAACTAGCCTGTAAACGAAATTTCAACTGCTTGTATATATAGCCTATGTAATGAGCTCAGATTTCATGCCTTATTACACAAATAACACTTTTATTATGATAAAACAGTATAATAATACTTCTTTTGAAAAGTATACCTACTTACACAATGAGGCAACTGAAGCCACAGGCAAGAAAATACCCAAATAAATGCTTTGCAAAATACCATGTTGCCAAATACCATCACTTTTCCTGGTTTGGAAAATGATCCCACTAAATTCACGCATCGCTTCTTTCCATTTTTATCACATTCAAAGCATTATGAACAGAAGTTGCTGACACCCATGATTGCTCACAAAATTCTTTTGAGTAAACACTTCCTGAAAGTACAACAATTTATTTAATGTATGAAAGTATAAATGTATTTATTTGTGTCTTGGGTTATATACAGACAATACCATTCTGGTTTAGTAGAATTTAACAAACTTCATTTTCTTACTAAATCCTAATCAGTTTTGCAATATGCAAGACAATGGAGCAGTCCCCAAGAACCTGGTATTGCACTATTTCATTTGGATATATTCACAATGAAACCATCAGGGATTTTTTGATTATGTCAAGAGTGCTGGTTATGATATAATAATAGGATGTCATGGAACATTCACTAAAAGTAAAATATGCTTCTGTCTTCATTCTCTGGAACTGAGCTCTTTAATTTTATATTGCAATGTGACCTGTGCTAAACAAGTCCTGTTACTCCGTAGCTCCTCATTCTTATCCTGTACTAGAACTTCAAATTCTCACAAAATCTGCTAAGTACATCCAATATTTATGAAATGTTTCTTTAAATAGTATCTTTTACAAAGTAGTCCACAGGAAGTTTTAACTTTCAACAGATGGAATATATAGCAGGGAAAGAATGTCACATATTTGATTTTTATGTATGATGGATATGTTACAAATTACTTAGAATGAATTTTTATTATAGATCTTGACACTACCAAGAAGAAAAAACTAAATAAAATAAGCACAGTCAGTCAATAATAAATATTTGAGCTATATTTTCTCCTTAAAGACAGAATACCCATTTCTGCAGTCTGTTTTTAGAGACTTTTATATCTGCATCATCAGTTAGAATAACACAGAAAGTACATTTTCGGATCTCATTTAGAGCGATCACTCCAGCCCTGGATCCAGAAACTAAGGGTGACCTGCTGACAAGTGGGACGTCCTGTATACCTCCCTTGTCCTCAGCCACTCATCCGTACAATCACAGAATCATTTAGGTTGGAAAAGACCTTTAAGGTCATAGAATCCAACCATTAACCTAGCACTGCCCACCTTGTTCAAGTGCTAACACAGCTGTAATGTGAGTCAGGTCCAGATCTCACCTCACCTTTTTTAACTCCCAGGTTATTTTTCCCTCAGCCCATTGCACAGATTCAGCTCACAGTACTGCTACATGAAAACTTTTACCAGCAGTAGGGATGGGACAGAAATGTATGCAAGAGAAGGCAAAGGTGGAAGAAACAAAACCGCATCTAGCATCAGCATGTACTTCAGTCATCTAACAGTGATTATAGACACCTTTTACAAGCACACCAGTAATTACTGTACTAATATTTATATATTTTACCTTTATTTCAAGCAATCAAAAAGAAGTTACTAGATTCTTACCACACACAAAGTAGTTTTTTATTGTCAAAGACAAAAAATAAAGGACTTATCTCAAAGCACAAGGAGACATTCAGTAACTGCAGACTACAGTGGGATGTGCTGGACTCACACATAGCCTACCCTCCACCGCTCTGTAGGTAATAGAACTATCTTCCCGACTCATGTGTGCAGCTACAGCCTGCTGATCAATCAGACCAGCTCCAGGTGCTGAACTCATTGGCATCAGGGCAGAGACACACAGAAGTGGCTTTCCAAGTATGCATGTGCACACTCGTACATATATATGCATCACAAGCTAACAGTTATCACAGAATCCCAAGGGTTGGAAGGGACCTCAAAAGATCATCTAGTCCAACCTCCCTGCAAGAGCAGGGTAACCTAGAGTACATCACACAGGAACTTGTCCAGCCGGGCTTTGAATATCTCCAATGTAGGAGACTCCACAACCCCCCTGGGCAACCTGTCCCAGTGCTCTGTCACTCTCACAGTAAAGAAGTTTTTCCTGATGTTCACATGGAACCTCTTATGCTCCAGCTTACACCCATTACCCCTTGTCCTATCACTGGACATCACTGAGAAAAACCTAGCTCCATCATCCTGACACTCACCCTTTACATATTTGTAAACATTGATGAGGTCACCCCTCAGTCTCCTCTTCTCCAAGCTAAAGAGACCCAGCTCCCTCAGCCTGTCCTCATAAGGGAGATGTTCCACTCCCCTAATCATCTTTGTGGCTCTGCGCTGGACTCTTTCAAGCAATTCCCTGTCCTTCTTGAACTGAGGGGCCCAGAACTGGACACAATATTCCAGATGCAGCCTCACCAAGGCAGAGTAGAGGGGGAGGAGAACCTCTCTTGACCTACTGACCACACCCTTTCTAATGCACCCTGTTATGTAGAATATATAACTGCTGTGTTTCTACTGTACCTCTGTATTTGCCGTACATGTGTACTTAAGGAATAAGTTCTCCTTATCAACACAATTTTATTATACAAAAGGATCTTTGGTGCAGTATATGCTATATATCCATACAACACCTCTGCACAGCGGGCTTCAGATCACATATATACACACACACTCTGTATTTTTCTCCCAAATGTTACCCAAACATCCCAAAATTTAGCAGAGAACAAAGATCTTACTTAAAGTTTTTAAGCCTCCAGTACAGCAGAGAGCTGTATATAGCTCTCCTGCATTTCTCACTCTTCTAGTAACTTGCCCAATGATTATTTCGAACCCTGCTAACCAAAGTGGAGTGTTACAACCATTAGACAGCCACTGGGGAATGGTTTCAGTAGAGGTTTTAACCTTGAAAGGTACTAATAAAAGAACCCAATGTGGCATTTGGACAACAAGGATTCTAGTTTTATATTAAATTATTATTTTTTTAATGAATGGTCCTGAGGACAGAGAACTTTGGCTATGAGAATGTCAACTGGTTATACAGTATCTGCTTAAAATACCTTTGAAAGAATTATGTGTTACATTTTTTAATGAATGTGGTTAGTCCTTTGAACCAATTGCAGCATCTCTGAGATTGTTTCCACACATTAGGCTCAAGGAATAAACAGCCTGATAAAAAGCTGTGGTGGGTTGACCCTGCCTGGATGCCACATGCTCCCCAAAGCCACTCTGTCACTTCCATCCTCAGCTGGACTTCCATCCTCAGCTGGACGGGGGGAGCAAAAATGTAACAAAAGGCTTATGGGTTGAGAAAAGGACAGGGAGAGATCACTCAGCAATTATCATCATGGGCAAAACAGACTCAACTTGGGGAAATTAGTTTAATTTATTACCAATCAAATCAGATTAGGATAACGAAAAATGAAACCGAATCTTAAAAACACCTTCCCCCCACCCCTCCCTTCTTCCCAGGCTTAACTTCATGAGTTCTCTATCTCCTCCCCTCCAGTGGTACACGGGGATGTGGAATGGGGTTTGGGGTCAGTTCATCACATGTCTCCACTGCTCCTTCCTACTCAGAGGGAGGACTCCTCACATTCTTCCTCCTGCTCCTCCCACAGGAGAGAGTTCTCCACAAACTTCTCCAACATGAGCCCTTCCCACAGGCTGCAGCTCTCCATGAACTGCTCTAGAGTGGACCCCTTCCATCAATGCAGTCCTTCAGGAACAGACTGCTCCAGTGTGGGTCCTACGCAAGGTCACAGCCTCCTTCGAGCTTTCCCCTGTTTTGGTGTGGGGTCCTCCATAGGCTGCAGCATGCCTTACCATGGTCTGCACCATGGGCTCTAGAGGCATCTCTGGCACCTGGAGCACCTCCTCTCCTTCTGCACTGACCCTGGTGTCTGCAGAGGTGCTTCACATATTCTCACTCCTTTCTCTGGCTGCAACTGCTGTTGCAGAGTTTTCCCTACTTCTTAACTGTTATCCCAGAGGCATTAACACCGTTGCCGATAGGCTCAGCCTTGGCCAGCAGTGGGTACTTCTTGGAGCTTCAGGCACTGGCTCTACTGCATACAGGGGCAGCTTCCAGCAGCTTCTCACAGAAAAACACCTGTGGCCCCTCTGCTACCAAAACCTTGCCACATGAACCCAATACAAAAGCACGTAACACATTTCAGTTCACACTTACTCAAAGAAAGCTATTAACCAATCACAATTCATATGGGCTACTGGTATCTCTATGCAGGAGATAGAAGTCTGGCAGTTTTGAATCCATGAAATAGCCTCATAAACACCTTTCTATTATGCCAATAAGCACAATAATCACTAACAGTTCCTAGTTCTCTTAAAAAATATTTAAACAATAAGCTTAAAATATTTTTGTCTTATCAAGAAGTCTCTAATCATGCAAGGTATCTTCCTTTTGTTCTTTTAAACATGTCTTCTGGTATCTCTTTTCTAAGACTTTTCCATTTCTTTCAGCCTTTATGTACATTGTAATAAATATTTGCCCACCACTAATGGTCAAACCCACATTAGTTTTCAGACAGCCATCTCAGATACTCTGGCATTAGCTCAACCTGGGCACTGGATAGCTTGAGTTTTATAACTCGAGTTTTGCACTGCCACAGCCACGCTCATCAGTCACTTAAAGCAACCAGATCCGATCTGTGTCTACATAACCCTCAACCATGTAGTCTTTCAAAGAATATATGTGTACACTTACTGTAAGCCATAAAAAGCAAGCCAAATGTAGACAGTGTCTTAGTCACAGGATCGTGTGACTAACAATTGTTTAGGTTGGAAAAGACCCTTAAGATCATCGAGTCCAACCATTAAGCTAGCACTGCCAAGTCCACCACTAAACCATGTCACTAACAGCCACATCTACATGTCCTTTAAATACCTCCAGGGAAGCTGACAACAAAAGCAAATTATAAAATTCCTCATACTCCTAAAAAGTGAAAACACTCCTTAGATTTAGCTAACATTCAGTGGCACATTTACTTTTCTATTTATAAAGCTCAGATTTTCTGTATAAGCCATTGATCTTGTTAGATTTTTTGTTTGTTTCAAGACCATCCAAGCCCATGCATGCATGAATTCGTTTTGAAACCCAAGGAGGCCCCCACAGCTGGTTTTAACCATGTCAGTGCCAAGTCACATTCAAATGGATTTCCTTCTCCATGCACAAAAGCAGCTATTTTTAAAACCTGTAAAACTGCACACATCTGGGAGTGCTTACAGTACTAGTAATCCCTATATAGTACATGTTGTCATCACTACTAGAAAATCTCTGTTCTTTGACCATAGGCCCAAAGAACACAACTTCTTTTTGAAGCAGCTATGCTTTATGTGGGCTTAATTTCAGATTTGTGGCCATACACTTATCACAGATTATTAGTAATGTTTCTGTTCTGGAAGTTTCTACTCACTACACAAAGTCATTGTACTATAGTATAGAGGCATGCGTGCCATACTGTATTCTTCATTATCCTACTTCTTTCAGCTCTAGCTGAAGAGACAAACAAATGGGAGTCAGGGATAGTGAACACCCATTCTTCATGATATATTTCTTCAATAACCTCCAAAAGCTCTTTCTTCTCTGATGGGGGTACTTGGTCAGATAGCTACCAAATGGTTCAGTATTCTTCAGGAAACAGCTTGTGCTACCCCCACCCATTACATCTGTCTTGGCTTTTTTGTTCCTTTAAATAATATTACCAATGTCACGGAACAAGAGTTTCTCATCCCCCTTCGTGCTTTTTTCCTAGTCCCACTTCTATTAGATTCACAATTTCATGCTATGTAGCAACTCTCTCCTTTGTTGAGTATTTGCTGTTTGCAAGTTATTTGGCAAAACCATCAGGGAACTACTTCTATTTCAAGAAACTCTACTAATTTCATCCATTAAAAAAGTTTCAAGACAAGACTGAACAAATCCCTCTTCTTCTCTGAGCTCCCAATTCTTTACATCTAGCTGCCATTATGATTTCTATCCTGGAGCCAGGAAACTTTGTTCACTGAAAAAACAACTGTGTAAGCATACTGTTTTCATGCAATTTGCTCACTTAAGCCAAATCTGCATGAGGAACTTCCACGGACAAAATTTTAGGATGTCTTCCCTGCCACTTATTAAGCATATTGGAATCCAAACCAACTATTATTTCAACCCTTATTTTTATTTTCCAGCTTTCTTCTTCAAATTTCAGAGGCCAAATTTGCAGGCTGAGTTACCTCAGCCTTGGATAAAAGTATGTTTACCAACCACAGCTTAACTAACTTCAACCAGTCAGAAAGACTCACATTGTGTCAGGGAGCAGCAAGGGCCAGCTGCTTCCTGAGGGAAGACAAGCCCCAAGTTGAGGCTGTCCCAGGGCAGGCACTACCCTCATTAACCAGGGCACAGTTGCAGAAAATCTGAACACAGCATACAAAGGAAGGTACTTACTGATAACAGGGCCTTCTGGCAGTCCCAGACAAGGCAAAGCAATGAACCAGGTCTGGAGTCCATGTTGGCAGCCCAGCCAGGAGCAAAAGGCAACAGGACTGGAGACAAGGTTACAACACAAGTCCAGAAAGCAATCCAGAGAACAGACAAGACAAAAGACATCAAAGTACATCTAAGGGCATCTATCCAGAAGTGAAGCTACCTACATCATAGGTCTTATAACCCCTCCAAGAGTTAGAGGCACACCTACCCAATAACCTGAGGCAAACCTGAAGTCCTAAGGACTAGTTGAAATTGGGCTTCTGGGTCCACAGGCAGGAAGCGTGTGGGAAGTGACTCAGGTGAGGCTGGTTAGAGTTATTAACGCCTACTGGTGCTCTAAGAGCCTTGATTATTTGTGGTTTCTATTTATTTCCTACATGTTTACTCTTTGGATTTAATTTTTATGACATCTATTAGTGTTCTTCCTTGCCCAGAGTCACCATCCCAGTGCACTTCACAGCCAAACCTCTGTTATTGCTCCCCAGCAGCCCAAACCAGAACTAAAATTTTAGGGTCGCTCTTGCAGTTTTATTTGCTGCTTCTATTTTATACCCTTCCATTTCTCCAACAACTGAATGACTTTCATATCTTGTTACTACGAGGTCTGTTCAAATGTACAGGTATGTTTATGTGTCCAGGTAATTTTTTTGGTTTATTTTGTTTTGTACCCTAAAAAAAACCCAAACAAACAATTGACTTTGAAACATTCGCCTTAATATTTTATTACTGCTAAAATATCAGCAATAGCTCTTGGACATGCTTTTCTTGGGCACGGTTTGGAATGGCACCTCATAGACCTTCACAGGATCTGTATATTAAAGGTTGTGATCTGCCATGCAAGCAGAGCTTGGCTGGACAAGCTGTTTGCCAGAAAAACACTCATTATCTCCACCTCTGGTCTTTACACTCATTTATTCTGACCATTTTGGAAAACGGGATATGGAGACAAATGAACAATTATGGTTTTCCTCAATCTTTTACAGGACTTACTTCTGAACTTTTCATAGGCTGCAAACCCAGTAACACACATGTTGCAAATGTCTGTTCTAAATCAGGCACAGTGCTTGCCCTGTCCCACATCCTAACTAGTTTCTTCTAAGGCATGCAGCTCCTTCACTTGCTTAGTGGTATGATTCATTTGTTCTCTGAGTTCATACAGAAGCTCCCTTCTGGTTAGTGGCAGTACATTTGTTATTTGCTACCATGATTTCCTCCAATTCGGTCCCATGGGAATACAGATCATCAGTTTGCTCCTGAGAAACTGGATGCCATTTCAAGCACTTGAGCAAGATCTTTTCACTAATAAGTTGTCTGACATTTACCTGTAGGTTGGCTCTATTACAGGTGACAGGCTCACAATACCTTTGTTTAATGAGGAATAAATGTATGAAGTAAAATGCATGAATTAATTTCTTTATCACAGGCCCAAGTCTCTTACAGACCTTTGGTGTAAACATTTACACCAAACCAGTGCTCGCCTTTAAATTTATGACATTGGCCCAACTTCTCTTTCACCTCTTTGCCTCACTCTTCATCAATTTAGCAAGCTTCATGTATCCTGGTCAACCTCTTGAAAGTGCCTTTGACTTGAACTTCCATCTCAGATTTAGGTTGACCATTGCAAAAGAATTTAAGCTGTTCCTTACCTGTCTTTTACATTCACGTTTGCAAACAAAAACATCAGTAAAGTTCAACCTGACTCACTAACATAATTTAGTAATAAAGACAGTAAACACGTAGCTTATGACACATAGTTGTGAATCTGTTCATACAGCACAGGCTAACACTTTAATGTTAATTTCCACAGGTGATGTCCATAGTACACTACACTCAAAAGTGAAAGGCTGAGCCATGCATGCATCTCCTGGTATCACTACCCCAGGCAACTCGTACCTTTATAATGTTGTTTTCCCACAGGTCTCAGAACCCCCACATCTTCTTCCTTCCACAAAGACTTCCAATATAAGTCTATTAAAAAAAAAAAGACCTCTTTTACCTTTTCAAAACCACCACTAGTACTGTCTAGCTGCCATAATTTTAGGCCCAAGATTTCTTTTCTCATGGATTTCTTTACTCTGACAAAAACTGCCACGGTTTCTTACAGCAGTAAAACCAGGAGATGCTTGTCCAAATGGACAACCTAGCAGGAGCAGATGGAAAAATAAGTGGTCAAGGATGAAAGTCGTTGGATATGCTTCTCCTTCAAGTCCGACTCTGGAGTGAGGTCCATGGGGCTGAGGGGCTGTGCTCACCCTAGAAGCAGGCGTGACCCCGGGGAAGGTCCGGGCTGCCTTCACATCACTTTTGCCAGCCCAGCAGCCCCTTCCTTCAGCCCTCACTTCCCCAGTGCTTCGGAAGGGGAAGGTGGCCACACGGTTACCGCACTCTCCGCTCCCTCTCGTCTCCACACCCTCCCGCGCAGCTCTCCGCTTACCCCGGGCGCAGCCGCGGGCAGGCGGTGCACCAGGAGCCGCTCCCAGCCCCGCTCCAGTCCCCGGCGCGGCCAGCGGAGGGCGCCCGCGACGCTTCCCGCTTCCCTTTGCAGGGGCAGCGGAGGAGCGCGGGTCTGCGCAGGTGGTGCGTGCTCCCCGCCTGCAGCCGCAGACACCAGCTCCTCCCGCAGGCCAAGCATGCCGCGGAGGAGGGGCCGAGGGGAGCTCCGCTGTGGAGCGAGGCGGTCGGAGGCCGCTACCCGAGGGGCAGAAGCCGCTGGCCCCACCTGGGCTGCTCGGCACACAGGAGGGCCAGAGCACCGTCCGCGGTATCGGGATAAGGCTTTTTTCCTGATCTGTCGTTCCCGCCACCCGCCCGCCCCTTTTTTTTAAACAAAAATCCCCCTGTAGTTTATTGGGTAATTTAACGGCATATGATTTAAATCAATATAAAATTCAAATACTTTTGTGCCACCTGTTGGATTTTACCACTAATTACATGTAACTGGAAGCACACTTCTCTATTCAGGCTGGGAAGTATTTCCCATAATGTTACTAGGTGCCCTTATGAAAATACTACTTTGTTTTGCTGATCAGAAGTATTTTCTCCCTGGGCAGGCAGATAGCACTGTTTTTTCTCCATAAATAATCTATAAATTACAGACAACATTCAGTGAAGGCACAGTGTGGCGCAGGGCTGGAGTAAGAGTTGTTGTGATAATACAGTAATTATTTGAAAGGGTTATTAACGGAGAAACCCCAGTTCAGAGCGGAGGTGGAAATGACTGGGTCTAGGCACATGAAACCATAAATGCACCTGACAGGAGAGGGGGGAGTACAGAAGGCCTGTGAATGCACAAACATGCACCAACGCTGCAGCTCAGACTATCAATCATGGGCAGTCATACAACACAAAGCATGCCAAATGTTATACAGTTGAGACTCTCAAAAAACAATTTTGTTCCACCCTCCTCCAATAGCTGTCAAGTCATAATGTCAGGACACATTTTATTGTATAAGAATAACCTGATTTTATTTCACATTACAGTGGTGAGATTTGTTTATTATACAGTTACTATTTTTGAATGCCCAGGTATAAATGAGCTGCAAATAAAACCATATGCTTATAAGAATATGAAAATTAAACAACGATGTTATCTGGATTTCATGAGAAATGGCCTGTGGGTTATCAGGTGCCTTGCTTGTTATTCGTTCTGTATGTATAATCAACCTTACTGTTCTTTGAGATCAGGAGGTGTAGCAGCATGTACAGAAATGCAAGTGCATGGGGAAGGAGTGGCCCACTCTTTATTCTTCCCAGCTGTAACTGCTAAACTGTATGCGAGAGGTCGCCACCATGTCACTTTCATACAGTGACAGGTGCAAGGCGCATCCCTGCTTCTCATGAAATGCTGGGTGAGTGCCCGCCCTTCAAGGGGTGCGAAAGGACATCAGATCCTGAAAGCATTCTTCCATGGCAACAACACAAATCACTGAAGCCCAAAAATTGCTTAATTTGACTCCATGTACATCTTCTTGCATTATTTTCCTAGATTGAAACAGAAAGTACATAGGACCAGGACTGTTTTTAGTTTTGCATACAAATACAGCCATATTTTTGGCCCATATGTCTCCATGGTGTATTCTACTTCTATTTTAAAATGCAAAAGTTTAAAAGAACGTGAGGTATTAATCAATAAAAACATTCACATTTTCTAAGTTGTTTGTGCTTTTTAACCCAAATCTGGCAACACACTTAGATATAAAATTAAACAACAAAATTAATAAACTGTATCAGGCAAATGGTATGTAGCATGCAACATATCAGTGCTGACATCTGACAATCTGATTTGCAGAAAGCTTTAGTAGTAAATTTACATTGAGTCTTCTGTTAGCAAACAACATCTTTAAACTGACTCCATTGACCCCAGTTTTATCTACTTTGGATTTTGTGATAAACCCACTTCAAAATATTTCCTGGTTTTATGAGGACAATTTTCCACTGTTTGACGAGTCATAAATGGCCACAAAATGTTCAAGATGACATGAAAAAACACACCAAGTAAAATTAAAGTGTTTATACAACAGTATTTTGCTCTTGGCAAGTGCATAAGTGACTTCACAAGATGCACGTCAGTGCACATTACATATTACACATTGTCTTTTTAGACCAGTCTGTAGGCAACATAAGCATGTCCCAGGGCCCCAACACAATGGCTGGGGTTTTGTTCAGTTTCTGAAGACTCATAAATATCATTTCAGGCTTTAGTTCCTAATGTGGTAAAAAAAATATGATGTCTTGAACTAAACCAAAACCCATTTATTTAAAAAATGCACAACTGACTTCTCTGCTTTGATTTCCATCAACTTCCCTCTCATGTGGATTATATTAATTATTTGTTGTAAATTTATTACTACATATTTAAATAACCCAGGAAGCAGGGAAGAGAGTCCGACACATTTGAGATCTTTCCTGCAGGAGAAAAAAAAATGAAGCAGTTTCCAAAAGTACTTCTAGTACTTTTAAAAACAACTGGAAATAAGTTGATGAACTTACAGTTAAATCTTCTATGCAGTGGAACTTAAAATTTAAGGAGCCTTTCTTAGAGTGAAAGAGTCAGTAGAAGTTTAGTCATTGTAAGCCAAAATCCAAAGAGGAGTACACCCATTAAAGAGGAAACAGTGGTTTTTCTAATCCTCTTTCTTAGCAAACCTGGGTAGATTTCTTTCATGCAGGCAAGGTTAAGAGAAAAAGGTTCGGCTTGGTATTAATACCAATCCTTTCTTAAACATGGGAAGAGCTATAAAAGATCTAAAAGGAGCACCTCATGATAATGTCAGAGACCTGTAGAAGTCATGAAATATATGATGCCTCAGCTGCATGATGTCATGAGGAACACAAATACAAATAATCACTGTAAAGGCAGTTGGTTCCCTGCCCATGAGGGAGGAAGGAAGACCTTCATGTGCTGGCTAAGCAGTTTGCAATTGAACTGCAGAGTGAGGTAGCCCTTTCCGGAAAGACATGCCTGGAAGCAAGTCAAAAGAAGGAAATCCTGCATGGAAAGAGGTAAAAGGGAGAAAAAAAAAAAAAGGAAAGAGAACCATATGGCCTAATCTGGGAAGCCATCTAGCATATTGTTCTTAACCTCTTCTTCACGGCAAAGAGTTTAATGCTACCTAGGTTGTGACTTTCATTAGAAGTCATCCTTTCCAATTCTTCCAAGATTTTCATTGCTGTGTTATGACTTCTCAGCTCATAACATAATTTATTTTTATGTCTTTATTTTACAGGCCACACAGAAGGGAGTCAAGCTCCTTTTTTCCATTCTGCATTTTGAAAGCCCTATGTTTTTCTTTTCTCCCTGTCCATATATTCCTTCAGATTACTGCAGGAGCAACAGTTTTGTTAGCCAATCTGTGTGACACCTTGCTTAATCTATGTTCTTCCTTAGTTCTAAAGTAGACATAAAACCCGGGCTAATTATGGGATAGAAGGGTTGAAAATATATAAAACTCATTTATCTCTTGGAATAATGAGTTACATTTACAATTCAAGCTCTAGTTTTCCTGAAATAAAAAAAAAGAAAAGATTCTGCATTGACTCCAAACAGGCTATAAAATATTTTCCATAGATGTGGAAGTACACTAGTGTGGGTAGAGTCTGGAGAAATATGCACAGACCATGTATAAATGTATGGGATAGTTTTCCTGGTTCATAAGGTATACATTTTAGATGATGGTCTCTGTGTTTCAATAACTGTGGGAGGAAACCTGACTTTTAAAAGTGCATCCATCTTTCTAGACAAAAGAAAAGATCAACTTCCCAGAAACTTTTGTCATGGAGTCAATTCTAATACAATGAGATGTAATGCTAAATAAATCATTTTTTGAATTACAGATTGTGAATCCATCACCCTGGACAAATGTTATTCATGTGAGGGGGAAAAAAAGGATGACCTAAGAATAATTGTCTACAAGTATTCAAAAGAGAATCTGATTTGTCACTCCCATTTTGGAGTGCCAGTGCTAAAGTTGTGCCAGCTTTTAAAAATCCTTCTTTGACTTTCAAGTAATGTGTGTGTGGTTAAAAGCCAATTAGAGAACAGTGGTATGATTTGGTGATGCAAGGCAAGTGCCACAGTTTAAAGTGTCATTAAAAATCTACTCTCTTTACAGATTTAGATAAGGCCTTTCTTTCCTTTAGTCATGCTTGGATGTCCTATTCAGTGTAGTTACCAGACTGATATTAACAAGAATTAATGTGTTAAAGTTATGCCCTCACTTTGCATTTTCTAGCACGGTCTTCAAGGTAAAGGTTTTTTTAGCTGTTTAAAAAGCACAATTACCAATTATACATTCAAGAAAAAGAACTATTTTCTCTGGCCAAACAATGCGACCCCATTCTCCATCACTGCCCTAACTAGCTGTAAGCTGAAGGTTTGTATTCTTCCTGCCAGTCTACACTAGCAGAATTTATCTACAAGTGTCAGCAGGAAACAGTCAATTTACCTGACAAATCATAAAACAATATTTTATGATGTAAAGAAACTTTTGACTCTGCCAGTGTGCCAGTCAATATGTAAGTATGATGATTCATCAAACAAATATTCGAGGGCATGGGGAAAAAATAAATCTAAGTTTGTCCCACATGCCAATCCATCAGAGATTGCCTGAAGAATCACGAAACACACTGGGAGATGAGTAAAAATTTCTGGGCTCTGCCAGGGTGCTGGGCCAATCAATCACGGTACAGATGATGAATCATGAAACACACTCTGCAGCATGTCTGCACACATACGTGGTTGGCACACTTCTCATCCTGAGTTTGTCTTGCAGTTAAATTGACTGAAGGTGAGTTATAGGACTGTTGTTTCTCCCACCTACTGACCTCTGCAACCAGCCACTCTTAAATCCTCTTGCCCTGCCCTTCGTTAAAAGTGGAGTTTCAAGACAAAGGTTCAACAGGAGAGCAAACACGTTTCGATGTCAGATGGGTTGTTAACACGCTGCTGAAAGCTGTTGAACACATATTTTGACAACAGACACCTACAAGAGTGGTATTCTCTTCAAAGTTTTTCATGTTATTTATCTGGAAATATAAGACATAATAGAAATAATGTAATACATAATTAAAAAAAAATAATCTGGAATTTAGGTCACAGTCCCATGGGCAATCTTTTTACCTAGGCAACTCCTAACTCTAGTGTTATTCATTACACCAGGGGAAAGGCGGGGGGGCAGGCACCATGGCACTGTTATTATTTTTGTTCTCTTGTCTCAGCCAAATTTGTTCAGCACAAAATATTTCTCCTATGGAACAGCTCAACTTTTTACAATTTACGTCAAAGTCATCTGAGTGAAATTAACATTCCCTTCCAATCTATTCTCCTTTGTTTTGTGATCAGCCCTCGTTGCACATATTCTAATACTACGCTGCAAAGCATTTTCCCTGATGACATGAATACTTATGTGGCATTTTGTAGTTAACAAAAGATGTTTGAGCTTAAAAAATGTATGTTTGAAAAAGCAACTTTTTTACCAAATTCTAACTCTTGTAAAATTTGATGTACATACTGTGTCACTCTACCTAATGTTATTTTAGGGTGTATTTTTCTAGACCAAAGTAGGTAAGTTTACCACACTAACAGGAATGGCATGTGTGTAATTAAACCGTGACAATGACAGTGGCAGTCGCTTAAAACAAAAAAATCAGGAGCAAAGAAAGAGCCCATCCTCACACCACACTTTTCCAGCCATAGTCAGCAAGGCTGTGTGATGAATTGGTGAAAGATTTTTGCAGATACTCCAGGTTTTTGCAGGTGTTCCATTTTTATATGAAATCACCAGTTTTCAGAAAGAGCAATCTGGGTCCTGATTCCCCATGAGGATGATATCCAGTTCCTTGAACTCTCTAATATCATCATTATCTCATTAAACAGATTTCTGAAACTTTCCAAATTACTCTTCAGCATTCATGTGGCATAACAGAGAGAATCCTATTGCACAAATTTCTAATATATATATAACAGTCAGATACATCTTAAGCTGTGGGAAATTTAACTAAAACATGTTGTTCTGTCATATATAAGATTATAATCAATTTGACAGAAAGAAGTTTTGATCCCCATGGCAGCAGACAGCAAATCCATTAGTAGTTTCATAGGAGTAGGTAGGTAAACAAAGAAGGATGTTTTGAAAGAAAAAACTGAATTATCATTACAAACTAGGGGAAAATTGACATTTTCTGTATTTTCTATTACTTTTTGGTACCGTTAATAATTTATTTTCTTTTCCTGATGGTCATTAGCATCCCTATTATTATTCAGAAACTGAAATTTATTGTGGCAACAGGACAGCAAGCAGTTTAAGTTTCGAAATGTGGTGTTTACAAAAGATGTAAGTTGGTGACTACAGTCAGTTTCCTTTGATGTCAAGGTGATGATAAGTTTCTTGAAAGATTACATCTATGAGTAATATGCTTCTATTGGAGGAGGTGCCACGAAAAGATCATAAGTTCTGAAAAAAAATATACATTTATATATATGTATATTCGTGTGTATTCTGAACAAAAAGTGTATATATGCCAGAGAGATAATTTTATAAGAAATCAAGGAATGGCTAATATCTTTCATCATTCTTCTTAATAATTAACTCTTGTCACCATTAAGGGCTCCAAAAGCTTGCATATATAGTCCTGTCTCAAGTTAAAAATATGCTGATATGAATAAATAATGTAGAAGAATAAATAATGATGGAGAAGTTACATAAAAAATATTACCTTTGAATCTCCAGTTTGAATAAAACTTCATACCTTTTGTAAGGTGCATTAAAAAAATGTACTCGTCCCATCTTGTGCTGAGAATATTGGCTAGATAATTAGATGATGTAATCACCAGGGCTATGCCAATTGACATTATCAAAGAATCCAGCCTTTTCTGTTCATTATTTTAAAGAGCAAGTACTCTTCCTACTGTGGTCAGTAAATCACAGAATGATAGAATCAGCTAGTTTGGAAAAGACCTTTAACATCATCAAGTCCAACCATTACCCCAGGACTGCCAAGGCCACCACTAAATCTTGTCACTGAGGTCCTCGTATACATGGTTTTTGAAAACTTCCAGGAACAGTAATTCCAACACTGCCCTGAGCAGCCTGTTCCAATGCCTGATCACCCCTTTCAGTGAAGAATTTTTTCCTACTATCCAATCTAAACCTCCTCTGGCATAGCTTGAGGCCATTTCCTCTTGTCCTATTGCTTGTTACTTGGGAGAAGAGACCAACCCCCGCCTCACTACATCCTCCTTTCAGGCAGTTGTAGAGAGCAATAAGGTCCCCACTGAGCCTTCTCTTCTCCAGACTAAAACAACCCCAGTTCCCTCAGCCGTTCCCCATCAGACTTGTGCTCCAGACCCTTCACCAGCTCCGTTGCCCTTCTCTGGCCCCGTTCTAGCACCTCAATGTCTCTCTTGTAGTGAGGGACCCAGAACTGAACACAGGATTCAAGGTGCAGCCTTACCAGTGCTGAATACGGGGGGATGGATGATCACTGCCCTGGCCCTGCTGGCCACACTATTGCTGATACAGGCCAGGATGCTGTTGGTCTTCTTGCCCACCTGGGCACGAGGCGGCTCATGTTCAGCTAGAAGGCAGGTAGCACCCCCAGGCCCTTTTCTGCTGAGCAGCTTTCCAGCCACTCTTCCCCAAGCCTGTAGCATTGAATGGGGTTGTTGTGGCCCAAGTGCAGGATCCAGCACTTTGCCTTGTTGAACCTCATACCATTGGCCACAGCCCATCAATCCAGTCCATCTCTTTATTTCAAGTTGAGTTGTGCCACATTGTCAGCCTCATTTACTTACACTTCACTGAATTAGGCTGAAGAGGATGCAGGAAAAATGACTGTATAATATTTATGAAATAAAGACCTAGTCCAGTTATCTCCATATGCATTATCCTTTAAAAGCATCTGCCAACTTAGAAATACACTGATTTCCCAGCCATTGCTTGTTAAAGCCACCACTAATAAGTAAACCTAAAACTTGGAAAAGTGAATCTTCCCAAAAACAAAATTTGCAAGGTTTATTGTATGCAGATGCTGTTTTATACCAGCAAATGTGTGCCAGATATGCACAGCTGTCTTTCTGTCACTTTTGATCCACCTCAGTATGTCTCCCCTGCTAGTTCTGTCTGTATACTTTTGAATGTGTTGGAAAAGAAAAAGTTCATTTCTCATTTTGAAACTTTCACTTCTCTAATATCCCTCTGCCTCATATCTCTGTGGGGCTTCTGTATCCCTATGATGTGGAAGCCACATGCAGATGAGAAGTTGTTCAAACACTGAGTGGATATAAAAGCTTCTATCTCAGTTCCCAATGAAATTAAATAAAAGCCTAAGCCTATAATAAGGTAGAGGTGCTAGTCGCTTCTCTTAAAAAGCCAAACACTGATGCTTTTCAGTTAACTGCCTGAAGCTTATGATTTAAAGGCTTGTTTTCTCAGCTGATAGCCCCAAGCTGTGCCCAGTTTCTCTACAGACAAAAGGATAAGAGACATGGTGACAAGCACACACCCCTTTTATGAATCAGAGAAACAGTGCTCTTCTTGTTCCCTAGGCACCAGCCAGTTGAAACCTGAGGCTCAGTTTTACAGCTTAGCACTTACCAGCTGGCTTTCACGTGAAAGGCTTTTAAAATACATACATCTACACGCACACACGCGCATAGAGTAAGGTATTTTTCATTCTGACAGCAGCTACAGAAATACAGAAAAAAATATCTCTAAATCATGTTCCTTGTTGCAACTAAGGCTGTTTGTATCTTCTTCTGTGCACCTTGGGCAGGGGGAACAGATTGTGTGTCTCCTATTTTCATCAATCTTTTATGTATTTGAAGGCTAATGTCATATCCCCCTTCAGACGTTTCTTCTTTAGGATAAATTACTCCAGGTTGTTCAACTTCTCATAGCTGATATTTCTGAGTAGCTCAGGCTGGATAGGTTGCTCTTGCTAATACTTGGAACATGTTGATAGAACAGAAGGTTTTCTTACATATCTTGGCATGGCATTTCCATGTTTTATCATCTCAGTGAGATGTTTGCCTTTCTTTGCAACAGCCTGACATTGCTTCCTAAACAGGTCATCCTATTTGCTGCCCCCAACCAACTACCCAGTACCGTCTTGTAGTTAATGGCAATAAAAAGAAACAGGCAATTCTGTGGTACAATTCATCTCATTCTGCTATACACATCTCAAGTAGGTCAAATTAATCACCTACTATCTGATTCAAAAGTCAGGAATGTGAACATGGGAAACTGGGAAACAGAGGAAACAGGTTTATCAGGGAGATGGATAAAACATTGAGGAAAAGAAGAAGTGTTAAGGAAGAGACAAGGGAAAAAATGTGGATATAAATTATGAAGACTTCATTGGTGGTTTAGAAATAGTTGCTAAGATCAAGCAATCAAAGGGTGTACGAGTATCGAATAGAAAAAATCCAACATGAAGATAAGCTACAAAAAATGTAACAGATTCTGTATGTATTGAGAACTTCTCAACTAAGCAACTTTACCCACACAGATTGCTTCTCAGCTACTATTGAAAAGTAGTACTTTCTGCTTAGAAATATAGCATGTCTAGCCGGAAGAGGAAATTGTTTTGTCATGGAAGATGCAGGAAAAAGAAATGAAGAATGGATGCATTTAGGAAGCAAAATTTGGGGCTTTATGGGCTACATACTGGCATGTAAGGAAGAGACAAAAGTAGAGAATGGAGGAGAAAGTGGAGTGATTCAACTGGCAAGGTGTCAGAATAAAGGGGAAATAAAAGCAAAGAGGAAGAGGAAAAGAGGTCTAGAGGAGGAAAGGAAAACACAAAGCCATGGGCTGAATTGTAGGTTAAAGAAAAGCCGGTCAAATTAAGTTGATTAGTTTTATCTAACTTCAGGAAAAAACATACTCGAGAACCATTACATAAAATTACACTGAAAATATGCTTTTGCAAGTCAGTTTTATTCTTTATGTGAAAAAACAAGAAGTATATTACAGAAACACTTTTGTACTTGTTCATCTTGAAATATCACAGAAAAACATTTTACATTGTACCTTTTGCAAGATGTGCTAAGCAAATGTTTTAAATGTTCTTTACTCAAACTAGTCCTTAAGTAGAAAATTAAAACAGTAGAAAAATATATGAAACCATGGTAAAAATTGTTTCAGGTTCTATGCTTTCATTACTTTAAACACCTTACCTGGAGGTTTTTCTATATTCATCTCATGCACAAAAAATATTGGCCCAAGAAAAGAAACATTCCTGGATAATGGGAAGCAACATGTGTGTATTTCTAAAAACAGAGAAATTCTTTGAACATCTTCCAAAAAATCCAAGTATATGCACACATTCTTCCAGCTAAAAGGATAACTAACACTCGCTGTCTTCTTACATGTTGCTTTATTTTATCTTATGTATTTATATAGCTCCCATTTATATCCTGCAGTTGATCCATTAAGCACAGTTTTGGCTGGGTGCTCTCCTCACCTGCCCTCATCCTTGGTGGATCCTAGGGAGTAATTGTGTCTCACAGGAGGGGGAAGAAATATTTTCAGGTAATCCTGTCAGATGGGAAGTGAGCACCCTTCATTATAACGTATCTTAATCCTGCCATCTTCTGTTTCAGCCCATGAAGGTGGAAAGGAACAAATATGAGAGCAGTACTTTCCACCCTATTCTCCTGTCTTGGTATTGCTCATATTTGAAGCAGTAGGAAGGAATCACTTAAAGAACAAGGAGGAGACTGCAATTACAGGAAAGAGCTAGAAAGAGACTACTTCTGTGCTTTCTCCTTTGCTTCCACAGTCATTTCACACTCACAGTCTCATGGTCAGTGAAAATGAATGACAAATTCTTGAAAACAGAATTAATGCCAGGTGTTACCTTCTGACAATAAGTTTTAAGTCCTTTCTCATATCAAATGATTTAGATTATCCTCATATTAACTGGTAAAATGTAACACAAGGGCACAATTTAAGGAAAGAAATTTTGTGACATCTGAAGTAATTGCTTCTCGGAAGCAAGCTCAGAAATATCCAAAGAAAGGGGAGCTCCTTCAAATTAAATAAAGCATGAAATTGAACAAGAAGCAAATTCAGCAGTTCTACTAGGAGCAGAGAGTAAGGGGCCAGATGATGTCAGCTATGCTCACATGGCACCAAAACTTAATTTCATGGTCAAAATCAGGGTCCCACCAAGGGATATTTAGGCTGCAAATATTCCTTAGAAACACTTTAAAGAGTCAATAAGGTAGTTAAAACATTACTAGGAAACTAAATAAGCAACTCATGGGACAGAGCTTTAGAAACAGCATGGAGTCTGCTTTTCTCTTCATGCCACTTAGTATTTCAGCCAGAGATGTCTTACAAATGAGAAAGGCAGCCACACACAAAACCCCTGAAATGGCTCACTTTTACCTCCTCATTTTGGCCACATATTTCTAACTTCAAAAATTGGCAATGCAGAAAAAGAAAGTGATGTTAATGGAAAGGAACATGGCACATATCATATACGTTAACAGTCGCTGGAAATTAGGAAGGTACTGAGGAAAGATGAGAGGGAATTTGAAGGGTGAATGAGCAACATTTCATAAACAAATGAAGTCAGTGATGTCAAAGAGGTCAACCATCTGTGGGTTTGTAGATTATAAGGCAGAGGTCTTAAATTTTTATTTAAAAGGTACATGTAATTGTACAGAAAGTGTCAGAATAAAGAAGTAAATATCACTTGTCTCATCTGTCACACAGTCTCGTCTTGGAAACTGCAATAGATCTGCAAGATGTATAGAAAAATCTGGTTTTGTCTTCAACAGCAGACTCAACTGGGACCTAACCTGGTATATAGAAATAGACCTAATGCTACAAAGATATCCATCTTTCTAGCTGAGTTCTGCCTGGTGAGTTGCTCTGCATTTTGATTTTCAGAAACACCCGCATATCCATTTTTCCTCTAAATAGAGGGTGATAGAACAAATGGGCCATGTGTCACTGGAGGGGTCAATGTAGTTATGTTCTCATGTTCTGATATAAATCACCTTATAAAGCTGAGACTCCTCACAGAGAACTTTCTGTCAGCTTTCCTAGTTAAAAGAGGGGCTAACATATTGAAGGCTTTCAGATGATCTCATCAAGGGACAAAACAGTCTCTGATGATATTGAGTCACAATCTCATTTACCATTTCATTTGTTTATTGCAAATTATTTATATGATTTTACTTTAATTTACTTGGATGAACTCAGAAATATAATTCAAGGTAATAGGTTTTATATGTTTACTCCAGATGTGAATGAAGCCTCACCTGTTCATTCAGAAAATAATGGTATATAAGAGTGTATATGGACAAATACAGAATTTATGTACAGCATCTTTTTGAGAGATGAATCCTTTAAAAATCTAGTGTCCTTCTAACACTGGTAGGCAACTCTCGCACTTCAAAGAGTTTCAGTCATAGCCTAGAACAAAAATATCCATCATTAATGTTAGCTGGGAATTGACTTACAGTGGCATTGTTAAGACAAAAAAGAAAAAAAGCAGGCAGGTTTGTTGGAGAGAATGAAACACAAGGAACACTTCTGTATGTACTCTTTGGCTTTAGTGCATAGACAAAATAGTTACTTTAAAATGTCCTCAAAGGTAAATTGTAAATAGTTTCAGCAGTAGGTTTTACACAGCCTTAACAGTAAGAACTGAAAAGCAGGTCAGTTCACACTTACTACAGTTTTTGGGAGAACTTAGCTCAGGATAATCTAGTTTCGTTGTTGAGCATGTAACTGAGATAGACTGTGAATTAAGACTCAACCTTGTGTTTTACTTGATTTGGGGTTTTGAATTATTGTTCCTTTATGGTTCTGCCAGGGCAGTCAAATAAATTATGTGAGTTTATGTCCTTGTTGAATCAAAGAATTAACAACGAGAATATTCTACTTTCACAGCAAAGAGTACTGTCTGTTTCTTCATCTTTTCATAGTTTCAGAAGTATTTATTCTCTAGGTCAGGTCTTCGCATTCTTATCAACTTTTTCTGCTTTCATTTTTGTTTTTTTAAGTACAAGTGCTAAATAACAATATCTGAGGACTCCATCTTCATGTCCTTGTTTCTGCTGCTTTTTCTGTTTCACAGAGGTCTTTAACAGTCATACAGTAATGTGGAGACATAAGTTTGCCATTTCTACCAAATGATCTCTGATCTCTGATCACCTGCTTCCATCTGGTCAAAAACACCATTTGGCCCCAGTAATACAATTTGTTCGAGGCCTGTGCATAAAGTGGAGTATTCCCTCCAGGTGGGAAGTGTACTTAGTTTCATAAAAGGGAAAAGCATGAGGGCCAGCTCATGAGTCCACCAGTGTGGACAGCTTGCAGCAGCTCTTTCACTGCTTTTCCTCTGTGCCACAAGCCTTCTATACCGGGTCACATACTCTGAAATGCAGAAGGTAGCACCACTCCCAGCTAGAAACAGATACTTGCGAGCTGGATTCCAGTTTTGACAACTTTTCTGGTTGCTGTTATTGGCTAGTTACTTATATAAATAAAATACTCTCCAAACATGATAAGTGTTTTGCAGCAAAAAATAATCATCACAGTCCTTGTTCCCTTGAGATGAGAATAATTTGTAGGCTAAGATGACCAGATCATTTAGACAATAGACATATCAGATCAGACCAGTGTTTAATCCAGTTGATTCTGACCTTAGCCAATGGTCCATTCCTAGCCAAGAGTGCAAGTGCAGGGCAAGCAAGTGGGATTTAACAGTCTCTTCCATGAAATTGTCTAACCACCATTCAAACCATATGAACTTTTAGCACCCATAATGTTCTGTCAGGGAATTCCACACTTTAATTCTGTGTTATAACAACCTCTTGTCATCTACTTTGCACTTACTGTTTGGTAGTTTCACTCCTAGGTCTTGTAGAGAGGAAAAGGAGAGGACAGACAGTTCCTTTTCTATCCTCTTTAATGGCAGTCATGATTTAGTAGACATCTGTTATGTACCTCCTCAGCCATCTCTCTAGTCTGCTCTATGGCTCCTGTGTGGCTCAGAAACTACCCCAGATTTTCAGTTGTACTCGTTGCCCTTGTCTGAGCCTTTTGCAGTTCTATCATTTTATTTTTGAGATGGAGCAACCAGAAGTACACAGGGTGTTCAAGCTGTACATGCCTCAGGGATTCATCACCAGCTGGTGGTGGCAGAATAATGTTAGTCTTCTCTTCTGTTTTATATTACTTTCCTCAGAATCCCTAACATTCAATTTCCTTTTTTTGAGGTTTTTTTTTTTATATATATGTTTTGGGGGGTTGGTTTATAGTTTTCTGTTTGGTTGGTTTTTGGTCTGCTACTGAATGGACATGTTGCATTCATGTTTTCACAAAGCTATTTGTCAAAACTGTAAGATCACATTTTTGCGTCGCAATGGTTAACTCATGATACATGCAATATTGGGATTTTTGTCCCATGTACATAATTTTACATTCATCTGTGGTAATTTGCATCTCCATTTTCCTGTTTATCTCTGTTCCTACTGTGTATGTATTAGCTCTAGCTTTAAGGAGGCAAGCTGTGTAGTCAGGCATTGAGAAACCCAATCTTCATTTTGTTGTGACTCCTACGGGCATCTCGCTTTGGTCTGGGAGGTAAAAAAATAAAGAATATACGTAAAGTGAAGCAAGAAACAAAGTTCAAAAACTTCATGGAAGAGCAAGAAGTAACGGCTCGGAAGACTGGGAGACTTAAATAAAGATAAACCTCAACATAGCCTGCAACTGCAAGGATGAACAGACAGAGCTTCAATACCAGAAAATGGCAAAGGGCAAGTGGGGTACAAAAAGGAAGCTGAAAGGAAACAAAGAGGCAGAAGGGTTCTCCAGAAAGATACCAAGGAACAGACAGGAAAATCACCCTCCAGAAGTAGAAGAAAACACAGATAGGGAAAGGAGGAATTAATTTAAAGGACACCTGTCTCCCGTCTTTGCAATTATAAGTGTAAAGGGTGTCATTTTGTTTTCCAAATAACACAACCTTAGAGAAAAATAGAGTCCTACAGGGTATAAAATCACCATTTCTTCCATTTGCCATTATAAGATTCTGTCACTACAACTGAAATCTCACATCTGCTGCCACCGGCTTTGGTAAAAACTACAGAACAAATGTATATGTAGCTTAGCAGTGCTTTAAGAGATGAGAAAATAATCTGCAAGTAAATGGCCTGTAAAAGAAAATGGTTGCAATATTTCCTAAATGGCTTCCAAAGGGAATTACCCATGTTGCATGCTGTATAGACAGTGCTTGTTAGATGATGACTTTCTCAGCAAGACCCAATGGATAGAAGATCTAATTGATACTGTCAAAAAAATCTGTTGCCACATTTATAAACTCAGTAGTTGTTCACAAAGCACTGAAATCTGTGCATCTGGCAAAACCTCCCTCTGACCCATAAAATCGCTAGTTCAAACATCCTGCTTGTGAAAAACAGTTGAGGGCTGACAGTAAGTCTTGTTCTTATTACAGGATTCTCTCCAAACTGCAGATGAGAAAGTTATACAAGACATGGTAAACTCCAAGTCAGAGTGTTCTTCAAATTCTGGTTTTTGTTTCTCATTAGATGAATTGATATTTCTTGGCTAGTATTTTTATCTGTTTAATTAGTAACAAGCACTAGAGTGATAACTCTGAAGCCTTTGCATCACTCACTGTATAGAGTACTGCCAGCAAAAAACAAGATTTCCAATTATGAGCTGCCAAATTCCTTTAGCCTTGTTACAGAAGATCCACTCAGAATGACAAATTAATTCATTTTCCTTGCCAATCTAGTCATTGCCCTCTCCACTGAGACTGTCAATAACTGCCAATTGTGATGCTGAAAATTGTGATGTTTATGAGACATTTGGCTTGCTTGCTGGTGGCAAGGGATAAGGAGTAGGTTTGACAACATCACCTGGAATTTGTGCCCTATAGAAGTGGTAAAATCTTTCATTCAAGGAAGACTTTTGCACCTCAGTGATGAACAATGACACACAAAAACATGTCTTCAGAATAGAAAAGAACTGATCAAGAAACAAAATGATGTCTTTTAGAGGTCAGAATTATCAGGATAAAATGATAAAATCGCTGAAAAAAATATGCTCTGTTAAATTTTGCAAAGAATATTAAAAAACAAAATTCTTTTGTTTTATTATAAAAAAATCAGCCAAAAATGAGAGACAATAGTAAGAAGAAAGAGAACTGGAATGTGATAACAATAAGGTAGAGATTAAAAGTAGCTGAGATATGGCCCCCAAACCAAATTAATAGCCTATCTTAGTTTCTCAAAAATTGTGAAAATTAACAATATAGTGGGATGGTGAATAGGAATGGGGTTTGTGGAAATAGAAATCACTTCATCTTAAGTGGAAGAAAAACTGAAATATTTAAATGAGGGCAAAAGTGGGGAAGCAGAAAAGTCAACTTGATAACATCCATGATTACAGTGGGTTTGGTATAATACCATCTGATTGAATTGCAACATATGTAACATCTATGAGGATGAAAGATGGAAAAAATGCCCAGACAAGTCTATATCCATTAAGATGATTGCCATAATACATTAGATATTAGAATGGAGTTTGAAAAAAATAATGATTAATAAAATGGAGATAAACAGAAAAGGAGAGAGAGCAGAAATAGACTTAGCAAATGTATACTATATCGCACAACTTTCTTTAATCCAAGACATGATTCTTTAAAAAAAAAAAGAGAATTGGCATGAAATACACTGTGGTTACTCAGATTGCTGTAAAAGATGGGAAATTATTAACTAAGTGGAGAAAAAGAATGATAACTAGAAAAATTATAAATGGAGTAAAGTAGTAGGTAAAAGGAAGACAGCAATGAGTAGTATTGAAAGAGAATGTGTCTGGCTAAACTGGGGATTAAGAGTTTCTTATGGATTGCTTCTACAATAATTTTCTATTTATTGAGCATTTTCATTGTCTTGCCACAAGAAGCAAGAGCAAGCTAATTAGATCTACTAAAGACAAAGTGTAGAGAAGAACTGTCAATAAAGAGAAGAATCAAGACTCTCTGTAGGAAGTATTATTTTAATAAAATCACATGAAATTCAATAGTGGAGAGTCACAGTGAGACACTCAATAACTAAGGCAAAGCATTTCTGCTAGGAACTGATTGTTTAGAAAGGAATGAGAGGGAGAAATGCCTGGGTGTACAAGGCAAGCACAGTACATACTTTAGGAACACGAGGCGATTGTATAAAAAAGAAATGCAACCACAGGATGTTCTGGTGCTACTGCTATTGATACAGGCTATCGGAAGGAAGTGTTTATCAAAGCACAGATGTTTCAGTTAGAAGTGACTGTCATTTTTCAGTGAAATTAGGTTTTGCTAGCAAATTTCCACCCAGTTTCAGCAGTGCCACAGTCCTGGAGTGTCAACGTTCTCCCTTGAATATTCTGCAAGCCTTTTCATCGTGCTTTCAGATGAGTTAAGATAAATAGCACATCCGAGCTTTACCCAGTGGTTAGATGATGGCATTCAGCAACTCCTTTTTTGATTGTACTTGCTGCCAGTGCTGCTTAGACTTTGGTTAGCGAGCACAGGCTGCCAGCTCTGCATCAAGGCAACTCTTACGTTTCCTTCTTATCTCTTTACCTCTTTTTTTGAGGCTTTGTAGCACAAGATGCTTTGAATTGCTGGGAATGTTTGGAAAGAGTACATTACCTAAGCATTCCTTTGCATTTTTGAATGTCTGTAACTGAATATTATTGTGGGGATGGCTCAAAAGTTGACAGCTGGCAACATAAAAATTTCAAAATTGTAGTTGAGGTTAATCAATGCATGGGCTTCCTTCACACCTTTTGGTATGGGCACTTCCACAGTGGCCCTTAGACTCTATCTGGACCAGTCTCTGAGAAGTCAATAGATGCTTGATAGAAGCAGTATCAGCCCCATTGGCTGCATTTTTTTCTTGCACTTGGCACTCTTGCTATCTGCTTAAATATAAGCAGAGTATTGTCTGAATATTGTCTTGCAGTAAAAGCAATCAAAACTCAAGACTGCACTTCCATGAGAAAGGCCCCCCGCGCCCCAGGCACTTTATACAAGACTGACAATGAGTTACAGTTCAGACCTCAAATGAAAAAAGTGCAGAGAGGTGGGGAGATTGACTGTTCCTTAAGGAAAAATTAAAACATTTCTCTCTCTTTTTTCTTGAATGATGTGTACAGAGCCACCCTCACTCCTAGGAAGTCTTTGTTTTTACCTAGGACCTGAGAGCAGCTTCCTAGGCAATCCCGGAGGCTGCACGAGCCTTGGAAGTTCCCCAGAGGCACAAGGATCACCCACCCACCTCAAAGCTCTTGGCTGAGTCCCTGAAAGCTGTGGCGGTATCAGTATTGCCAGGGCATTCAACTCTCATTCATCACAGTAGACTCTAAAGCTCTCTGCTTTCCCTCAGAGGGGTTTGGCAGTATTGTCTGAAAGCAGTGGGTTATCCAGTATCAAAGCTCTTTGTTTGGTCAGTGGCAGAGAAACCAGGCAGTAGTTTAATGGGACTTTGCCTTCATCCTCACAAAAGCATGTCGACTTCATGCTTTGCCAAAGCCTGGTTTGATTTTATTGAATTTATCCAAAGATTCCTAGGCATCTGTAGGCAATAATTCTTCACAAAAGCATAGGTAACACTGGAATAGTTCTTGGGACAAACTGCTACTCGTAGAAACAACTGTGTAATACAGTACCTGCTAAATTATATGGCACAAGTTGTCAAAGCTGGTCGGTACAGTTCACAAGGGAAAACTCATTCTTAACATAAGTAGTAAACTTTTTTTTTCCCTTAATAAATAAGGTAGCTAGCCTGCACTCATTTGCAATGTTTTATAACTTAATGCCTTTACAATGCTTAGTGGTTTGGGTTCAATGCAGATTCTTGAGCTTATCTCTAACCTCTTTTTATCTCTCATCTCTGCTAACATGAGGATAAATTTCTGTGAACATTGAGATGCATCATCTCTGCAGACTGCTAGTTTCTTGTCACCAATTCCTTGTTCTCTAAAGCTGAGTCCATCTCCCTGAAAGATATTTCATGCTCTGTCAGGATGCTGAACAACGGAGTTGGTTTTCTCTCGTGCTGAAGAGGATCCAGCTGGCTTTTTGCTTGTATTTTTGCCTGGAAGAAAATTTTTTCCTTGAG
This sequence comes from Psittacula echo, assembly GCF_963264785.1. Classification (NCBI taxonomy): domain Eukaryota; kingdom Metazoa; phylum Chordata; class Aves; order Psittaciformes; family Psittacidae; genus Psittacula; species Psittacula echo. The sequence goes on along the minus strand of NC_137737.1, from coordinate 93,696,508 downwards.
CTATTGATATACTCAGTTCACTTCTTGCTTAGGACGCCTTTGGCTGCATCTTCAGGTACCTTTGTCTTTTTTTCTGTCCACTCCACTGCTGAGGGTGTCACCAAGGCAGTGGAGTCAGAGAAATGCCAAAGGCTTATACAGTGGTTGCCCCTGTATCCTGCCAAGGGCATTTGTTTACCTCTCTGATCAAGGCTTAGAGTGTAAATGGAGGCAGCTGAACTGTATTTCTCCCTTTTATACACCACAGAGGAGAAAGAAGGTAGCTATAATGAGCAACTAAGCCTTTCAGCATCTTAAATGTTCATGCATTATTTCCTCATATACATCTTCAGTGTAGCACCATTTAGCACCGTTACTGAAGTATTCTTGAAAGGCTATAGCACAGCTTCTTATAGATTGTAAAATTAAAGCTGAACCACAGCATCGTACACCTAGCAATGCCAAAAAACCTATCTTTAGTGGAAGAGCTATAATACATGGTAGTGTAAGGAATTTGTAATATTTCATTGAAGAGACCATATTTCATTCCAACAGTGAGTCATTTTTAATAAAACTATTTAAAACAAGGCTTCTTCTCAGTGTTAGTTTGTAGTCCAGATTTTGTATGGATTTCATTTTGAGAAATAGTACTTTTTAAAACATCCAGATGAAGAAGGAAAATAACACAGTGCTATTATAAAAGCTAACAAGAACAGGAGCAAACAAATTTCTTAGTTATTAATTTTATCCTAAGAACATATCTTACCAAGTGTAAGCTAAACAGATCACTGCGCAAAGATATCATATGTGTACATGCACAAGCAATATCAACAAATTATTCTACATTTTTCATTCCTAAATACCAAGATCATCACACAGTTCAACAATTTTCCAGATGTGTTTTAATTTCAACATTTTTCCCTTGGATTTGGAATTAAATTTCTGATCCAAATGAGACAGAGTGAAGCAGAAGCTATTCCCCAAGTGACTGTTGAACTGGGACATGGAAGCCACAGGTTCCTGTCTATATCAGACAGAAGGAATTTCACTGCGGAGCAAGTATTTCATTTCACATGAGTGCCTCCAGTATTGCTATTCTGAGAATAGCTCTTTTTTAGGTTTTACACCAAGAAAAAAAAATATTTCAAAGTCTTTTGTTCTTTCCAATATGGAATGAAAACAAATTTCCAAATCTCCCACTTTTCTCTTTCCCTGAAATTGAATTCTCATGTTTCAACTAGCTCTACAATCGCACAGTCCATCTTATATTTCACTGCCAATCTTACACATGTCATAAACAGAGTCTCCAGCTACAAAATGAATTATTTATATGAAGGGAGTGAATCCCAGAACGTCACAAGTTTCCTGCATGAATACTTTTGTGTTTCTCGTTTGTCACACACTTCATCCCATATTTGGCTATTGCCAGATTGAGAGCAAAGGCCTTGAGTAGCTGCCCCAATAGGAGCATCTGCTCTTCCCCTTTTTTTTTCCAGAGCCTAGAGGAGGTGAAATTATGACACCTCTATGCTGGCAGTGTTTAATTACCCCCTTTGTATCTGCCCTGTCCCTGTGCTTGCAGTCAAGTAGGGAAGATGGAAACATTTCTTTGTTTATGGATAGGGTGAGTTCTGGCACATTGGCCGCATCTGTTTGAACATCATGCTATGGTTTATATAGGTCCTATATAGCTGCAGAGAGAGTGAATGAAATAGCTTTTATATTTTCACAAATAATTAAATGGGACAGAGGCTTTTAACATTTTCATATGATTTTGCTATTATTTAAGGTCTTTTCTTTTCCCTCATCCTATAAAATTATCTGATATAGTGCTCATGGTGTGGGTGGTTGCTAGCACACCCTGCGGTGTCAATTCTTCATAGCATGGAAAGACCATGTATCTGATTTCTTCCATTTGAGGTATTCTACTCCAAAACAACATGTCTGTAAGAGTCTGTAGAGAAGAGTAAAAGGTATGAGCTATGAAAAAAAGGCCTTAATTAAAAGGAGTGGACATGCAGAGAGCAATCTTCAAAGATAAATGCGAATTATGGAGGGTACCTCCTTTTGGCAACACTAGGAACAAAGCAATATAAATTAGATGCAGAAGAGAAATAAATATAACTGTAATTAGGTCAGAAGTGCATGTGTCTCTAACAGTGAGTTTCTCAGATGCTGCTGCATATTAGGCCTGCTAAATACTACCCCCACTCCTCCACTTCAATGCTCATCCCCAGCTCCAGGCTGTGACTCCAGGTTTTAGATGTGTTTCACCAGGAGCTCCACAACCTGTTGCTTACAATGGCCGTGGTTGCAGCTCCAGAAGGCTTTGAGTGCTTTTTCTGCCTTAACTGACAGCAGCAAAGCCTTCTGGGGTAATTAGTGCTGCTTCAATTGGACAGGTAGCGGATGGGAAATAAACAGGTTCAAGTGCTCAGGGGACATCCGTGTTGCTGTAGGCAGGGAGGCAGTGGAAAATAAATATAGCTAAGCAGTTGGAAAAATATTTATTTATTTATACTCCTTTCCTTTTGAGATGTGACATGAGGGCCAACTCCAATATGAACTCAGGTTATTTTTCTAAGCGGTTACCAACTCTCTTCAGCCCTTGAAAATGGCATCCTACATCAGTCTATGGCCAGCTACAGTGATGACCCATTTGGAAATGCCATTCCTTATTGTTAACTGTGAAAGGAGATAATTTGTTACATAAATAATGAATTAGATGTGTATTAATTTAGAACTGCTTGTCTGAATGGTTTGCAAAGCAGCTGTGTGATTTTAGGCAGTCATATGCTGTCAATTAACAACTTACTCTAAGCCAAATCTGTTTAAGCTTATTATGTGTATCACATAGTGTGGAATTTCTTCATAGGTTTTACTAACTCTAGCTGTATACTATTGGCTGCATAGTAGTTTAAAACTGCTAAGGATTAGTAAAAATCCCAGTTAAATTACTAACGGGCAGAGGGAACTTCCAGCAACATTCCAGCTATTAATCTTCTAGTGATACTTCTCATGTTGTTGAGAGGTTGAGGGACCTCATTAAAACCCCCAGGTTTTCTGTATGGAATACTTAATGTAAGTCCAGCAAGACAACACTAAAATTGAATATTCATAATATATTGTCAATATATTATTCAATCAAAGGAAAGAGCTTTTCAGTTTACAGTTAAAAAAAGCAACATGGCTTATGCTTACAAGCGTGATTGCTCACTGTGTTTCCAAAAGCAATGTGCCCCAAAATTTCAAAGGACTGATCTTGTGCTGTTACAGAATTTGGGAATATCTGAGACAACTAATTTGAAAAACGTTTCTTCTTTACACTAGGCTAATTTGAACCTTTTACAAGTTTCTTTTATTTTTTAAGTGTACCATGTATCAAAACAAGAATTCCACATTTTTATTATTCTGACCCTGTTGGAAGCTAACAGAACCTGTAACAAATGTCGAAAGGCTGCCACTGAACAGTACAATTATGCAAAGCCTAAATAATTGGACTGAAGTACACAAGGATCAACATGGCACATTTTCTGCAAAAGTGTCCCTTCTCCAAGAATGTGGTCATTGCTAATCAAAAAAAAAAGACAAGCTTATCACAAAAGTCCAGGGCACCTTCTGCAGTACAAATTTAGTCACAGTCTCACAAGTACATGGAGCTTTAAGCATTTTCACATTTGGTCATGCTATGCAACAAGTCCTTAATAAAACCACTTATAATGAAACTTTTTCTCCTAGAGAAATAGTATGGAAGCCTGGCTAGAAATCAGGCAAAACTTAAGAGAATCAAAACCATGTGTAACTGTGCTTTCCAGGGTGATGGCTCCCCAGCTTCCCACTTATGCACATTATCAGAGCACTGGACCCACAGCTAAGAAGAAGGAACAGCCCTGTGTTATTGCCAGGAAATGTGTCCTACTCTAAGGAAATTTTAGGAGTTTGCCTATGAACAATGCTCTCTACTAGCACTTTGGGGTACCTGCTTCTCTCACTCATGGAAGGAAGCTCTGCCTTCCATTCAATGCAGTGTGAATATGCTCAGTCCTGACTCCTTTGCTGTTCTTCATCTTGATGCTCCTTGCTATCTCCATTTCCTCTCTTCTCCATCTGAACTTTTTCTTCCATTACCTATCGAGCTCCATTTTTCCACTGTGACCTACCTGCCCCTTCAGAGACAAATCAAGTTTTTTGGATCTGGAATTCAGTATTCCTCCCTTCCAGACATGTGGAAAAAGAATTCCCCTCAAATATTAAAAAAAAAAAAAAAAAAAAAAAATAGTAGGAAAACCTGCAGGAAAAGTTTAATCAAAGTGCCTTTAGAGTACAGTTGCCTGAAGACAAGCCATTTCACCAAATTTAGTCAATGAATAACGACTTTCAGTATTACCATTCTCTGATCTGTAGAGTAATTCAGTGGTAGTTAAGTAGGCAAAATTGCTGTTAACATGCTATAAGAGTAAACAGAACTGCCATAGAACTGAGAGGCAAAAATTTTTAAACCTGATAAAAGGAAGCATATTCTTATGCAGAAGATATTTCACATGCAGTTTTCCTTAGAACAAGATAACTTTGACACCAAGAGCTTAGAGCAGTAGAGAAATACAGTGATTTCTACAGGGAGTGTGAGCATCCAATTACATGAGACAGATTTCAGTTCAAGACTTAAATAGCTGTTATCTAACCTATCAGAGTCAGACCAGGATGAAACTTTCCTAACAGTAGATTATTTCACAATTTTCCATGACAAAATTTTCTGAACCTTCTGCTGAACCTTTTGGCAGTTCAGACAGAGAAATGGTAGTACACCAAATTGAGTCTGCTCATTTACTTGTAGCTTGAGTCTGCTTCATTTAATTGTAAGCAATAGAAGTAGCATCACATGAAATCGTATGTGGATATTTCCTTTATGTTAAGAAAAATCATGAAGATTCATCCTGACTTCTACAGGTCAAAGTTCTTAACTAAAGTGAGCTGCTCTTACATTGCATTTCTTCCTCTCTGATTCCTTCGTTATCCAGTTTGCCGTTTCTGCTTCTCTGTACCTCCACCAGCGTAGTACAACTACTTCCTCTTCTTCTTCACTCAAACTGGTAGATTCTGATTCCTCAGCTAAGTTTCTCTAGTAAGCCAAGCAGCCAGTAAAATAAACAGGATTTTCACAGCACTTCTTTTTAATTTGCTGCATTGCTCAATTTGCTTATATGATTGTGCAGCTGAAGAAAATGGATGAATGTCAGACTATTGTACAGATACAAACCAGCCCCTTTGAACTCTGATTTTACAGCAGAAGCATCAAAGAAGAATTGCCACTCCAAGGCTTTTTATCAATAGAAACTATAAAAAAGAAATGAGAAAAAACATACTCACTTTCTTACCTCAATTTCCCATTCTAACTTCAGGAAGCTCCTATTGACTTTGATGGTGTAGGATTAAGCCTTTGGGCCCAGATCCTCAAAGGTACTTAAATGTTGCAAAGCTTGTATTCTTCCTGTGATCCCCTTCATGGATTTCCCAGCCCAAATGCAACTTCCCAGGTAAGGAATGGTGAGAGTGTAGGGCTGACTGAAAAAAAAAATAAAAATAAAATCATAAATCAGTTGAGCAAGGAGCTGCCTAAATCATCCATGGCTGAAGAACAGAAAAGTGGGACTAGGCATAGTCATCTGACTCTACATAGGCTCTAACTGACCTAAAAGGCTGTATCTGTGGGACAATGGATGACAATCCAACTCTAAAGCAACTGGTAAGTAAAAACGTGGAATGGAATAAAATGGAATGGAAGATTAGGAATAGGGAGAGGACAGGACAAGACAGGACAGGACAGGACAGGACAGGACAGGATAGGATAGGATAGGATAGGGTAGGAGAAATCATTCTCAGTTGGGAGGGACCTTCAATGATCATCTAGTCCAACTGCCTGACCAATTCAGTGGATAGGTCTTAGGCCTCATGAAGCCATCTCGGCTTGCAGGGCTAATTCATCTGGGTGAAATGAAACTCTGATATATGTTGCTTCTGGAGAGAGCTTGCACAGAGTCAAGTTTCATATCTGTCCACAGAGCTGCACTCTTCATTGCAGGCTAACCAGGTCCCCTGCTGAAGTCCTTCCATTGTCAAATTATTACATGTTGATTGCAAGAAAGCAGACAACCCGTGATGAGAGACATCAGTTGACATGTAGAAAGGTGACATCAAGCCCTTGACTTGGAGATTAGACTTAGATCTAATCTAAAACTCAGTTGCAGGCTGCAGCAGGGATCTCAGCCACTCACAGGTTGACCTTAGCATTTAGGCTGTGTACAGTGGGGTTACTGGTCAGCCGACTACAGGGTTTAAACATCCATCCAATGCAGTGGAAGCTTGACAGAGATTCTGGGCACTTAGATGGTATATGGGTATGAGGATGCTGAAGAAATAGCTTTGGAGACTTGAGCCTCAGTTTCACTAACCTGGAGGACCTATCTTTTCTGTTTCCAGCCTACTATGGTGCCTCAAGGCCAGGACACTCTTGCCTTGACTGTTGACCCACCTCTTCATGATGGGCCTGTTGGGGTGATGGGGACTGTGGGTTACCATCACCGGGCATCTCTACCCTCCTTACTGGGGTAGGGCAGGATAGCAGCTGCACCTCCTGCCCCACAACTACCACCCGCTGCCCTTGCAGAGCACCTGCTCCTTCTGCTCCCTGGCGCGTGAGACATGAAATAGAGGAGCCAAGGAGTATTGCAGCTGCAGGGAGATAAAAGATTCCCAGTTGTATCTATCCTGCTGCTGCCTCTTATTCCCTCCCCAGCTGCACTTGTCAGGCCCACCATCTTTCACTGTGCTCCATCACCTCTCACCCTTCTCTGTTGCTCAATTTTTATGGAAATTCATTTATAAAATGAAGACAGTTATATTTATAATGTAGAGCATGCTGGAATACTTAATCTTTCACTTCATTTTTTTCAAGTGTTCCTTACTCAGACGTGGACTGATAAGATGACAAGTGCTAAAACAATCTGTGAAATGATGCATGGACTTTTAAGCAAATTAATAAGTGCCTTGGAGCAAAGATACATATAATCACAGAAAACCTGACTCTTTTCATAGGAGATATAGCCTTGAAACACTGTTTTATCTAGTTAATTAGAGTTAAGGGCTGGAAATGCTGGCTTTCCCGAGATTAAAGAGAAAACTTAAAATATTCAGATGGGAATTTGTTTTATATAATATACTACATACACACTTAAATATTAAAGTTTGATCCTTTAATATTTAACCAATGGACAGTCCACTGAGACATCTCTTTCATTTCCACTGGGGTCCTGGTACAAGCACCAGCTAGTTTTAATAGACATCACACATTTAAAAAAAATAGGCACAGTTAAGTCACAGTTCAGCTAAGAGCCATGGGGCACAATATGTTGCATGGGTCAAAAGCGCACGTCCTAAAGGAACTAGTGAACTAGAACAGTGTCTTTGTTATTAATCCGGAAATTGCATTTTTAGAACATATATTGCTGACTATATAAATCGCCTTTTTTTTTTTCTTCCAGTAATTTTTTTTCTTCACATGAACAGAGCAAACATCTCTCTTTGTTCCTTATAAAGATCTTTTAACTGTGCTCCTGTTCCAGCTAGACGATAACAATTCCTTATGCATCTTAACATTTATGTTTATGCAGGCTAGAAATGTTCATGCTTATACTCATACTAGACATCTTTAATACACACTTCCATCTGCCAGTGACCTGCTTGCGACCTTCTTCAGAAACGCAAGGTAACTTGGCTAGCTCTATTTCTGGTCCTTCTGAAAAAGGATTGTCAGGTCAAATTGTGACAGTTTAAGTGTGATGTCTGATATTGACTGCTGTCCAGCAGGGACTGTAAGCACTGTGTCTCCCACTTCATTCAGGACCTTACTATTGACTTGCACTATCATCTTAAGGTTAGTCTTTTGTCTCCTGTGCTTCCAGGCAAAGAAATAAGTGGCACTGGAGAAACTACTGTTCCACAGCCCAGGGACACTCCTCTCATGAAGCTAGTGGCTTTATGACTTTAGTGCCCACAGATTAGCTGACCATTGCAGAATATGTCAGGGACAGCTGTAATTACTATTAAAGCACATTTCTGTAGTTCACTTTGAAGTAAAATAACTTTTCCAAGATACTCTCTGTATGTGTCTCTGTGTATGTGTATACTTTTGACAACATAGGACAACTTCATTAAAAAATAGGCCCTTTTAAAATGAGGCACAAAGGTAAGAGAGGTATCAAAAAACAAGCAAGCAAGCAGACAAACAGAAAACAGTGTTGCTTGCCTTTTCTACCCATCATTTTTGCTAAAATATTATTGATTTACCTTTTTCTTCCCTTTTCCATCCTCCAAGCTTTTCAAACCACTTTCCTAACACTCATTATTTGTGCATGCCAATCAGTCCTTTCCAACAGCAGTGCAAGTCCTCATGGTTACTTCACTTCCAACTATAATTTTTTTTACATAAAAATTAAATGTGCAACATTAGGAGCTTTGAAGTAGTGCTTCTAATAGGGTAGGAAACTGAAAGAGCTTGGGAGCACAGAACACACAGCTGCATCTCCTGTCTTTCTTCTGCATGCAGCAATGTACTGACTGTATTGACCTATGACTACTGGAAAGGCTAACTGTGTGTCATGATTTCTCACCAAAAAACCTTTTTTTTCCTAAGTAGCACAGTTTTTTAATATAGATTTTAATTGTTTAAACAATTGTGGGAAATAATTTTATTTCTAGAGCTGTTATGTGAGTCTACATATTAACCAATTAACCATTTATTAATTTGACCAGCAGCTCTTGTGTCGTTAAAGTGCAGAAATTTCAGGAGCCAGAGACTAGTTTAAGTTTTCTTCCCCTTTTTCATAAAGAAAAAAAATATAATAAAAAATGAAAGCAGTTAAAGCAATTTATTTATCAATTGCAAAATACAGATTTGTTTCCCTACTATATTCAGGGCCAGATACAGCTTCAGTTTAAGTGGGTGGCATTACGCCAGACACCATACTTCTTTATCCTAGGATAAAAATAAACAAATTTATTCTTTTTGCCCACTTTCCAGGTGCAGTTTCTCACCTGGATAATTTCATGGCTGGAAACTTTTTACCTTTCCTTCACTCAACATGAAACTCTACCTAAGCCTTGAGGAAACCTTTGCTGAAACAAATATATCAACAGTATTTTTTTTTAATCTGGATTTTAGTAGAGTGAAAGTTGAAAAACCCTGCCTCATTCCACACATGAAAACTTTGTTCATGTTGGTTTAGAATAGCTCAGCCTAGCTCAAAGAGATTAGCAACAATGGGTTTTCAGTTTTTACAATGTTAATCCCCAATTAATCTAAACATATTTTAATGCTCCTTGAAGCACAGTATTATTTTCCTAATACCAAATTTATCTCATTTATCCCATCCTTGCTTATTTTTCCCCCCAAAAAAATACGATTTATACAAGAGAGTAGCTAAAGTTTTTACAGTTAAATCTAATAGTACATAATTATTATTACACCGAATGTAGCCATAGGAGTCAATAAGATAGAAAGATAGGCCTTTTACGCTTTTTTTAAGCATGACCATCACCAAGAAAAGGTACTGAAAGGTGAAGTGTTGCAGTAATTTTCTACATACTTGGTCTTCAAGAGTACTTATAGATGTTGTACATCAGCCATTTTATATTAGTGAGAAGAAAAACAGTTAACATAATGCCATAACGTCCTAAGTTAAAAATTTTATTCACAAATATGACATGTCAAACAGGAGAACATACACAAGTTTTCAAACAAGGAGATTTTCTTGGCTTTTGAATTATAACAGAATATGTCTATGAACACTATTTTTCAATATTTTTTATTTGTTTCAGGTGAATAATGAAGCCTACTTGCTATTTCTGAGCAGACTTCAGTTTCTGAAATAATGATTGACAATTAAAAGAATGTGATAGTCACAAAACATGCCTTCAGGCTCACATAAGAGGTCTAGAAATAAAATGATTTCCCACAATTATTTAAACAATCAAGATCTATATTAAATAACAAAGGTAGGTTAATGCTAAAGGTTGATTCATGGCTCCTGTTGTTTAAAATTAAAAACATCACATGGATTTGTTGTCTCTCATGGCTGATGCCTCATCACATCGGCAACACTCACCAAAACCACAGCAAGGTTCATGACACAGGCATGATTTAGTCTTTGGTTTTAATGTGCAGGTTGTGAGCAAATTCAACATCATAAAAACACCTGAAAGTTTTACAGAATTCCCTTTGCATTGAAGTTTCAATTCCCTTAGTGAAAACTACTCGTATTCTTAACTGTTAATTTTCCCACTTCCAGACTGCAATTCTTTACTACTGCTAAAGGCTTTATATTCCCCAACAGTATGTGGGGAAGCCAAAACATATTTTTCTGCATAAATGTAACACTCATCCCATCAAGCACTGCTCCTCTCGTGACTACACAGGTTGTTTTAGCAGGCAGGGTGGTTCGGCAAACTACTGTCCTCTTCAGACTGAGTACAGCCGCGCTGCATGTAGCCCCATAAGGCTCTACACTGCCATGATCAGAGGGAGAGGAAGAAGCTTCTGGCTTTAGGGTGGGTGTGAGCAAGCAGCTGCCCAGGCTGCCCAGCCATTCGCCTGTACTGAGAAGAGGCAGTGTCCCCCAAACTTGCTTGTCACAAATTTGCCTGCTACCATAGACTGGTATCCATGTGACTGAGGTTCCCTTTCTTTGCCCATGGAGGACATCAGTGTTGTCACAGCACAACAAAACATCCAGTACCACTTAAGTCAGGCCAACTGATAGGCAAAAACAAAGTGCTACCTAAATGGAGAAATACCCACTTTCCCACCAGTGGGGGCTATTACTCTTCCCAGTGACTCGCCACACTGAAGTGAACAAGGACACCTCCATGGTTGCCCACCGCTTTTGAGCAGCCACTGTGAGGTTACTGAGGACACCCCTATAGTTGCTCATTGCTTATGGGCAAAATTATGGCCCATTCTGTAATATATTTGCTCTCTAGAAGTATCTGCTCATATCCAGGGAAATGAATAACCTTTAGGGAGCTGCGATACCCTCCCATGGCTAGCAGCAGCTGTGAGGAAGCTCTGGACTCCGCATGCTCTACAAGGCTAAGGATGGTGGGAATGCAAATGAAACATCCATGAGCCAGGCAGAGATCAAGCAGAAGGGTTTTCTCTTTGTATATCCAGAGAGGGCATGCTCAGTCCCAGTTATCCCAGCAAAGACATCAAAGACATCAACTTTCCAGTATTCAGAGGAGAAATGCCAGCTGAGTTGGTTAGACCTGGTCAAATTGTATTTGAGGGATATAATAGGTTCAGAGGTTTTAGAAATAAAATACATTATTTAAAACTAAAAGTATTTATTATTCAAACCATATCAATGCTAAAGGAATATTTAATGGCTAATGCATTAAATCCATTTTTTATCAAAAACTTTTGATTTCTTTTTTCCTTTTGTCAAGTAGTTTAAAAACTATGATGAGAAATGGTTTATTAAGCTCATGTTATTAAGCTCATGTTAAAAAAGAGATTCTTATTTTTTCTTCACAGCTCAGAAACATGCTAAAATAAAAATGAATAAATAATGTTTGCCATACCTGAACACTATTATTCTTAAAACTCAAAGTAGTGTCTATGCAAATTAAATCTAAAAATGTGATTAATATTTGATCACTATGTTCAAACTTTACAGCTTGTATGGCCACTGAGAATGTAAAAAATCTTATCTCACTCTTTTATCAGCTGTAAATTAAAAGAATAAGTAGCAACTATATCACATATCAACAAAAACTTGTAGAAGATTATAAATCACAGAAGTGCAGGATAGAAATGCAATGTAATAATCTCAGATGATGCGCAGGGTATGAAGGAAGGGGAAATTGCAGGGTCCTCTCCTCTTAAAGCTCCTGTGCAGACGTGAACTGTCATAAGCCTCTGACAACCAGTGTAGTGACTGACAGCATCATCCATAGTTTGCAGAACACCAGAGCGTACGTAATGGAAAGCAGTAATTCCTGCCAGCAAGAATGCACAGCATCCTTAGGACCTACCCATAGCATCAAAGGGGTGCCCAAGTTTGGAATCTGTTCCTATAAATACTCTAAAGAGTCCCCATATATTTATATTTTACGTGCAACTTTCTCCATATTTCTCCATATTTCTTTTATTTCTTTGGACCTGGGTAACAATAGACCGGTCAGCCTCACCTCCATCCCTGGGAAATTGATGGAACACCTTATCCTTGGTGCCATCTCAAGGCATATCAAGGATAAGAGGGTCATTAGGGGCAGTCAACATGGCTTCACCAAGGGGAAGTCATGCTTGACCAACCTCATAGCCTTTTATGAACACATAACAAGGTGGTTGGGTTATGGCAGAGCAGTGGATGTGGTCTACCTTGACTTCAGTAAAGCGTTTGACACAGTCTCCCACAGCATCCTCACATCTAAACTGAGGAAGTGTGGACTGGATGGTCGGGTGGTGAGGTGGACTGTGAACTGACTGAAGGACAGAAGCCAGAGAGTTGTGGTCAATGGGGCGGAGTCTAGTTGGAGGCCGGTATCTAATGGAGTGCCTCAAGAGTCAGTATTGGGACCAGTATTATTCAATATCTTCATCAATGACCTGGATGAGGGAATTGAGTGTACTATCAGCAAGTTTGCTGATCACACTAAGCTGGGAGGAGTGGCTGACACGCCAGAAGGCTGTGCTGCCATCCAGCGGGACCTGGACAGGCTGGAGAGTTGGGCTGTGAAAAATGTGATGAAATATAACAAGGGGAAGTGTAGAGTGGTACATCTGGGTAGGAACAAGCCCAGATTCCACTACAGGTTGGGGAATAATTAGATAGCAGTGAAGCGGAAAGGGACCTGGGGGGTCCTGGTGGATAGGAGGATGACCATGAGCCAGCACTGTGCCCTTGTGGACAGGAAGGCCAATGGCATCCTGGGGTGTATTAGAAGTGGGGTAGTCAGTAGGTCGAGAGAGGTCCTCCTTCCCCTCTACTCTGCCCTGGTGAGACCGCATCTGGAATATTGTGTCCAGTTCTGGGCCCCTCAGTTCAAGAAGGACAGGGACCTGCTGGAGAGAGTCCAGCGCAGGGCAACTAAGATGATTAAGGGAGTGGAGCATCTCCCTTATGAGGAAAGGCTGAGGGAGCTGGGTCTCTATAGTTTGGAGAAGAGGAGACTGAGGGGTGACCTCATTAATGTTTATAAATATATAAAGGGTGAATGTCACGAGGATGGAGCCAGGCTCTTCTCAGTGGCAAACAATGATAGGACAAGGGGTAATGGGTACAAACTGGAACACAAGAGGTTCCACTTAAATTTGAGAAGAAACTTCTTCTCAGTGAGGGTGACGGAACACTGGAACAGGCTGCCCAGGGGGGTTGTGGAGTCTCCTTCTCTGGAGACATTCAAAACCCGCCTGGACGCCTTCCTGTGTAACCTCATCTAGGTGTTCCTGCTCCGGCAGGGGGATTGGACTAGATGATCTTTTGAGATCCCTTCCAATTCCTAATAGTCTGTGATTCTGTGATTCTGTGATTTATGGACAAGAATGGCAATTACAAATTACGGTCTTATTTTCTGCATATGCTCTATACACTGTATTTCTGCTATTCAAAACGCGTCAGAATATCAATAAAAGGCAAATGCATAGAGGCTACACACAATATGGAAAATAATTCACATTTTAAAAAAACAAATGCTTTTAAAACAGTGACTGCAATATTTTCTGAACATATATATACTGCAGCATCTTTTTATTTGGGTTTCTTTGGTTTGTTCTGTTTTCATGTTCTCTGACCACACTTGTTTTCTTATGGTTTAATTTGGTTGGTTGTGCTCAGCACTTTCACTTTTCATCTTGCTTCCTTTTTGTCTTAATGTCTGAAATATTTGCACCTGCGAATATCTTTTGGAATATCTTTTCTTCTGAAACAGACCAGATGCAGCATGTCATGCCAAGTGGAACTAAATTTTATTAAATATATTATATATGTAATCCTTGTAATGTATACTTTTAATATAAGAAAGGGAGCTCTTTTCTGTTGCAACAAATAGTGCTAAATGTTGGATTATTCCAAGAATCATTTTATAAAAAATTCTCAACTTCATTGAAAGTAATAGTGCAAGTAGTTATCAAGTTTGTTTTCTGTTTATTCTGTGAGTAGTATGTATTCTGTTTTGTTAAACAGGGCAGGAGTGCTGGGCAGGAGGAAGGAAAGCAATTTGTCCTTGTTGTTGTGCTCGAGGGCCTCTCTGGTGGAAGAACTGCACCCTTCCTGGACATGTGCTGCACAAAACGCTTCTAGGGCACAAGCGGGAGCAGGGATGTGATACTGAAGTCTGCAGAAGGAGGAAAGATTTGGCATGAGGACGGAATCTCTGGGCAGAAGTGAGTAGTCCTCCCTCTGACATGATGGAAAGAAAAAAACCTTTCCTAAGCAAGGAGTTTGAGCAAAATAAGGGCCATTGACTGTTTCTGGTCTGAGAGGCAAATGAATGGGAGACCTTGCCCTATAAGGATACAGTGGACAGGAAAGGGGATTTTAGAGATTTGTTTTCAAAACTTCTTACTTAATGTGGGTCACCTGACAGATCAGGGATCTGATCTGTACAAAGGATTATCTTGCTCTAGTTAAGCAATTTTGATCTCTGATAAAACCTGTCTGTAGAGTCAAGGAGATATTTAGAGCCTCTGGACATACTCACTGAGAAAAGGCAGAGCTTTCCCACACTGGACAGTGCAAGGTTGGGCTCCTGTAATTCTCTCTTTACTCCCAGCAAAAGGTTTGCCTGCAATTAAAGATGGAAATTATTTTACACCTTACATGCTTCTCAGTAAACAAAAGAAGTTGGATGGTAACATGCCTGACAAGTCTACGACAGCTCGTATGGCTCATGCTGTATCACAGCTTGTAGTAGAAAAAGCTGAGGTGAGTGATATACTCTGATAAAGTCTGATACTTTATGTTATTTATCAAAAGGTACATTTTTGATACTTTTATGCATGTTAGAGGAAAAAGGATGGCTTTGCTCAGTACCACTTAGACTGTCACAGCACCTGCATTTTCTAGTCTACCCACCTGCATAAAACCAGCCTTACAAATTTCTTTGATGTTATTTACATCAGACACCAAATCACATACTGCTACTTCCTTCAGACCTGAAAGTGCTGGCTGAACTGAAAGCTAGACTGTAGAAAGATACGGGATCCCACCCACTTCCTAAACCACCTTTGTAAGCAACTAGTTACCAGGTATATTAGAAAGCCCTGTTCATGGAGAGAAAATAGCCATGGACAAATATAGTCATATTTTCGCTTCTAGTTTGTTTCTGCTTATATTAAAATATATCATGTTATTTGGTTACTCCAAAGTTAATCAAGTTATCCAGTTCAAACTGAGTAATTTACCCTGATTTACCAAGCCGCAAGTCTCTGCAGATCATCTGCAGATTTTTTATACACATTTTACATTCTTAATATATTCTCTTCCAGAAAGTTGATTGAATTGTATAGGCCACAGAGCATTGCAAATTTGAAAGCTTACTTTCACCAAGCCAGGATTGCTGAAAATTCCTGTTCTGTCTTTTGACTCCATGTGCACAAGCTTCCGCATAGCACCACTGGCTAATCCATCTGATCCCTGGCCTCAGTGACTCTATTTTAGGGCATTCTCCTCATGACCACCATAGCTTCAGAAATCTCTCAGATTTCTCCCCATTGTACCACTGTGCACCTCGAGAGCACTCAGCTTAATGTGCACGCTGGACAAACACTATGAAAAGCATATGGTAGGTTTTAATGCACACTGTAGTACATTCACAGCTTTCATTGTGCATCTTCTCAGTGAACTCACTGTAATACCTTCAGGATAAGAAAGGCTGTGAAGGGGAAGGCAGTAGGAAGTGTGCAGGCTGTGAAAATTTAGGTGCCACTGCTTCACATCCGTATTTTGTTGAGTACCATTTTCCCATTGCCATATTTTGTCTAGGGTGAGCATCAAAGTGACTGGCTAATATTAGCTGGTTTCATATTTTTAAGCCACTGGTACTCTTTTTCAGACCATGGTATAACACTTTCAACCTCTGTTTTCCTTAAAGCAACTGGCAATAGATACTGCAATGATATGAAGAGTTTGTCAATTTTCATTTTCTTATTTATATTCACTGTTAATCATATTCATGCTGATTGCTTATTTTACTTTTTTAATTCTCTTTTTCCTTCCATATTATGCTCAGCTTTATAACTTGCAGTGCTTGTTCTTGGTCATGAAACACAGTGTTCTTCAACAAATTTCATTTTCTGTTAAGCAGTTTATCAAAGCTTCTTTTGTTTAAATGCCTAGATATTGTGTACTGATACTAACACTGGATGATTTTATTTTGGGGTGAAACTAACTCAACCATATCTAAATTATTTTTTAATACAGGAGCTAGCATATCAGTGGTTACTTCAGTCTTATTCATTGCCCTTCTGCATAAAGGAATTGCAGAAAACTTTTCTTAAGTCTGTCAAGAAAGGCATAACATGCCAATATTTGCTAGTACGTGCTGTTTCTAATATACGCTGCTCAGCGCAGAAAGTGTATGTAATGGGTGACGGAGTGTCATTTGGTTCTGCATTTCTGAGGTTTTTCAAGCTGCAAGTTGAGTCTTTTGTCCTTTCTGACTGTTGGCATGAAGAAGATACATACATAGAATTGCCTGGGTTTTTTTCATAAAACATGTCAGAACAGGGGATGATCAGTATAAAGCTGCCAGCTAATTTCAGCACATCTTGGACAAAATATTTTCCAGGCAGTGCACTGAAGTAACGTTTAGGGCTGCTATTGTTTGTTACTCTATATATGTGGATATACATGAGTTTGTTTGCTTTTGTGCACATTTGTAGTCACCAGCATGTATCTGTTCCTCTGCTATTACAGGATGTTTTGATGCAATATTTTTCATAACCTGGGTGAATCAATGCTGTATTAATCACAGCCAAAAAGCATAATCTTTCTTTGAAAGGTGCCTTTATCTACTTTTTGTTCTGTGGTTTTCATTTAATTGCATGGGTTTTCCTTACACCTATTTCTGTTCTTGAGAAGTGTCTTTCCACCAAAGATAAATTTTTATACCTTGAACTTATAATGCATTCAAAATAATAGCTAAATTAATGGTAGGTCATTTCAGTTGATTCATTTGTTCAACAAACACCAGTTTAACTGCTATTAGTATATTTCAAGAAAACACTTTTATAATAGTTAGATATAATAGTTTCTACGTAACTTGACATTTTATAAACGTGTTCTCTTAGTCTTACAAAGAAATCACAAAAACATTGCAAATGCTACTAGAAAAAACTTTTCCATAGATTTGTGCTACTTTGTTCACTCCAAAATGTTTAGGAGTTTTTAGTCCACATTTTGTGGACTGTTTTCAGCAATAATTACTGAGCCTATCTGTTCTTTTTCCACTGAAATCATGTAGAGCTCTAATTTTAGGAACTGCATTTAACCGTGTTATATTAGCATTTAAGACCAAACAGTGCATGACTAGCATTATGAAAGACACTGATAATAGTGGCTATAGTACAATATGCACATCAAGAGATGTCCGAAGGTACAGGCATTCACAAACTACATGTTAATGATTTGGCCGTTGTGTTCAGACTATAGCTGCAAGCCCCATCAGAACAAGGTAAGGTTTGTAGAGAGTGAGAGATCTTCTCTTTCATTTAGCCAATCTATCAACCGGAGAATGTTATCTTGCTCTACAATTCATTTACTACATTTGCCACAAATTCTGCTGAACTCAATGACAATTACACCTGCAAGTCAAGGTTCAGACTGTTCCCATAATATTTATGATTCATGGTGGAAAGAAGTAAGCAGTGTTCACAGCTGCCAGCTCTTATACCTAGGCCGGAGCTAAAGCTTTGTCACCAAGAAATGCAGCTGCTGAGATAATAAAAAGGGTGATGCATAAGACTGCAGGTCATTGCAGTACTTTGCAGTCTGTAAGTAATTAAGAAGGATGTTGAACAACATCCACAAGAGATAAATATCTTAAAAACAGAATATTAAAAAAATTTTCAGCCAAGAATTCCATAAGAATTAGCTGAAATGCCCCAATGGCTGATACTAATCTCCAGCACAATTTGCAATAGCAGAAAGATTTCAGATGCTGAGAGAGCATTAATGTTGTGAAAGCTCTCAATAAAAGGGCAAGCAGACGACCCGTGTAAGTAAAGACCACCGATCCTAGTATTAATCCAGGATAGATTAATGAAAAAGTCATGTAGGATTTACATTACAAAGAATTAAAAGATATACTAATACTACCACCAGTCATCAAAGTATATTGGAATGTACATGTTGTCAAAAAATAGTTTGATTCCTTAAGAATAATGGCTCACAGATAGGTTTAAAATAGCTGGGAATCACCTACAGCAGAAGATGTTTGTGGTGAGGTCCTCATGGTAGCCAACATTTTAATCAAATCTGTAGCTGTCACTGATCCTAGCTGAATGGCAAATGAAATTGAGAGGGCAGCCCAGATACCCTGCCAAACTCCAAAGAGTTGTGCAGCCATCTGCTATCAATACAAGCTGGGGGATGAAGGGATTGAGAACAGCACTGTGGAGAAAGACATGGGGGTACTGGTGACTAAAAAGCTGGACATGAGCCAGCAGTGTGCACCCGCAGCCCAGAAAGCCAATCATGTCCTGGGCTGCATCAAAAGGAGCATGAAGGTCAAGGGAGGTGATTCTGCCTCTCTGTTCTGCTCTTGTGAGACCCCACTTGGAGCACCGTGTGTAGTTCTGGTGTCCTCAACATAAGAAGGACATGGAGCTTTTGGAGCGAGTCAAGAGGAGGGCCACAAAAATTTTCAGAGAGATGGAACAACACTCCTGTAAGGAAAGGAAGAGAAAGTTGGGGCTGTTCAGCCTGGAGAAGAGAAGGCTCCAAGGAGACTTTATTGTGGCCTTTCAGCACTTCAAGGGGGCTTAAGAAAGATGGGGACAAACTTTCTAACAGGGCCTGTAGCAACAGGGCAAAGGATAATGGTTTTAAACTAAAAGAAGGGAGATTTAGACTAGATATAAGGAAGACACTTTTTACACTAGGATTAGTGAAGCACTGGAACAAGTTGCCCAGAGAGGCAGTAGATGCCCCAACCCTGCAAGTGTACAAGGCCAGGTTGGATGGGGCTGTGAGCAACCTGGTCTGTTTGAAGATGTCCTTGCTCATTGCAGGGGGGTTGGACTAAATGACCTTTAAAGGTCCCATCCAACCCAAACTGTTCTATGATTCTATGAATGTCATACATCTAGGAAAAAAGAATGTTGACCATAGCCATAGGCTAAGGAGTTGCATCCAGGGGTAAAAAAAGTAATAATTAAGGGCATCTAAGTACACAGATGTGTAAAGATAAGCTTCCATTACGGTGACCCAGCAAAAGAGGCACCTATGATCCTCAGACGCACAAAGAGCAGTAAATGGGGTAAAGCCAAGGTGATTTTAGCTACCCCCTATAGCATTGATAAGAATAATACTGGAACACTTCCTCCAGTTTGTGTTCTTATTTCAAGAAGGATGTTGAAGTTCCACAGAAAGTGTCACTCTTAACGGAAAATAGCTTTTTCATGTACAAGTCAGACATAACGTTCACCAATTAATAGCAAATTATTAATCTCATTAGGGAGGTAGGTGCTCATATTATATAAGAGATCAGATCAGATAACCTATTGATTACTTCTGTCCTTCAACCCTACAATTCCAGGTAAAGAGCTGAATTCCCCCTTTCCAACCTAACTTTCATGTGTTACTGACACGTGAGAGTTTTATGACTCCCTGCTTCTCACAGAAAGCCCACTGTTGTAGTGACCATGAATGAATTACAGGTAAATCTGATGCCATTGCCTTTCTCTGAGGTGCAAACCATGATGGTCCTGATTTAAAATAAAATCAAAATATAATTATCAGGAACTTAAATAAAATATTTTAATTGTAAATTATTTTCTGCAGCGTGTTTCCTCAAATAGTCTGCTCTGCAGCTTTAGAAGATCAAGCACAGCATTATTTTACTTTTGTATTCAAAAGGCTGCAATGAAGCCTATTATGTAACCCGCTAGTGAAATAAATATGATTTTGCAGAAGATATTGTAGAACTTGGTACAGGAAAAAAGGGTAGGCATGAAGAATCTCTAACTCACAGTTAGAACTAATGATGACAGACTGTCAGGAAAGAAATATGAAGGTGTATAATTATTGGCTGGCATGCCTCAGGCATCACCCAGGTCTTAAAGGCTGGGCATGCAAGGACTAACCTCCTCCAAAGGTCTCCTTTGGTATCTATCCCCCAAATATTTTAATTGTGCCATTTGTTTCACAGCATTGTTGGACCAGCAACAGTTGGATACAACAGAATAGTAACAAGAAACACACATGCATGTAGTCTTTTTTTTCCCCCAAGATGTTCTGAATCCACACGCAAAATAACTCAAGTTATTAACTGCATTGTACAAAAACATAATTTTTGAACACTGTGTGCTAAACCAATCATTGTCCCTACTAAATTGATGGTGAATAGTTCCTAGAAATTGCTCTTTTGATTCAGCAGCACAATTCAAATGAGCAAAAGTTTACTTACATTACAGAAGGTATGCAACGTTTGCTTCCCATTTCATGAAGACTCACAACAGGAATTGATAATCAGATCCTTTAACTGTTGTTAAAGTCTGACTTAATTTGACATTCATTGTTCAAAGTTCTTAAAAATTTTAGTTCTCCAAAAGGGAAGCTGAAAGCTTGCACTGTAAAATTGTTAATCGATCACCTTATGTGAACAGCCAGTGGTGACGCACTGCAGCAATCAGTTTATGGACATTCTGTAGTCTGAAAGTTAATCACCCAGATTATTCAATTTATGCTTACAAATAACAAAGCAACAGCAGAAATCTGGATCCGTTTCTGAGTGATTCATAAGCATGAATGGAAAATATAATCCTGATAACTACCTGACGAGCTCTGACACACACAAACACCCACGGACTGGCATGCAGTGCAAAACAGTTCTTGTGGTTGCAAAAGAGTTTCCAGTTATTCCCTGCTTTCCAAACTTAAAACTTTCAAAAACATTTTAGGCCAATAATTCCTGATGCTTTCTCTTCTATCAATGGATTTGGGGCATTTTTTGTTCTCTGGGTGAGTTCTTTAGAAAAGTCTGAAAAAAAAGATAGACAGTCACTTTAAAATAAAAGGAAGCTTAAACGTACTTTTTGCATCATAAAGAAAAAAATAATATATGAAAAGAAAGATGTCCCATTTCCTTTAAGGCCTGGAGCCAAGAAATTATTTAATTTTAAAATGTCAGCTTAGCAAGAAAATATTTCTCCATATTCACAGTGGGCTTTCCAGAAATATTTGTTTAAGGGCATTATCCAGCTCTCATTCACTTCAGACTGATAATGACTTCAAAGGCTTTAGCTGAGGCCCTACAGGTACATTTGGACAGTCTGAGCTTTACCACGCATAAATCTGTAGTTAAGTACACACAGAAATGCCAAATCCCACTAATTACTGCAGTATGGTCAAGGCAACTTTTCAAATGCTCCAAGAAACTCAGGAGCCATCCAAAATGTCTCCTCTTCTAAATCCATCACCTTCTGTAAACAAGACTGTTCTGTGAGCTACAGGGCTAAGCTCTTGAAGATCTCACAGCCTTTATTCCTTTTCTTATGCTTCTGACTGAACTTAATGTTTCTTTGGTTTCTCCATACATGCTTAATTCACTTCATTAGCTGAAGTACCTGTGTTGGGCCCAAGAGGTCATTGGGGATGTAGCTGAGCTCAGTAGACGTTATGCATGAGGAAGTCTGGCTTGGGCATTGACAGCAGCATAGCGTTAGTGTACTTCTGCACCCAGACTGAATTCAGTCGCCTTTTGGTTAGAATGGATATACTGATCCCAGATCTGGAAATATGACCAGATCCATGGCCAGCACTATCTGTGGAAGCTCAGAACTCCATATACAAAAGACCAGCATTTCAGTACAGAATAGTTGGATCATCTCAACAGGCATCCCAAACTGTACATGGCTAGGGAGTGTTAACCATGTCAGCCTATGTATCACCAGAAAAGTGGAGGTAGGACTAGCTACTCATCTTCCTTAATCTATATTTACCAGCTAGAGCTCTGCCTCAAGTGCTATTTTTTTTCTCCACACACCATCTTAAACTCCTGCAGAATATATGACCTGCCAATTGAAATCTGACATGTAGAAAACAACTTTGCAAGAAACAATGTGCTAACTGTTCTGCTGATAGAGAGGGATGACATTCTTCTGAATGCTACTTAACTCTTCAGATCTGATGTTTTATTAATTTTCACACTTCAAAAATGAAACTAATTCTGTAAATTGATTTGTCACTTCCATTTCTAAATAATGTTCTATTTGAAAATGTAATTGCTACATTTTGTCACCACAAACCAGAATTTTAGCAAGAACACATTAATTTATACAAGTCTCACATAGATCATACATCCATTAGTCTAAAAGTACTCTCACTTTATTTTAGAGGATTGACGAGTTCTGCTTTCTGAAGAAGCATTGTCACATAATAAGAGTCAATGCTAAAGTATACAACTTTTGCTGTTGTGATGACACAATTTTGAAATCTCCAACATCCTAAATACTAGTTTTATGCTTCTATACTTGTTTGAACAAAAATATCTTCAGTTACTTCTGTATTTGTAAATCTCTATTTTGTATTTCATCCCAAATGTTTTCTTGAAATGTGAAAAGAAGATCACATATATTTACCTCTCTATTTTCTATTTTGTGACTACCAAAGCTTGCTTTCAGGCATGTATTTCAGATTTAATTTTGATTGAGAAGCACCCCACTCTTACAGTTAACATTATTTTATCACTCTTTTTAGTCTGTGTTTCTTTTCATGATGAATTTTAATGCATGTAAGTGCCTTGGAGTAGACTGGTTGTTGAGTTTCATTCAATGTATTAAATTCTTAGCTGCTAGTTTAAGCTAAGAATCACAGCTCTTACATACAGCTTAATGCACATCCTTTAACTCTCCTTCCTTCCCTTCCTCATATCTGTTCATGCCACCCAAGCCCCCTAAGGCACAAGTGTCTGTTGCAACTCTTTAATTGCTGTCACTCCCTCATCTATTACTTCATTCTCTCTTTTCTTTTCCCCTTTTGCACCCCAGACAGGGTGTGGTGCATTTCTGTAGAAAAACATCTTCAGAAATAGCACTTTTTAGCATTCCTAGAACGGGCTGCAAATCTGCAGCCCCAGATTTCATTCCCCTGTAACTCACTGCCCCACAGCACCCTAGTCTTTGGCTCTCCACTCCATCACCTCAGTGGATATAAATGTGCAACTTATCCACCACTGAAAGTATGTCCTCAAGCAGTAATACAGGCTGGGGGAGAATTATATTCTCCCAGAATGTGAGCAGTACCAAAAGGAGCTCTCCTGCAGGTGTTCATAATTACGGAGAACCTCTAGCTTTCAGTGTGTACCCCACAATACATGTGTTGTAACCAAAGTAGCACAAGCATGCAGTAAACTGGAGGGGCCAAACTGAGAAACTCACAGCTTTGCATGCCTGTAAGGGGTGAGACAGTCTGTGGTACACCAAACCTCTGCAGGTGCTTTCTCTGAGGGCCAGCTAAATTAAAACATTATTTAGCTGCCACAGGCAAAGAACACAAAATTGGGCAGTTAGCACAGCTCAGCTGACATGTGTTAACTTGCTAGGCTGCATGTGTAAAACTAAACATTTCCTGTATCTTACAGTACACATCACATTTACTACACATGAAAAATTACCATGCATCATCTAAAAATTCAAACTTAAAAAAGAACAAACTCAAAACACTTTTGGTACAAACTGCCTTTCTGTTTACTTTTCAAAGGAGGATAAAGGAAAGCATCCACAGAATATGTTTAGGATCATGATCTCTGCCGTTTGTGATGGGGAGTGGACAAACCAAGTTTTAACAAACATATTACAGAATGAGAAAGTTGGAATACAGTATGGTGGCAACTGCAGCAGCTTAGCACTGCGCACCGGCGGCACCTATGTGAAGCGCTTTCATGCTACAGAAGACTGCAGCCCAGCAGAAGCATCAGGATCCCAAGAGGTCTCTCCCAGAAAGGAGCACTTTTGGTCACTGCCTATAAATGCACATGACTACCCAGCAGTCATCTTTCTCGAGGGATGATGCATGTGAAAAATTACTTCTGTTGTTTCCCCACTGTAAAAGTCTTGGGAGACAACCCACCAAGTCATTTCAAACCTGAGGCCGCTTCAGTGATAGCCCATGGAGATTTACAGTGCTAGATCAAAAAGGTATGGAGGAGCCAGAAGCACTGCTGTCATGATAGAGTGGACCATCACCCAAGCTTATTTTCCCTGCTTCTCAGATGTTTGATGCTGGATGATCCTCTCTTTTGTCCCTGTTCATCAGAGGTTATTTCAAAGATGCTTCAAGAATGCTATCTATGGCAGCTCAGTGCCAGCCCTTTGAGGATTTATGAAATAGGGGTCATGATTTCAGTGCCTATTAATAACAAAATGAGCAAATAGCATAAGACAAAAGCTACTGTTTCAAAATTATGTTCATTAATCCTTCTGCATTAATCACCCTCCTGCATGCTGCACCTTGTAAAGCTTGTATATCTCTTAATAACTAGCCTCAGATCACTTTGTAGTAGTCCAGACTGGATGGGAAAAAGGCATAAATGACTATGTAAATGCTTTGTAATCCATTTATTCTATTTGCTAATTTGTCATCATGCTAAGTACCTGGAAAACAATGTTTGTCAAATGCCACATGACTACAATGCATCAATCATGACAAGATGCAGGGCACACAAATATGCTCTAGGATGCAGACTTCAGCCCTCTGCTGCTTAATCCCTGGTTTGCTTGGTTGGTTATTTGTTTGTTTTGTTAATGAGTGTTGACTACAAGGTCATTCATTTTTGTTGGGGTTTTTATAATTCAGGGCATGTTTTGGATTGCTGGAAATGGCTTGATGGGGTTTCTGGTCATCTCTAAACATTCTGCACCTCCAGAATTTCAGAAAAATAAATCATACACACATACAAAAATGATCACATGGATTTTTCCATTATTTTTTTTTTCCCAGTTGTGTGTAATCATTGCAGTACAACAACATAATCAAAATACTCTATGGAAAGTACATTTTCCAAAATTTCTTTGCTATTAAAACAGTTCATGGTTTTAATATGGAAAAGAAAGAACTTGTAAGTAATTTTCTTACTATTGCAAGGAATGAAATTTTAATACTAATTTTCCAGGATTTTAATTAATTAGGCAATTTATATTTCTTTATTTATTCATTATAGTTTCATACCTTACCTTACAGTTTTAGGTGAGAGGTATTTGAAGCCTTAAGGAAACAAGTTGCAACACAATCCTAAACCACACAGACCAAGTTTCCTGAAGGTACACATTTCATTGTCTAGTCCCTACTTACATTCATAATTACCACTAGAATAAACAGGAGTTAAATAAAGCTACTATGGGTTTAAGTCTTTGTCCACTATAAAAGGAGGATGAAACTCTCCAGAGCTAAATTGTGACTGTTGCTCTTCTTTTCCTTCCTAATCCTTCCCACTCAGATTACATTTCTGAAGTTAGCAGGCATTTAATGACTATAAACTGTGCTTTTCCTTCTTGTACCTCCTTCTACAGAAGAGAGACTCAGAAAAGTCCTGCCGTGGATTTACCAATGCATTTAGTAACTGTTAATTTATGCACTGCATTCTAATACTGATGGAGAGGGTGGTATTCAGATCCTGAAACACAGATGCCAAGCTAAAAAATGCCCAGCTAAGCTCACAAGCAAACACTCTGGGCAGCGCAGGAGCCACCACAGCAAGAAGGGATACTGCAGTGTGCTTACAGGAGGAGCCATCTACCAAGTAGTTAGTCTAATTAGCCAACCTAGTTACCCAGCTGTCTGCACCGACATGTGTGTTGCAGAATGTCTAGATTTCACAATTTCTGCTCGAGTTTAGAGATATTTGCTAATACTCTAAACTAACTAACCTGCTGTCAGCCAAAGCACCTGTTAACTCAGCATCTGAGGAAAACTGCGTCAACCTGGTTGTACTTAATGTTGTTCTGGCCTATCGTCAGGCACCTTATAAATGTTCAGAGGAGGAAGTTCCTTCTAGCTTTGCACAGCTTTTCTTGCCCACTTCAGGTTGTATACCTGTACTGTTCGTTGCTTTGGGTTATCTTCTAGGGATTATGACCCCAGTTCCAGGCTGTTCTATGGAGTCTGGAAAGTCATAATTTGGAGAGTTGAAAAGAGGTGCATAGGAAACTTCAGAGGCATTGTGAAAACCCTTGAAAATATGGTCTCCAAATTCAAATTAAGGTGGTTGTGGGATGTGTCACATACAACCTCTACAGAAGAGACACATCAACTCAAATTGTAGACAGAAGCCTTGGGGAAGCAATTGTTCTCCGAAATGATTAAGGACCGAAACCTTTTTTTGCAGAAGCCTCACAGCAAATGCTAAGCTTGCCAAGAGCACTAGCCAACAACTTGTTTTGAGTAGACAGAAGTCATGGCAGGAATTTGCAAGTCTTGCCAAAACCCTCATAACTGCGAGGCTGATAATCAGATATACCCACAGGTGAGAAAGAATTCTCACAGTGGCTTGTAAGAATCTTTTTCTATTAAATTTGCTTTTATAAACAATAGCTAGATTTTTACAGTTAAAAAGGGTGTTTTCTCAGCTTGTAACTAGTACTCTTAATTTCTGTATGAATCGCTCTCCTGTTCCATGTGAACAGCCTCTTTTGAACGACATTCAACAACCTTGCTTGTGCTGAAAATACTTCTTAGAAAATGACTGTTTTAATGCCTAATTCACCAACCTTCAACACCATGTATTATGAATCATAAAATATTAATCTTGAGTCTTTAACAACATAAATAAGAATCTTGTTTAAACAAGAACAAACAATCACTGAACACAGCTATGCTACTGTGAATTAAATTCCCATTACTTTGATAGTTCCAGGCTTCCAGCCTAGATGCTTACTTACTATTTCTTGAACTTTCAGGAACAAAAATCACAGTATAAGAGCATAATTGGTTCTCATTTTCATGATACAAGTGCAGACATTAGCCAAATACATAGATTTCAAGTTTACTTCAGGACCTACTCACTGACACTAAATAATTGCATGCTTTTAGCTAATTGTTCTATTTATTTAACTAATAACTTGAAATAATTTTAATATTACTTTAATTTTAAGAAGTATTACCCCAAAATACCAACAGCAAACAAAAAAAAAAGGTGAAGAGACTCTTTCAGACAGCAAAATACATAACAAAGAGAAATTAATTACATTTAAAAGGCAGCCGACCTCTAACACCTCTGCTAAGCATCAAATCCAGAGAAATAAGAAATAATGCACTATAGCTCATTCTAACATCATTCATGAATTAACAGGAATAGGTATAGGTATAACTTGGTAATGCCCGTTTTCTAGTATACTCATAGTAATATAAAATCAGTGTTAGTGTTTTGGGTTGGGTTTTCTCCCATAAAATATGCGTATCATAAAACAATGGGCAGGGACCTGTCAGGGTTGAGGACACCTAAAATAGTGTGGGGTGGTTTTTTGAATGAAGATATGGTAGGGGAAAAAAAAAAAAAAGACAACTCTTATTTTCCACAAAGTGGATGCTGGTGTCATAATTTTAAAATGGATAGTTTACCTTTGCTTTTGTGTTACCAGAATTGGTATCCACTCCCAGAAGAGTTTATACGTAATGCTAACATTATAAAATCCCCAGGACTCTTAAGTGTTTAGTCACTTGGCTACCTCTTCAAAGTAAGCAGCATTTACATGAAACTGAGCAATCTACTTACCAAGTGGTTCATGGGTTATGTTGTACAGTGAAATTAAAACATGAGAGTTGGAACATTTAAAAATATTTTCCTATTTCTTTTTACTGTTATTGGAGGGTTTTTTACAGTATGTAAATTTACTAAACTAATGACAGCCGTTAAAGGTTAGTAGCTGTTATTTTATCTCCTAGCTATTACAAAATAATTCTTTGAATAAGCATAAAACTTCCTTTCTTAGTAACATATTTTCCATGCCCAAACAAGTGCTATAAATGGCAGAAAGAAAATGCCTACATATGAGCATACAAAACCACCACTCCTGTCACATTACACATTCTATCTTCTTTTTTAGGTCCTAGACTTCAATTTCTTGTGTATTCCAAACTACCATTATATTTCTAAGAGGTTTTGAGTGCTCAGAACATGTGACAGCTACGTAAAATATAAGTAAAAATGGACAGTAAAAAAGGAAACCTTTGTGGTCTAAACACTTCCATGGCTTTAACTCAATTTCATTTGACGGACTTGATTAATAGGCTTTCTATAAGTGACATGCAAATCAAATACTTGTTCTTTTCGATTGTGAGATTTGCATTCACAATGTCTGCATGTACAAGATCAGAAAGAAAATCTTGATCTGTAGCTACTCTGAATTCTAGTTCAAGACACTGTAAATTATTTTATGTGTCTGTGTTAGTGTTACACACACAACAAATAACATAAATGTGCATTTAGCAAAACTAATTATTTCTTAAAGCAAAAGTGAACTCTCACTTAGGTTGTTGAATATGCTGTTATTGGAAAATGTCATACTAGGCACAGAAAAGTGAACCTATTTTATGGTAACTTAGTTTGTATCTGAATTTTATTATTGCAGTTTTTAAACACCATAAGAGGCTCTATCATTTCTAAAGGAACTGTTTGATTTAATGTTCTAAAAGTCATGAAGTCTCTTATTCAGGTAGAAAGGTCAGTCAGATTTTATAGGAAATGGCATTCCAGTTCCTGGAGAAGGAGGAATTCAACTTAAGGCTATTATAAAGTTAATTTTTAGTATAAAAATCACTTTCTGTAGCTGTGATTTAATTTTGCAAAAAAATGAGCAATATAAAACTTGATTCAGACAAGAAAAATCTTCTATTTTATGTTCTAGTGCAGTAAACTGCAGACCCTAGAATATCTTTTTTGACTCCAAAAAGGTTGAGTTTAGCTTTTATTTTTTCACTCCACCTGAGTGCAGTAGGGCTACATGCTCTGTCTGCAGGGAGGGAGAATGGAGCTTTAGTGTGACTGATGAGCCTGGTGAATACTTTTGTGAAATAATAAAAATAAATACGTCAGCTTGTCATTAAAAGAAATAGGTTGTCATTCTTTGTTTATTAGTCCTGCCTCCTATCCAGGGTTACCTACTGTGTGTAAATAGGTTTGCTAGATAACTTGATTTCCTGTTTCGTTGTAAAAAAAATTTGGAACAATTGGCTCATTTATAACACTTGTTAGGTTAAAAATTTGTTCTTGTATCATTCCCCTTATAATCTGTACATTTCATTTAATAGAGGAGAAGCTATTCTAATTCCAGCTTACCCTAATATTGTCTATGAGAAAAGTAAGAACAGGGCATGGTAATAGCTGAAGTGCCAAAAGAACTTCATAGCAGAACCAGAAAGAGCCTAAATGAGCACATATATATTAAAAAAAAAAAAAAAACACATTAACAGAACCAGAGAATGGTCAGGGGTGACAAGAGCCACAGAATTGCTGGATACACTGTAGGCTTCTCCTGAAGCCTAATACAAATGTCTCTATTATAACGTACACCTTACAGTGACACTGGTCCCTTTGTTCCTAAATACTGCCTTGTGTAAAGATGGAGCGCTGTAATTAAAGGAAATAACCAAAGTAAATTACTATTTACCGCAAATTGAAGTAATACAGGGCTTATTTTTCAAAATGTGCCTGGCTCAGGCAACTTTATTTAATCATGCTTTCAAATATTTCTGTCACAGACATGTATAGGTTTGATCTGCTAGTAAGAGATGTTTTCAGAGCTCACTCCCTGCCTTTGCTCATGGCAGCCAGGGGAAGTTAATAAACTTAGGACATACGTTCAAATTATCACTTTCTTCTATACATGGCCAAGCAGGCAAGATACCTCACCCAATTTCCAGAGCCAAGACAAAAGGAGACGAGACAACAAGCCCCCATAATGAAAGCACTGGAAGGTGTTTATTTTTGGATACTGTGTCCCAACTCTGGGACTCTCTCCCTGATGAGATTGCTGCGTGAAAAGGCACAGAGCAGCTTTCAGGCTGCATCCGTACCTTCTGGTGTACGAGAAGAAGGTAGATTTTGATGCCTCAGTGACCAGATCTCCTTCCAAGTAGTTTGCTAAATTCCCACTGGTTAGGAACAGCAAAGCTGGAAGTGCACTAGATGGAAACCAGGGGCCATGATAATTGTACAAAGGCCTGCTGAGATTTTCCTAACTGCTTCCAGTAAAAGAAAGGAGTCCCCTAGTAACAGTGGTAAGTCCCACAAGAAGGAACAGTACACTGTGTTCACTCATATATGAATAACACTTATTTTATCACATGATCCAGGTGCCCTAATGGAAAGAG
Source organism: Psittacula echo (assembly GCF_963264785.1). Classification (NCBI taxonomy): domain Eukaryota; kingdom Metazoa; phylum Chordata; class Aves; order Psittaciformes; family Psittacidae; genus Psittacula; species Psittacula echo. The sequence goes on along the minus strand of NC_137737.1, from coordinate 93,665,948 downwards.
GGATTAAACAAATACCTCACTGGGTAAAAAACTTGCAATTTTTCCCTCAGATATGACTCAACTTGCAGTCCTCTTGTCTCTAACATAAGGGGCATATTATCAGTCAGGATCAGGAAGATTATTTTTATTTGGTATCATAACCAATACAAACAGGATTCTGTGTATTCCATCTTTTCTGTTTACAAAATCTGGAAAAAATGAAATCAGTTTAAAAAGCAATGTGATTAACCATTAAAAAAAGATAGAAGATTACACTGCTATGAAAGGACATAACAAGAGAAAAACCCGAGGGACCAAATTCTGATTTCCCTTGCACATTTCTTTGTTTATTTAATTATCCCAAGCTCAGTTATAATACTAAATGTAAGGTGGTTAATCCCAACAACTGTAAAAATTTTAAAGCTTTTTGATCTTTTTTTGTTTTCATTTTCAAAGGCTATGCAATATTGTACTACTAGAAAAGATAAAATCCCATTGACCGCTACCTGACTTTGTACACATTTCCACTGCAGGGAGGAATAATCTGAAATCCCAGGAGCACAGAAGTAAAAAGCTACTGGAGGTGAAAAGCTGTGCAGACCTAACTGTGGGGATTCAAGGTACAGCACTGGTTAACCAGGAAATGCCACATGTGTGAATCATCTCTGTGCTCATGGAGTGCCAGATTTTGAGACCACTGAGCATTAGACAAAGCAGAACTGCAGCTACTAAGTCAGTCTGTGCTTATTTACAGTGTTGCTCTAAAATTAAGGCTGAGAGAAATATCTTCAGGATACTTTGTGAGTTCCCAGACAATTAAGCTTACACAGGCAGTGGGGGAAAAAAAATAGAGAAAAGATAAAAAGCACCAGTCTATTCTATCAGAATAGTTTAGCTGTCCCCATCTCAGTGAAAGAAAACAAAAACAGTGATGATATATTTTCTGGGGCATGAAACCTGCACCTGAAACAGACTGAAGAATCATTTATTCCAGCATCACGCTCCTGACAGTATCTGCTGAGAAAGGCCACGTTAACAGTGTACAGGGTAGGAACACAAAGAGCGACAGCATTAAGTCAGACTGCAGGTCCCACCAATGACTTGGTATCTGGCCTTTTGACAATGGTCACTTATTGTCAAGCATGCAGTTAGACTTTCCCTGAACACCCGCTGAGCAGCAGGTGATGCCTACTTTGAGCCAGAAGCATCTTTGTGTTCCACAACTGTCAGTCTGGTGGGGTTTTGGTTATCCCGAATTTGTGAAGTCATTTTCTAACTCACCTAAAATGATCCTTTCTCTTCTTACACCCTCCCTGCTTCCAGTACCCCTGCTTTTTTTAAAACCATTATTTTTAATCTGCATTTTTGCATGCAATAGCCCTCAATGGCATTATCTAACATATATTCTGCTTGTCTCCCGCTGCTAGAAGTCTCCATAGGTGCTAGTTTCTCTTCTCTCTCAAGCTACACAAATTGTTCTCCTGAAATATGTTACTTCTGCCTACAAGTTCTGCTTCTGGCTTGAAAGGGAGTGAGTGTAGTCTATGGGGCGGAGTCTAGTTGGAGGCCTGTATCTAGTGAAGTGCCTCAAGGGTCAGTACTGGGACCAGTATTATTTAATATATTCATCAATGATTTAGATGAGGGAATTGAGTGTACTGTCAGCAAGTTTGCTGATGACACTAAGCTGGGAGGAGTGGCTGACACGCCAGAAGGCTGTGCTGCCATCCAGCGAGACCTGGACAGGCTGGAGAGTTGGGCAGGGGGTAACTTGATGAAATACAACAAGGGAAAGTGTAGAGTCCTGCATCTGGGCAGGAACAACCCCAGGTTCCAGTATAGGTTGGGGAACGACCTGTTAGAGAGTAGTGTAGGGGAGAGGGAGCTGGGGGTCCTAGTGGAGGGCAGGATGACCATGAGCCAACACTGTGCCCTTGTGGCCAAGAAGGCCAATGGCATCCTGGGGTGTATTAGAAGGGGGGTGGTCAGTAGGTCGAGAGAGGTTCTCCTTCCCCTCTACTCTGCCCTGGTGAGACCGCATCTGGAATATTGTGTCCAGTTCTGGGCCCCTCAGTTCAAGAAGGACAGGGATCTGCTGGAGAGAGTCCAGCGCAGAGCGACAAAGATGATTAAGGGAGTGGAGCATCTCCCTTATGAGGAAAGGCTGAGGGAGCTGGGTCTCTATAGTTTGGAAAAGAGGAGACTGAGGGGTGACCTTATTAGTGTATATAAATATATACAGGGGGAGTGTCACGAGGATGGAGCCAGGCTCTTCTCAGTGGCAAACAATGATAGGACAAGGGGTAATGGGTACAAACTGGAACACAAGAGGTTCCACTTAAATTTGAGAAGAAACTTCTTCTCAGTGAGGGTGACAGAACACTGGAACAGGCTGCCCAGAGGGGTTGTGGAGTCTCCTTCTCTGGAGACATTCAAAACCCGCCTGGACACATTCCTGTGTAACCTTATCTAGGTGTTCCTGCTCTGGCAGGGGGATTGGACTAGATGATCTTTTGAGGTCCCTTCCAATCTCTAATATACTGTGATACTGTGTGAGTTCAGAGTGAAAATTACCATAGGATCTGCAATTTTTCTTACTCTTGGCTGTGGAAGAACCTCCAGCCTTGCACAGCTAGAAGTAAACAAGCATTAATTCACAACTGGAGAGAAAGATGCCAGTAAGCCCAGCTGAACTACGGGGTGACTGTGGAGTACAGCAGTGGTCACATCATGGAGGTAAATGTAGGGAGATTATCCCACTGGGAGACTCAATCTGTTGAGTAGGAGCATGTGTCTTTAAAGTAATACATAAACTGGATGTCTGAGATATCATCTGAGTTAGATGAGAGGCTGGAAGAGGTTATCAGTAACCCTAAATGACTGCAGAGCTCTATCTCATCCCTGAAAAGCACCAGGTCAAGAGCAATACAGAGGTGTTGGTCAGCAAGTGGGTGAAAGGGGGGAGCTCAGGATGTAAAAGGTGGTGTCCTCTGTGCCCAGAACAAATGTGATACCTGAAACTTTACCCAGATCTGCTTGCTCCCGAGACATGAAACAGCTTATTTTGACCTCTCTTGTCTGCATGTCTTAGAAGGATGGGTCAATTTCAAAACTAGGAAAACCAATTTTCTCCTGTTTTCCCTGTCTGTAGGTTGCTTGAATGAAACTAGAGATGTGAATCAAAATTCCAGCTAAAAACATATTTTGGCTAATTTTCAGAACAATGTTCCTCGCGCAGGGGTAAGCCATCACATGTAAGGCCTCCAGAATCCAAGATAGTTAGTTACTGGCACAGTTCTCCAGTCATAGTATCCTGTAGCATTCTCCTCTCTGACTCACTTAAAATACTGTGTATGAAATACAATACTAGAGGAGGGAGGAGAAAAATCTGTAAAGTATAATTATTTTAGGCATATTTGATTTTGACTTTGCTTCCTCTTCCTGACCTTTCATTGATCTGGGTCCTCTGTGCCTAGATAACTTTACTGTCTTTATCTATGCCTTTCTGTTATTATTCAAAGGCATGTGAGCTTGACAAAAAAAATCTCCTTTGGCTACTAAAACAAAATCAAATTATTTTCACTGATTATAAAGAAATTTTTACTGCTCAGTTACAAAGACTGTGAAAAGCTAATTTTAAACTTATGAGATATTGATCATTAAAGTATATTCAGGTTTCTGCAATAAGAGCTAGTAGCAGTAATCAGTCTTTCAAATAACGTATTCAGAAGCATTTTCATTCAAAATGTTTTTATCTGTTTAAGAACTGTAGAGTGATTATGAGTGACAAGCCTGCATTTCATACAAAGCATTAAGCAATTGGAAAGTAGATTAAAATAATTTCCTTTTCAGGGGAACTCAGCACATGAAAGAAACAGTCTGGAAAAAGCTATTGGAATATTCCTAAACACGTCTTAAATTGCCATATGCTAAACAGCAATATGTGCTCCTGAGCTTTGGTTACTTTTTGAGAAAAAAGAAAAATAAGCTTTTTTTTTTGCAACTCAGAATAAAAGCCATTCAGACTGAAAGTATGTTTTTGTATTCAGTACTGGAAGCATGTAGTCTGTACTGTGAAACAGGGCTTAGTTCTGATCTAAATAAAACACAAACATTAATGTCACGTTTTACTTTTCTACAAAGGCAAAAGACTGCTGTAGGACAAGGACTACAGCAATGAGCCTGTATGAGAAAAGTCAGTGGAAAAGGAGTAGCAAGAACTGACTGTTAGGTTTCTAGTAAAAAGTCGGAGCAAAGGAGAGGTGTAACTGTGCTGATGGTGTGATAAAAAGGGCAATTGGTAACTATGGGAGGGCCCAGGGGATGGTAGTGAGCAGAGATGGGGCAACTGGGTGGATAGATGGTGAGAAATTAAGCAAAAAGCAGTTAGTGCAGGTGGGGAAAGGTAAAAAGAAAATTAATAAACTGCATTAAAAAAATCTCTGATAGTCTAAAGGCCTGAGGAATGGCAACCGAACTTGTAGGTACAAGACATATTTGACTGGGAGAGGAACGACCACTCCAGTGTTGAACAGCAGCGGAAAGGCAGAAGGCAACACGAAGCATTGCACACCCCTGCCTAACTCTGCCCCCTGCCAGTTCCTGAGGCAGGAGGGGACTTCATGTTACCCAGTGGTGGGTGAGATAGCAAGAGTGGGCAGGGGAGGGAGCAGGTAAGACGTGACTCCACACTGTACCCAGCCCACTGTGGGGGAGCTTCTTGCTGAAAAGAAGCCGAGCAGCACATCGAGGCTCTCTGTATGCAATGGTGCCCAGCATTTTTTTTAAGGCTTGAACTTTGCTGTGACTGAGCCTGGAAAGGGGAAAATGAAAGCAAGACAAGTACATGAATTATTAATGTTTCTACATTATTGTGCTTAGAAAGCAATAGCCACGGATCACAAAGCTGGGGGGCTAAATGCACCTCAGAAAAGGTAGGGTGTGGAGGTTGCATTTTATTATTACTCTTACCACTCTGAAAAAAAAGCAATAACCACTAATCCTAACCAGGAATATAAATGTAGAACTGAAAGCTATAAATTAAATTAAGGTAGCATCAGAAGCAAGATAGAGACTGCTTGTGTCTGGAACATTTTGATCTGTGACAGCCCATACCAGCAAAGAGTTGATCAGGCCAACCTTCCAGCATTTTTCCATTTGTTATTTTATTTTTCTGTATGCATTTAACCATACCTTAAATGCCCAACTATTTTCCCCACCTTATTACCACCTGAGTGTAGCAAGTAATTTTGAACACTGTTCAGAAGCATTTGCAATTCTGTATACCTCCTTATGTGCCCATCACCTACTGCGCTAAGATACTCTTATTGAATAGTATGCTATTTCAGCCAGCCTGAGACCTGCAGACCATGAGTGGGAACTTGCTGGCCACCATACACAAACAAGAATTCTTGAAAAAGCAAGGCATTTGACCAGCTTGCCTGCCTGCTATTCAGCATATTAAACATGGGCTATGGAGAGGAAAGGTGCCCTGCTGTCTCTCCAGAGAATTTTTGCAGCAGTAGCTTCCTCTGCATCACCACACAGCAACTTTTTTCATATAAGAAAAGAAAAAAAAGGAATGTAATTTATAATATATGTTTTTCACAATAACTAGCAATACGATCAATAACTAGCAATAGAAACGTTCCGCTAGTGGCAAGGAACATTTTACGGTCTCAGCTCCATCAGCTGACATTACTAAGAAATACATGCCATGGTTTCCTTCACAAGATAAACAATATTGCAGCTACAAATTCTCTGTGTTTCTTACAGGCTTGCTGAAATCTTTATCTTCTTTCGCATTTTCATTTCTAGGTTATAAACATCAGCTTTGTCCCATCCTGCAGCACAGCAACAAAACTTAACTGAGTATTTTAATTTATATTTCTGCTGAATCACCCCAGTTCAAACTTGCTAATGAAGCTTTGGGAGTTCCTTAAGGAGGAGATACTTGAACCCATCTGTAAGGAATATTCTGTAAATCTAAATCCTCTCTGGTCATTAGGATCTAATATTAAGGCCCTTAGGCAAGAGCTTTCAGCATTCTCGTGGTCAAAATCAAAGCTCTGTTGACCCAGCAACATTATGGCTGACGCCAGGTATTCCTGCACAGAGTGGGTTGGCCTCAGGCAGTCAGTGCCCAGACAACATAGAGTCTTGTATAGATAAGCTCAGAACTGGTATAGGAAATAAAGAAGGGGGTACGTGATCCCCAGACAAGTTGTGCAATGGAACTAACACCAAGACCATACAAACAGATTCAAGGAACCAGCACCTGAGCAACAAGTGACTGCTGAGATCACTTGAGATAGTTGTAGGCATCTTTTAATGCTGTGAGAAGAACATATGAAAATATTTCCCAGGAGGATAAGCATGATTGAAAATGGATGGACTGAAAGGAAATTGGAGTTCTGTCATCTCTTCCATGGGGCTTTTGATTTTGAACCAAAAATACGAGCAATAGTATAGAGATTCAAAAGCCACAATAGGATACAAAAGACAGAAAGTATTGTCAGTATTTATTGTTGACTATGCTATTGCAACACACTTTTTTCAATGCCATATGTAACTGATAGAAATTAGATGTGGTTATCTTTTTGTTTCTGGGACTTATCTCACTCTTTGTTTCATGAATAATTGGTCAAAAAATGTGTAAAAACAAATTTCTTCAATAAATTGTGTGGTCTCTCTAAAAAAAAAAATTAAAGAATTAAAGCAGACATAAATAGCTACTTAGCATACATAGCTACTTAGCATACATAGCTACTTTTTATATAGCAGGGACTTCTGATAAAACACAGAGTCTGTACATGGAAAAAGACTCAAGATATTCAAATGCACTCACCAGTCATTAATTAAATCTATTATGTTGTTCTTGTAAGACAAACATTAGGAAAGCAACAATAAAAATATTGTGAAAACCAGACATCAGTAAGCGTGAGAATACATACATCCAAAAAAATGCCTGAGAAAATCCCATGAAGTTGCCTGTACATACACACATTGCATTACAGCTATAAGCACTTACTCCTACTAAAAAGGAAAAATTGAAATTATTTGTGTAGTGTCAAGTATTACCCACAGCCTTTCTGAAAGTCTATTTCTTTCAGCTTGCTCCAATACGTTAGAAACTGAAGAACACAGTGCTGACTACTGAGAATCAATAGAAATATTTACTGTTGAACAAAGATATGCTCGACAGCTTCTCTTTTAGGACTTCTGGATATATGCTTGCCCTTCTAGATTTATTTTTAATCTTACATTTTAACAAATTCATTGGTAAGAAACACCTTGTATGTGCTGAACTTCTTCATGGCCTTCAACGGTTTTATTTCAAAGGAAGAGTATGATCGAGTATGGTAACTGTCAATGAAAGAGAAAAATATCTAGTACAGAAATAAGCATAAATCTAAGATGTTGATATAGGTTAATATATTAGAGTAAAAGAATATTGTTCCCAGACTTCTAAGACTGTTGCCATCATTTAAAATGCAATAAAAAATCAGCAGAGACAAAATACTGCTCTCCCTTTCAGGCATGAGAATGATTTCAGAGGAAATAAGAAGTAAAACAACAACTATCTTCCCAGCAAGGGCTACAGATCAGTCTCCTTCATCTCAGAGGTAAACTGTATGATGAACACAAAAGCCGCTTCTGGGCGTCTCCACACGTGATCTGCCAAAGCTCTCTAAGCTAGCTGGACATAAATCACCTCCAGGACTAGCATAATATGGCTACATAAATCCCCTCAAAACTCAGGACTGACTGGTTTGAGACAAGTGCACCTAGATCCCACCAAGGATCTGCAACAAGTACTGCTGCCCATGAGCTATGAGAATAGTAAAGGCTCAGACCATTAATTTAGCCATCTGCACATTACTCTGACTCAGACATGGTACCTACCTATATTCCATTGCATGCCTTTCCCTTTACAGCTATTGATTTAATCAGGTATACAGCTGGTTGACTGTTCATCCCCATGCTGAACATGAGCAGCTTCCATGTTGCACAACAACAAAAACAAATCTTCAGTTTCCTGTGAAATTCACCAAATCCTTCCACCAATCCAATAACTTTATTCCATTGTGGTTTTAAACACACAGATGCCACTATTTTGTAGGTTCATAGGCTCTGAGGCCACAATTCTTCAGTGACCTATTCTGGTATCCTGTGAATGTGAATGTATATCACAGACCATAGTTCAAACAGATAGCTCCCTATAGAGAAAATGAAATCATTATAAAGTCTTTACACAAGACTGTGCTGCCCTCATGATTATTTACCATTCTGTTAATCTATCAGCAGTGATTTTGTATTAGCTTTGTGAACACTGAGGCAAGTGTTGTAGTGTGCTGAGCACAGTATCTGGCCTGCAGAAGACTATGAGAAACACCTACACTCAATGATGGCTCTCCATTGACAACTACCTACATTACCTGTCAGCTAGCCAGATTTTAATCTATTTAACATGTGTTTTATTGACATGGCATAGTGATAGGCTTTTTTAAAAAAAATCAGAGCATCATGTTGTACAAAGCCAAACGCCTTTTAAATGGCTAAGTGTATCAAACCTACTCTTTACCGTATCAGGCATATTTATCATCATCAAAGAATAAAATCAAGTTTGTTTAACAAAGATCTATTTTCCATGCTGGCCAGTATGTATTTTATTCTGAACCTTCTGGTTACTTATGACGTAGTATGACCACAGGATTTTCTCCTAATTTACCACAGCATGAAACCCACCTCATCATTTCGCAGGCTTTGTTACACACCCTCTTGGAGTCTCAGGGTAACATGAAGGGCCTTCTTTTGTCCTGGAATTTTCCACAATTTTATAAAATATATTGAAAGCAAACATGGCTGAGGACACATAGTTTCTTTGTTTGCTTTTTCAGGTCACTTGCATGAAGGTTGGGAGAATCTGATGGAGGCGTGGTTTGGGTTTTTTTCTCTATATATTGAAAATAATCTTTAACCTTAATTCTTAATTTAAGAATCTTAGCCGCAGATCACATTATGTATCACTGCACATCATTATTTATACTTTAAGCAACTAAATCTGTTTTAATAGCAAAATTCATTTGGTCTAGCAAATTATTTCTTCTCTTCCACTCTGGAAGAAGGAAGCAGTGCAACAATATCAGTTCTGTTCCTATGTAACCAAGCAATATTGATTTACTCCTCTACAGATTATTTCTCTTTCTTACATTTTACATCAGTCTTACATAACTCTTGATCTGAAAAAGTCTCTGGTCACATAAGTTTAACTTCAGCATCAGGAGCAGACCAGCTGAAATATAGGAAGCTTCTTGCAAGAGAAAAGTTAAATATGTGCACAGTTGTTTGCAGCATAAGGGCCAGTATTGTCAGTAATTGTCTTTGTCTTCACTAGCAAAACAAAAAGGATAATATGTATGTTTATTTTATGTTTAAAGTATAATTTACTGAGGAGTTTTTAAACTTTAAATTCATTTTTCTATACCACATTTTATTTTTATCAATTTTTACAATTTTCTAAATGAATACAGTTTCAACACGGAAAACAAAGACGATCTAAAAACATAAGAATGACACCTTTGATTTTTAAATAAATCTTTTTTCTGAATAAAATGGACTCAAAATCTCTGGCATTTTCTGTTTCTTTAAGATGGCTATATTTTGGAAAACATTGATTCTCTGTATGTACACTACCCACCTCACTATAGCCACACTAGGATGAGGGCATTGAAATCCAACTATGATATACTTTGGGTATGAGCAATAAATTACTACTAAAAAGCCATCATAGTAACTGATATTTTCCACTTTAAATTCTTGCAGTACATCATGGATTGTTTTTTTGTATTATGAAACTGAATTCATAGCCAGCATTTTACTTAGCACAAAAAAGACTGACTGAATCTATATTTGGCATTAGACACTACAACAAATCTCTGCCTGATTTATTAAGGTTTCAAAATAAATATTTTCAAGTGGAAGTGTGGCTTTCAAAAAGGTTTGTGTTTAGCAGGTGCAATTTTGAACATCAAGTGAGCTTCAGCATATGAAGGTTCAGTGTGCAGAATGAATCTCCAATTGTTTTCAGTATTTCACCAGTTCTAGAGAAAAGATTTTATTAACATCAAAAACATTAATACTGAGACACATTTTAAAAAACTAAAGCAACTACCAGGCTTTATTTTGTGATAATTTTTCCAATGAAGTACATAATTCGAATGTACTTTAAAAAGAAACAATGGTCAATTCAAAAGCCTTCTTTTCTCCCTGTGAGCAACAAAATTCAAAACAAATACCATGTGAAATCAGTCTAGATACAATTGCAGTCATAAGAGTGTCTTTATTATTAAGCAGGCAGAGCTGCTACGTATAAAATGCTGACAGTCCAAAACCAGAGCTGCACACTTTCTGACAAAGAACCACTCTACTGGCTTTGCTATTGTCTTTGAGGTAGCAAAATCACCCAGTTTCAAGAATTTCCTATGTATATAATAAGTGCTGTTATTATCAGGAAAATTACTTATGCTCTGATATTAAATTTAAAATTGTGAATGCCTTAAAAGCAAATAAAGCTCTTTTCTTTTTTGCCAAGAAAAGAAAAAAGCTAGGAAAAAAAAAAAAAAAGTAAATCTTATTTAGGTTCCTTGGATCTAATTTTTTCTGATTTCATGGAGGGAAGGAGGGGAGAATCCCACTAGCACTTGTAATTGCATAAATGCTATAGAAAAAAAAAAAAAAAAAGAATGGATGAATAAAATAATTCAAGCAGTGACGTTTACTACCTGGACCAGATTAGTTTGCTGCAAGTCTAATTTGCGTGAGATAACATTAAATATAGGGGAAAATGTAACTAATGCCAAGAACGGTTCATAGATATATAGCTCAACTACCATGAAAAGAATGTGACTAAGTGAAAATAAGGAAATTATTATTTATGGGCTTCATATTTTAAAAAGAAGTAATTTTGAAGATGTTACTTTTCATCTTCATTTAATTTCCTTTCCTCCTGTCTTGGATTACTTTTACAGTGTGGAAGTTTGTCTCTTCCAGCAGATGATCTAAGCAGCTTGTGGGCACATATTTTGATCCATTTTAAAGTTCTGTGCACTTTATTAGAAATTAAAGTGATATTATGAATAATCTCAATAGCACTGAAATCTCAACACCTCTAAGAGATCACCCAAGGTGTACTTCTGATGCACTTATAAGATTACTTATTCATCATGCCTCTATTGAATACAGTAAAAAATAAGGTGCATTATGTTAGAAAGCATTTTATTGTCTTCTTCTATATCTCATTTTATGCCTAAACTAGTAAATGGACTTCTTTCTGATGACATAGCCATGTTATTATCAAAGTGCATATTGTACTGCCCAAGATGAAAGCAGCATGTTTGGAAATCCAATTACAAATTCTTTCAATCAAAAATACTGTGAATGCATTTGAATATTTTTTGACCTAAAAGAATTAAAACTACAGGTATTCTATGTATTTAACATGTAGCTGCTTTTCTCAACTTTCCATTTATTTCTAAGTTCACCTGAAAACACAGCTAAGTTAAATTCAAGTAACTCTGGCAGTTCTGAACATAACATTACTTTTCCACAATAGGAAAAACTACTCACTTTTTACATATGGTGCCCATGAATAAAACACTTGAGACACTACTTGTTCAACCCAGAAATTGAAATTTATCTGTCATTGTCAGGGATGGTGATTCTGTATTGCACAAATCGAAGAAGAAAAGGAATAAAAGAAGGCAGGCATGAAGGAAGCTTGCTTTTCTTCAGATGCCAACATACGAAATTAAAGCTGAAGTGAACACCTATTTGAAGAAGTAAATGTGTAAAAGTAACAATGTGAACACCTAAATTTCAGCTTCAAGTGATGGCCATAACACCGTGTTCAGTCTTAGAGAAAAACTACAGCTTGCTGCCTGCCAGCCCTGCCAAATTCAAACAGGATGGATGGACAGGCCACACTCTTTTTCTCCTCACCAGTAATAATAATGCTCCTGAAAGCCAGATTAGTCTCTCAGTTACATTTCTTCAGCTCCCCACGGTGTTTTCTATTAGATTCTTGGTAATATATTTGAGTCAATTGCTTCTTGAAACAGTTTGTCCTATCACACAAAAAAGGAAAGAAAACTTTCTCCTTTGTCCTGAAGATAGTAGTAGCCTGTCCATTCGCCTTTCTTTTCATACTCAAACTAAAGCTGAGGAGTGCAGATGCTTGCACATACACCATGCCATTTGCCTCTCATGATATTCGAGAAGGATGGGTCATACATAAAAAGGCACTGTAGGATTTCAAAAGAAGCAGACCAATCATAAAAAGCAAACACCCAAAGTAATAAGGATCATTAGCTATATAGAACAGGCAGGCAGAAGCAGGAGGCAAAGGAATGCTATTTTGCAGATGTTGAGTCTTTCACAGACTCCCCAGCAATATTTCCTCAAATAGGCTCCTCAGAAAAAAATTACTTGCTGTTACTAGATTTTTGCTTCAGCACAAGTCCCATCCTGGGCCAGGCACATGAGAAGGATGTGGGAGAAGCCATAAAAGAGGGAAATATATGCTTGTCTTTCAAAAGCTTTGGCTTCTGGAAAAGAAAAGGAGGGTACCAGACTGCAGGCTACTCAATTCTCTCAAAGTACCTGGTATTCGACGAGGCTACTGCCTAGAAAGATGGATCCTTCTTTTGCCATCAAAAAAACCAAACTAAACCCATGGACCTTTCTTAAGAATAGGGCATAATTACTCACATTTAGGATAGGTTTCCAGGCTGCACATCCTTTGTGCAATATCTGCCAGTTCTTCTGGTGGCACTGTATAAACCACAAAGCCAACAGAAGGCCCTTAAGTCTTCTGCATCTTGTTGCCCTCAGCATCAGCCTTCTTAGATATTTCCTTTCCACTTCAGTGGAACTGTTTTAACTGCCTCCCACTTAGATTTCTTCCTCTTTTAGGATGCAGATCTATATTTCTTTGCCTGATCTGAAAGGAAGATAATGGAGTAACCAGGGTATAAGAGTGTTCTGATTCCTCCCAGTGTGGTTTACCTCAACTTCCTCAATTGGTCCACACCTCACACTTACCTAGTTTGTCATAATCTTTCTTGACGGTAACTAATCCAAATAACTGTCTGCTACAGATGTTGTCATCCCACTACTCACCAGTGTAAACGAATTATTTCAAACACTGACAATTGCACTAAATCCTTGGGCACCTCCCCATTAACCATGTGCCATCACAGAAACACGTTATTTTTACTAGACAATTTCACTGATTTCCAAGCCAAGTAATATAGTTTTTATAGCAGAACTAGTTTGTTTCTTTAGCAACTCCTAAGGGGCTTCTGAAAAATTTTGGGAAAATAGCTGTAGCTATGAAATCCAAACACATCAGAATCTGAAACCCATACAAAAAAAAAAAAAAAAAAGACAATGCAATGTAATTTAATTCTATAATACATATATTAATTATATAAAATACATATAAAAGCCAGCTACATGGCTGAGGCGAAAGGCTGTTTAGATGCACTACTTGCCTTCTGAATTTCTCTACCTACTACAGTCTTTGCCTGAAAGCTGCTGCATCTTGCACAACAGCGGGGCTTCTTTAAGGAGCAGGATGAGAGATAAAAATGTAACGCAGTGTCATGGTCCTCTGATGGAACACAGCATCAATACCTTCTGCATTTAGTCCAGTTCTAGTCACCATATCTCAGAAAAGTCTTGTGGAAAACAAGACCTGACAATGATAATTGGATGTTCAGAAACAATCTCATGTTCTTCTTGAGCAACCCATGGAGACCTTCAAACAAATCCAAACTCTGCTGAGGGCAGTGATGTCAGTGAGTGGCAAAGATTTCATTGCAGCACCTTTTGTAAATCACATTTTTAAAGTATTTCACAGACACAGCATTCCTCATATGCTGTGTGACTGTAATGCTATCCTGATATTAGCTGTATTTCAGAGACAGCAGGATTAAGTATTTCTACTATTTTTCAGTACCTGAGCAACACAACCAGTAAAGCATCATTGGCTCCACTAGAGAGAGCTCTTGTGCTAACATAATTATATTAATAAACATAATTACTTATTTGAAATCAGCGGAATTATCTATGGAGGAAGATGTGTTACACACACACAAAGATTAGCAGAACGTGGTATTGGATGACCAGTGTTTCTATGGCTTACCAAATACATGCTGCAAGATGTTTCCTTTCTGCTCACCTTTGGAAAGTGTTTAGACAGAATGGTTTCTATTTGCATAAAGACCTTCTCAAATTACTTTGTCTGTGAAAAAAAGAGCAGTCATTTGCAGCTGTCTTTACTTGAAGGCCAATGCTCAGCATAAATTCAGTTATTTCCAGGTCCTTAGTGACTGTGATCCTACTGATTCCGTTGAGAATAAGCAATCAGGTAAGCAATAACCTCAATAGGCTGACGTGGGTCCTACAGAGCCCTAAGTACACATAGAGCTATGGCAGACAGGGTCAGGATCCCTACTCTGTGCTATTTCAAGGAAAAATGCACAAAATGTTATCACTGAAGGAGCAGGAAAAGATTAGGAAAGTTTTGGCCTAATCCCAGTGGAGTTAAGATTTTAGCTATAATCACTCATCTGTCCTAATCCTAAAAGGTGGTTTAATACAGAAGAATGGAAAGAGAACTACTCAAGCATGTACAAAAGGTACAGAGAGGACTATTGATTGAAGGAACTAAGGTTCCTTTTCTACTCTGTTTCCCAGTGCAATTGTTGTATCTAGTTTTATGCTTTCAAATTTTAGTTTCTTTGCTGAAAATGCACAGATTGGTTTTGCTGCTTTTTATGGACGTTTTTGGAAGAAGAAGAACTTACCTGAAATATCCTGACTTCAGTAATATTTTGATAGAGTACAAGATCTAAAGCCTAAAACTGAACATACATGGTCTAGAAAGCAAAAATTTTGCATGCGTTTTTACCATACAGTACACCAAAAGTCCATCTGGGTCTCTCCAATAAATCTGTAACTTTCTGATCAATAAGAGAGTGCTGTTCTATCAAAGGGAGCGTTAAATTACTAGTGCACTTTATTCCCCTCACCCCCATCCTCATCATTGCTTCCCCAGTTCTCACTTGCTGTATATCTTTGAGTTGAAAGGCTGCTTAACCCATGGCATCCCACTCATTTGTTCAATTCCTACTTACCACATGAAGACTTTAGGGAGTCATCATATCACAAGCCTGTCTTCAAACTTAAATACACAAGTGTTTTGTCTATCTTATTTCCAATCGAATCTACTATGTTCCCCTAATAGGTACAATCGCTGTAAAACAAGCTCTCTTCCCTCTTATTTTAAACTGAGTCATTAGAGATTTCTTTAGTGAATTGGCACAAAATATAAATTTATTTGGCTGATTGCTTCTGCTCACGTCTCCTCTTTTAAGAAGCAATAACATCACATATCACATATATAAGTCCAGTACCTTTAAATTTATTTTTTTACAACCTAGTATGCAAACCGTAGCATTTTTCCTGACCCTGTATGTGAACACAAAAGAATGTGACAGTAAATTAGATACATCAAAGTATTAAATAATTCAAGAATTAGCAGCATTTTTGGTTTGTTCTGTAAGGAATTTTACACAAGTATCCATTGAGATTCAACATCTATTTATATTTCTGAAATATATATCGCAGGATCTTTAATTCAGATACCTATTAATCTGATGAGTTCTTTGAACCTACAGATCACAAAAGAAAACCCAAAGCCCTCTTTTCTGTTTCTACTATGCTCTTATTTCACTAAGCTGCATAATCTTGTTGTTATGTGAAATTAGCAGTGAAGATCCTTGTGCAAAACAAACACTGACATGTACTGTACATGAGTTACAGTAAGACAGCTACTGAATCGCAGAAAAACAGGTCATATATCCCTGGCTACTATACCTAGCTAACATGTACAGATAATTCCTCTTGCACAAGGTTGCTTTGTTGACAGCTGTTACACAGAATTTGTGACTTCCTTATTTAATATAAGAGATTTTCACCTTGATACCTTTAAGAACTAATCAAGTTATGTGAAATAGTAATATTAAATACAACTTAAAGGAGAGCTTCAGATAGAGAGTTACCCACCAGTGAGTCAAATGTGAGATGTACCAGTTTATAATCCGTCCACTAGGTTAGTCATTCATTTCCCAGTCTTAGCAAATTGTTCTGGGAAATCGCAGAATTATAGGATTTCAACCTACACAGTGATTCAGTACTTGGAAATAGTATATACTGATAAAGAAGGCAAACCAGTAACAATAAACATTCAAAAGCAACTACCCTTTTCTTCACGCACCCCAAACAGGGCTTTCCCTATCTTCTGAGTGTTTGATTTCCTCAGTGTTCCGTCAAATTTCACTGCAAGAATCAAAATGCAGGCACAAAGCAAGCAGTCAACTCACTTCCTAAGACAAGGTAGAGCAGTTAACATTGTTCCAAAACCACTAAAGAAAAATGCTGATACCACATTCGATAAAAGTGACAGTGCTCGACCTCTTCCAGAAGTTGGTAACACTGTCAGCCTTTATTGAAGATAAAAGCAGGAGCAAAGCACAATACAGAATATTAACATGTCAATTCTTTCAGCTTCAGACAATAAAACATTTTATTTTAAGGCTTGAGCTTTTTGTTTTGTTTTTACATTGTGAATTACAGTTTATCTTGATTTTGTCATCTTTCTGAAGTGTGTTTTTATCACCAGCTGGTGAGGCTCAGTTGAAGGCCAGTTTTTTCTGATAATGTGTTGTTATAGAGTGGCTGTTCAGGAGTTAGGGAAACAGACTTGGTCCTAACAAAAAATAATTAATTGATTTCATTGCATGTCAGGTAGGTTGTAAAATATATCAAATCATGTTTCACTCAGATTTGTTTGGATGCTGGAAATAAGCAGATCAGGTGTGGTTCTACTGTTGTTTTATTCCCAGCAGGCCTCAAAATGTTGTAAAACTTTATTTTCCCATGGAAACTGGTGACAGTGAAAGATCATTTGACATAGACGCACACACTTATATTTTAATTCTTAAAATATCAGAATATTTTAAAAGTCAAAATTGTGTGCTACCTATCTATAAAATTATCTAGATACAAAAAGAGAAAAACTATTTGAAAGATTTGCTAAACCATTTCTGTATTTAAATGTTCATCAACCTGTTAAAAATAAATCTTCATTTCTTTTGAGTGTGAGTACTCTGAGCATGCCATGTCATCTCTAATGGAAAAGTCAGGTCATTTACTCAGGTATGATGCACTTGCTACTGAAAAAAACATGATGATTTGTCTCTTTTTATTACGTATTATTCAGATAATACTAAATAATTAAGTTATTTAGAATCTTAGAACTTGTGACATTACCGAAGTAAACAGAGATGGTAATAGAAAAGGATTTGGAATGTTTTTGCTTAAATTTTTGCTATCCCAAAAGATTTTACAAAAGAATTTGAAAAGATGCAAATAATTTTCAAAACTGCTAAAATTTCTTTCAAATAAGCATTGAAATTTTATCATGTTATTTCAAGAGCATTATAAGAGAAAAGAGAGCATATGATTTAATTGCACATCAGAATTAATTTCCAGATCCTTTATAGCCGAGGTTAATTTATAATCTGTAGAGGACTTTATGATTTAACTACAGAAATTACCTTCTCATAGAAACATTAAATGAAAAACACAGCTAAGGCAGGATTCAGCCCTGGACTCTGAAACATCACTTCAGGTGTTTACAGCAGGTATCTGCATGCGAGCCAAAGGTGTGGGGTGGTCTTAGCTCCCTCTGAAGTCAAAGGACATTTTGCCAACACAGATAATAGCTTTTGCAGCCCCAAGGCAAGCTCCTGCTCCTGGAGCCTGCCCAGCCACCAGCTGCTGCTCTAGGGGGCATGAGTCTCCCCTACAACCTGTACTAGATCTGCCAGATCTTCTGGATAAAGATGATGCCCATGGCAACTTAAATGGCACTAGATGGCTACATTTAGGCAAATGAAGAAGTCCCAGAGCCCCTTAACTCTGAGAGGACTTAGACACACTCTCACATGTGAGCATCTCCACTATCAGTAGACGCTTCTGTTACTTGTCTGAATCTGGAGCTGAATCATACTACGATCTCACCCAGCACATGTACCATAGCTTTCCTTAGGAGGAATACTGTCCATTAAATAAATACTAAATACTAAACTGCTTCACAATCTAAAGTCCTGTCATTGCAATATTTCATATACCTGATTTTTTTTTCCCTCACTTTCTTTCTACTACTCATAATTGCATCTTCTTAAACCATATGAATTTCCTGAAGTTGAAAAACCTTCAGCCATTATGTACTATTAGTATACTGTCCTCACTTTCTTACCACCTTTCCTCTGCAGTCACCTCCTGACAAAGCTGTGCACACCTCACTTTCATACTCTGTCCCCACAAACGAATTTTGTCTCCCACTGTTTCCATCCAGATTATTTTTTTTCTCTAAATTTCTCCCAGGGTCTTTTTAGTAATGTGAAATTCAGAACTGAAACAATATCAACTGCCACCAACAAAGCTGCATAAAGTGCTGTTTGTACCTGGCAACTCTTCCAGGGCAGAAACCAAAATGCAGGAGTTAGAAGTGACAAAAAGCTGATAGTAGCTGATGTGCCAACTGTATTACAACCATCTGTGCTCTGGATCTTTGTCTTTCCGAATTGGTTGGGTCTATAAGAAAGTAATTTTCATTCCTAAGAAGAATAGATGGCCTTAAAAGTAACTTGTATCTACTCTTTGCAGGAAAACCATTAATTAATCTTTATTCTGTTCAGAGATAATTTTCCCAGTTTCCCTCAGTTTTATTTACTTTCAGAAACTGAAATTATCTGGCATGGCCAAAAGACTATATTCAATCATTGCCCCATAATCTACTAAAGTGTCCAAGATGAAAATTTAAATGCTTGTAAATAATTTAGAAACCAAACGCAACTCTTCAGAAGTTAATAAAATACCAGTATTTCAACACAGGAACACACAAACGCTTAGTGGATTGCCTAATTTCTGTTGCTTTCCATAGCAATTCAGAAGCTTCAAGCTTTTGAGAACCCAGTAAGTATGAATAGTCCCATAAGGTTATTTCCAATACCATCTTTTGTATCAAAAGGCAGCTACTTTAAAAATAGAGATTCTCTGCTATTTGACTATAAGTAAAAGAAGCTACTGTGACGAGACTCCTTTCTCGAGCTCTATTTGGCCCAGATGTAACTATCTTACCTCTGAAATGGTGACCATAGTGTTATATTGGCATTTCTAGTTCAGAATATTGCAGTGAAATCTATCTGAAGCGCCATTTTCAAAGTCATTCTCAGACTGAAAACTCACGTACATATTAGAGATTTATTTTTAAATGCTCTCCCTGCTCTTGTCAATGGATTGCAAAATCTATTTCTAGGTGAATTTTAAGACACTGCTTTTCACCTGTGCACAGACTTGTCTTTTCTACCTGAGACACTGTATATTTTCCCAAGACACCTTCCTGCATTTGAGACCTGTGGATACCTTTCATTCCAAACAGAAGAGGTACAACCAGCATTTTGTCTTCAAAGTTTTCACTTTGGTATTAATACTCTCCATTGGCCCAAAATAACCAAGCTGCGAATTCCTTCTGTTTAAGGCAGGCCTAGAGTAAGGAATTACCTCTAGACTTTGCTTAGCAATAATTTCTAATTTCAAAAATACCAGCTGAGAATTATTTTTATAAGTAATGACCCAGGAAACGGGTTAGCACTTTGGCTTTGTGATTATTCCTGTACTGTGTTCCTCACGTAAACGATAGAGCTAATATTGGAACTCTTTTAAAAATGCAAAGAAATGATTAAGTAATGTGTCTATTAATTATTTGGGAAAAGGTGAAGTCCAAGGTGGCATATTCACAGATGTCAAAATAATTTAGGTTACTGAAAACCAGGAAGAACTGTGTGGAATTCCAGAGGCACTTTAAAAGATAGACAACTGCACAGCCTGACTGTAGTTAAGGCTCCACGTTAACAAAGGCATGTTAATGTACAGTGGGAGGTAAAACATTCAATATGATCTGAGCTGATGATACACCTTGATGAGCTCTAAGTGAACAGTAGTCATTGGGGAGTTGGGCATAGGAGACAATGAGTCATTGCTGGCATCTCCGTTAACAAACTTATTAATTATTTGCAGATCTGGGGGACTAAATTTTAAAATACATTCAAAATCGGATTAAAATAATACTTGAAAAAATATATAATGCCATCATCAATCAGATTAGTTGGGTTTGCGTTAACTGCTCATAAACCATTTTATTCCCTTTCACACTTTTCCTTTCTCATTTCTATAATTTATTCACCTTTTTAACATCTGGTTTAAAATTTGATTTTAAGATTTTCCAGGCAAGAGCTCTACATTTGCGCAGTATGCAGCCCAACGAAACCTTACACAGTCTGGAGGCTTGTGGACAACAAATTTACTCATAGTTCTAGGGATCAGACCTATGCTTTCATTTTGGATGTTGTGCTTAACTCTATTCACCTCATTTAAATAAATAATAGAGTGCAAATGGAAAGTCTTCACAGAACATAAGTGCCAACATAATAACAGATTTTCATTAAATGAAAGCTTTTAAGGATCAAGATTCTTTCCTTTGGTGAGGAAACACATAAGAAAGAAATAAAATAATGAGTGCAAAGGCAAGAGCAAATTGTGAACTCTTATCACCTCATTGCAAAAAAAAAAAAAAAAAAGCCTGTGGAAACAGGCAATAAAATTAAAGGAATATTAACGACCTAGAAAATGGATTTCATCCTTTCCTTGTGTGAAGGGAAGCAGAAGAACTCACTGTGATGACATACAATTGAGCCCAACAGCTCAAAAATGAACAGATGGAAGGGGGCATTCAGTTGCTTGAACATGGCACACAGAGACATTTAACATGATCTAAAGCATCCTAAGAGGTTCATGTGGCAAATATGACAGAAAACCTACAGGAGACTTGTGCTGTTCTAAAAGCAGGTGAAGACCAGTGGGGACACTCAGAAAATCTCCATAGAATAAAAATTCCTTAAGGGTAGAAAACTTTGTTCTTCAGTGAATAAACCAACAAGTGTCTGACTAAAATTAGAATAGACACCTTCAAATAAGGGTGTTCTTACATATTACACTTAGTTTGTAGGTAATGGCCAGTGCCATGAAAAAGTTTCTCTTGCAGGAGCCCAGTGTGCTTGTATATGATTTCTTGGGTTTTCCCCGAGACCCCTGTTTAGGTAGCTTTAAAGTTGATCTGGCCTTTATTGGTTATCATACCTCACTGTATGACTGTGTGTACAATTCGTTGACAGAAAATCGGATAGTTATTTTTCCAAAAGGGAAAGTAACTTAATATTGCCACCAAGGATCTGGGTGCAGATTTCCTTTCAAAGCCTACTGGGTAAACTGGTTACCCTCCATCACTGCCAGCAAATTAGCTTTAGATTCCTACTACAGCAAAGGCTTAAAAATTGAGAGAGAGATTTCAGTACCATATAGCAAAGTGCATCTTGTGGTCTTTGTTGATATTATCGTTTACATAAAATTATGGATATGGTTTGGTGTCATTCACCGCACATAGAGACATCTGTTTCTTAAGACTGGCATCTCAAATTCTCAGTCCACAGCCCTCTGGTGAGTTGAATATCGGAAGAAAGGTTTTTCACGTGGTCAGAAGCCTGGCCAGAATTCATCATGATTATCAAGAAACTCCTAATATTGGGTGTGGAGGAACAGGCTTGTAAGTAAAGCTTCTTCTCTGGTTGCATAAGCAGCCAGTAAAATAAGAGTCAATTGTATGCCTGAAGACTTTTCCCCTCAATTCGCCGTTCATTAATATTGATAACGGGCACTATATTCTGTATTCGATCTAATTTATACTTAAAGGCTTTTTTTGTTTTTACACCCGAGATCTATCTTTAACCCAGCTTTGACAATGGTTTCAAAGGAGCTAGAAAATTCTTTCAGAAACAGATCCCGGGGAGGCTGCTGGGGAATACTGCACCGGAAAAAGGAATGATGTCTTCTGTCTTTTGGGAAGTGTGACAGCTTTGGGACTTTCATTTAACATGACTTCAATCTGGCCTATCTTGCCTTGATGGGAAATATATTACCGTTCTGATTTGTCCTGATACAGTAGCCTCTGTTCTTTTGTTATTAGATACTGAGCGTACTTTTCCAATGAATGCCAGCAGGCAAGAGCCACAGCATGAAATCAGCATGTGGCAAGTTCAAAACAAGCAAAAGATAATACTTCATACAGTAAGTGCGTGAGTACTAGAACTCCTTGCTACAGGATACTGCAAATGCTGAAATGCAGAGCAAATGAAAAAAGAATCACAAAAATTAACGCAAGGGGAAAAAAAAAAAAGTCAGGGCCCATTAAATGCAGAGGTATTACCTTTACCACAGATCCTGATCTGAGAATGGCTGAAGCCTGGGAGAACATCATATTCTTGTCCCGGTGCTGTATTTCAGCATAAGCATCCCCTGTGAACTTCTTAGGAATAATTTGTGGAGGGACCGTTGATCTCTTGCTAGGGCTTTTACATTTATTTTTAAAACCTTTAATTTTCAAGGGTGCCCATAATTTGAAAAGTAAACACAAATTTCAGGTGAGAGAATTTAACATGCATTTTTCAAACAATGGTGTTTCATAAAACCATTTCACTAGATGTGTTCACTATTCCTTTTGTTTGCTTTTTGTGATCAACATTTGCTCTTTTTTCTTGCTCTATACATATCCTTTTATACTTTGATTTGTAATCAGTCTTTTCCTGAAAGTACTTATTACTCACACTGTAAATCTTTCATTGTTTGTACAAGCCCTGTGTGCAGGCAGGCCTTGAACTCTCTGATGTCCTGTAGGCATCTCAATTTGCATAGGAAATGATTGATGGTGACAAAATGTGATGTCATATTGGTTTTCTTTTTCAAACTGTGTTCATGCAACAGCTTTGAAGAAAAATGTTTCAATTTAAAAGAAACAAGAAAAAGAGTCTTTTAATAACCATCCTAAAATAGTGCTTCAGCACTGTTATTTGGAAACAGAATACCAGAATTTAGGGAGAGGCATTGCTTACAAAGAAAAGTGTGGTGAATTTTACCCTGTAAAGTCTTGCAACAAGAGAATCTATCTTGATATCTATAGGAAGGGCAGATAAGGTCTTACAGATACAAATCCTTACTCTAATGAAGAATTCAAAAACTGGAAACCCTGATGTTCTCTATGGTTGGGAACAGCTTTTCAGACAGATACATTTTTTATTAAAAATTGCAGCAATTTCTATAAAAGAGTTGCACATGATTTAAGCCCCAGGGATGAAGACAATTTTCCCCCAGTTTTATGAAACTGCAAACTTAAAATCATGATTACGAAAGTGTTTTAAGAAATAAAAAAATACTAAAAAAAAAAAAATAGGAAAGAGAAAAAGTTGTGTTATGTCATTCTATAAATCTAAAGTGAATACGCTGAATACTGTATACAGGTCTGACTCTGTCCTCCATCTCAAAAAGATGGAAATTGTACATAGCAAAGTGGAAGAAACATCAAAGTCATTTCACACTACATACCATGGAGAAGTGGAGACCTTGAAGGCACCTCCCTGGGGACGGGCCGAGGCTGGGCAGAATGTCAGCCTACAGGTCAGGATCAGACACAGTGATAGGAACCAGGCCTTCATCATCCTGGACTCAAAAAGGGCTTAAAGCACAGATACTGGAGGTTGACAGAGTATTCTGGAGAAAAATCTCTATAACCTCCTCCTGTTCATATACACTCACCGGTCAATACCTGCCACTAGTGAAGACAAGGGCAGCACAAGACAGCCATTCTTGCATTATAACCTTATCATGAAACAAAGAGAGAAGGGATGGAGGCTGAAAGCATGAACTGATTGGGAATGGCATCAGCTGGACTACACATCAGACAGAGAAGCCAGAATCATTTAAACAAGGCTGGATGTTTTCCAGATGGAAAAGACTGCATTTATCTGGCACCGGTGCAGTAAAATGCTAATTTTGCATACTTTTAATGCTGAAGTAGTCAGTTGGTTTAACCAGGGTGACGTGATTAACTAGAGTGTGAAAAGGTACAAGAAAAGGAAGAAGAGCTTCTTAAGTTGTATAATGAAGTTATCCATCACATTGCTGCATAGGACAGCTCTTCTACACCTCAGTATAAAAATTGGCTGGCTCTAGAGGTATGATTTTATTTGAAGGTAAACAAATTAGTAGCTCACTGAGATGACTGTAAGTCCTTTTCATAGAATCACAGAACCACTTTTCTATAGAAAGAATTATTTACGACTAATTCAGTCTACCTTAATCTCCTCCTCCTCCTTTCCAAAGTCCATCTGTAAACAACCACTGCTTATTCCTCACATTAGTTAAAAAAACAATTCCATGGTCTTGAGACAGGGAGTACAAATGACTCTGAGATACCCAGATCTATCCAGAACATGTTTACAGCCACCTTCTTCAAACCAGAATGTCTAAACCCAACTATCTGGTTCAAGGAAGGAAAGGAGGCAGGAAGGAATGGAGAGTAGGAAACTGAAGGTAATGACAATGTGATGACTAGCGAGTACCTCCTTTTTCAAAAATCTTTTATCTCAAAAACAAACATCAAAACAGATTAAAAAAAAACAAAACTAGAAATCATTCACATTAAGTGTATAAAGCCTGAATGAGCAAGACAGTCATATATAAAGCATATATCCACATTATGGAATTAGAAAATAAATTATCTGTATTATTCCAAACATTGCTTTAGTATGAAGCCATATTCTTCAAGTAGAATGTGGATGTGTATACATAGCTTAGCAGCCACCTTTTAAAAGGCTTCACAGAAAGTCTCCATGGGAGAGAAAAGAGATTCCCAAAAAATATTCTGAAGCAATCATGAAGAAATAAATCTTGTACTCCAGAACTGTTCCCAGAGAAAGTGAATCAAGGGCAATTTAATAGCCTAAAAGGAAATATCCTTCACCGAAAAGAAGGGTGCACTCTGAATCCAACCTAATCCTGACACTTTCAGGTTAAGCAAATGCACGTCATTTGAGCAAGTATGGGAACTTTCACATAGAAGGGAAACATCATCCTTTGTTATTGAGAGGTTGCAGTCTACAGGGCATTGAAACATTCATACGTTCTGCTGCAGCGTAAAGTAGCCAAGCCAAAGGCATCACCTCTCTGCTTCCAAGACAATAATTACAGTGTCTCACCAGTCTAAAAATGCCAGTAACTCAAAATCTACTTCTTGATTCTCAATAGAGGAGAAGGGAAAGTAACATATGTTCAACCAGGAAGCCCAAATGCTAGGAAAGTGTCTAGAGTAGTCTTTTGGAATGACAGTAAGAACCTCAGAATTATTACTGAGCCTTCCAAGGAAAGGACACATACTGCTGCACCAGGAAAGGAGTGGTAAAAAAGGGAAGGTTAACTCAGCGAGTTAGGATTGCAAAGAATCTACAGACCCTGACAAAAAGGAACTCTTGATTGCAGAGTCTGGTTTGATTGTCAGAGGAAATAATCTACACTGGCAAAATGCTCCTTAACTGCACGAAGTGGAATATATTCTTCATATGGAACAGTGGAGAAAGCAGGTTTGCAACTGTTTATTTCATCCAATGAACAGGGAATAAGGGCCAAAAATTCTGTGGTTAGCTTATCAAAGTCTTATTGAACAACTTCCTGGTTTTGGTTGGCACAACTCTGGGCAAGATAGTAAGCCATATTGAAGTGATGGAACTGAATGTGCTCTTGCCCAAAAAGGACCATGTATCTGGCCCAATCCTCAGCTACATTTTTAGGAGCCAAACTTGGTGTTGAAATGTCGTAAATATAGATGCCATCTGATACTAGGTATCATGAACGAAAATTTCCAAAAAGCAATTATTTACATTTTAATGGATTTAAAGCTACTTAAAGGCTTTTCTTTTCTCTTGCAACTTTAAACTAAAGTACAATTTTTTTTTTTGCAAAAGCAGTTTAATGCAGCTAATAATAAAGCTGAAGTAATATTATGAAAACTACTTACGCTGTAATGTAATACATAAACTTGGAACATTATGGAATATACAAGAAGGAAATTAAAGAAACAGATAGCTGTGGAAATAAGAATTTCTCTGTCTGAAGAAACTGGAATATGTAGAATAGTATATCTGCGTCTAAAGAAATTAAGGTCTAATGGTCACAGATTACATAACCAAGTGATCCATAATAATGCCTGGTTAGCAGCTGAGAGAAAGCCTCTATTTATACAAATCCTGGTTTGAAGAATATGAGTGCAAGTGAAAGCAGTCAGAAGTGTCCTTTACCTGGTCTATTTTCATATTTGTATAGATATATTCCAAGCTACTGCAACTTGTTAAATAAATAAACACAAACAAAACAAAACCAACCAACCAAACTAAATAAAATGAGACAAACAACCACAAAGAAAACTTGCAGAAAGCAGGTTAAGAGATTTTCTTAACTTCCCTTCTAAGAGTTTTCTGTTATCTCTGAAGTGGGCAAATAGATCTTTGTCTGAAGTATCGGGTTCAGATTAACAACAAAGATTTAGAGGATTTAGATGTAGAGGTATCAAGTGTGAAAAGAGACAAGAATGCAATTTCTATTTTTTGGTCTTCTAGTTAGGTGCATAATATTAATTTAAATTGCTACACTCCCAGTTGCTACCCATTAGTTGCAGTTAGGTACTTAAAGGTGTAAAATAAGTTTTTGTTTGGGTTTCTTTTTTTGTCTTCCGGCTACTTTCCATGTATTTCTACTTTTTGAAGCATTTTCAGCTAAACAATGTCTGGTTTTAGTAACTAGGTTTTCTTGGGTTTTCCAGTTTAGGGAAGACCATATTTGCAAGGAAAGATTAAATATTTTCTGTTAACTAATTCAAATTGGATTTGAATCAGTTCTAAAATTAGGTTTTTAATCAGATTACAAAAGTTTTAGATCAGCATTTTCAAAGATAGGCATGAAAAATAGTCTTTCCCTTATATATGTTTGTGTGTGTATGTATGCATATGTAGATATATTTGCTTGAAATCTCTCAAATATGTCTGGATTTCAGAAATTAGAACCTTTCTGCCACACACCTCTCCATCTTTCTCCCATCCTTGTTCAGGACCTGTAGATGTCTACAATATAAGTGTTCAAAATCAGGCTGAGTATATGTGGATTTAAGTGAAAAGTTCCCTGAAGGGGCTAGTTTTGTTCTACCTCTACTCTAGAGGTTTCCACCACCTCAAAAAAAAAAAAAAAAAAAAAAAAAAAAAGAGAGAGAAAATAAGCACTGCCAGAATTTCCTCTTTGGAATTGAAATCTGAATGTTTTGACTGAGGGATATCGTGATATATGTTCAGTCTGACTCACAGAAAACCTGAGTTCAGATTTTTACCCTGCTCCTTTAAAGCTGAATCTGCTGATTTAAGTGCAGCAGGGAACACACTGCACAAGTTTTTGTTTCTAAATCTGCTTTCTTAGTCACAAGGTAAGACCAAACCTTACTTCAATTTTTTAACTGTTAAATCTCTAAATGAAATTTGCCTCCTAAATATGACTTACTCATCCCTTTCTGCAAACTCTGGCACAAGGAAGTGAGTTCCATCCTTTGAGACATAAAAGAGTTAAGAACTTTCTCCAAAAATTCAAAGAGATGTATCAACTGCTATTGACCAGAGTGGAAGCTGGTGATGCTCAGAAACTCTGAAAAAACTTATTTATGTTCCTAAATATGTATTTTGACTCCTGCTTTGGTTCAACAGCTAAAGAAAGAATTCACGTTGACAGATTCCAAGGAGATATTGCTGCCAGAAGGACAGTTTCCTCTAAACTGGTTAACAGAAGTCCAAATAAATCTGTCTTCAGTGAAAGTTTTAAAAACAAAACTGCATCCTTGATAATCTTGGCAGTCAAGAAGGGAGAAAGTAAAACCATATCTGGGAGAAATATGGGAATGGCTATTCTGAAATATAACTACAGTCTATCCATCAAGTACCCTATTTCTAATATTGCCCAGTACCATCTGCTGCAAAGACTAAAACCCCTCTCTTAGAGCAAGTCAAGTTCAGGAGTTGGTTTACTCCCTAAGACATAGCGGTTTATGCCTTTTAGAAATCTTAGGGGCAGATAAATTGAGAGGAAAGATTCCCGGCTTTTTATTTACCCATAAAATTACCCTTGTTTTCTGGAATCCTGCTAAAGTAAGCTCCTAAGTACTTAGGCGTATAAAAGCTCAACTATTATGTATGTGTTTAAAAGTGTTTTGGGACAGGCAATTTTACCACATCATTTTACTCATTTCATCCATTCCAAACACTGTTTATGAAGTTAAATCCAATAGAGGAAACAAAATCAAATTGTTTACACACACAGAACCTGTACCACTTACACAGATCTATATAGTACTAGCATAAACCTTTCCTTCCAAAGGAAAGAAAAATACTAGGCTTACACAGGACCTTTGATGGGATTCAGCTGGGACATGGTTCTGCAATGCACATGTGAAAGCGGAAGAGAGAAGTGTTTGGTGTGAATGTCCTAGGCCTTCATCTGCCTGAAAATTATTTTTCACCATAATTTATTTTTTAATCATCTTCTGGGAAACTCCTTCCAAGTTTTATTTCAGACAAACTTCTATATTAGGCTGCTCTAAGTTTAGTTCCCCTTAGCATTTACTCTCTACTGTGATCGCTACTCAGGAATGCCGTCATTTGCTTGAAGGTAAGTTCTTTGAACTTGATTTTGAAGATAAACAATATTCTTCTCATTCAGCTTTCAAGAGCATTTCTAAATAGCTTCCAGATCTGAAGTAATGAACAATTACTATCCTTAGTGGAATTCACTAATTGCATGATTCATAAGTAACATGAGATTCATTCTTTATTTGTCTTGTTACAACTGACTTTATTTTTCCTAGTTCTATCTATAAAACTTTCAATTGTAAATTCTACTATTGAACAAATTTACCTTGGCACATGCACTTCCATGGGAACAACAAAACTGCAGAAAGGAAAATGACATTCAAAACAGAAAAAGTTTTTATCATTGCACTGTTTCTCAGTGAGTTTTATGTGGATTTTTTAAAGCATTCCGAGGCAAGATGAGAATAAACTCACACGGCTCAGAGAAAGAAAGAAACAGAATGAAGAGGGAATTGGGACTGGGCTCCTGAATTGCAGCTTTGATGACTGTATTTTTATAAATTCATAAAGGTCCCCCCTGCCTGTCTCTTTTGGTGATTCTGAAGTGCCTTCACAAAGCTGCTCTGAGTGATTTTGAGTTCTCTAAACTACAGTTGAGCAATGCTGGGGATTGTTTATCTAGCAAGCCACAGTGCTTTGTAATTCCAGGGAAAAAAAAAAAAAAAACAGGTTAGAGAGCCTTACAAATTCATCAGTTATTGCAAAAACACAGAGGTTAAGCTAGGTTTATTGAAAATAAATATATTGCGTTAAGTAGGAGGAGAAAAAAAGCCTTTGGTTTTGTTTCTTCTCTCACACAAAAGTCAACCATTACAGTCACATGACTCAAAATTTGCTCCAAAAAGACTACTTAGGGTCACATATCTCAAGGGCCAGCATCACATGGACCAGAGGAACAAGCTGCCCTCCCAGTCTTCCTATGACCCTCTCTGCCTTCAGAAGTGACTGCAGTACCCCCACCTGCCTTTTACCAGTGGCATATTTCACATAAAATATTTCAAATAGGATAAATACAGATTCATAAGTCTTACTTACACTTACGGAGTCTTCTACATCTATCTACAGCTTTTTCTTTTCAGACCATCTCAGGTTTTATTCCACCATGCTTTCTGTTTCAAAACTTTACATTTCGTGAAAGAGTAGTCAGCTGGGATCACTGCTTCCAGCAAGACCGCCTCCCAAATGCTCAGAGAGACTAGAAAGCACTGTCTGAGGCCCAGGAGTTGACAGAATTAGGAGCTTTTTCTTTACACATTAGTGTAAAGCTGCAAACTGCATTTTGGTATGAAAACCTGATGCAAAAATGCAAGTCAACAACAGCCCCAAAGGGAACCACAAAACAGATTTGGCAGCTCAATGTTTTAGTTATTGGTTAAAGCTGGAAGTGACAGTGGGCAAAAAGAAAGGGTCCAGCTGAGCTCCTGCTATCAAGTCTGGGCAAGCCATGGGGTTGCCTGCGTTTTGGTAACGTCGGAAAGGAGCAGATTTTCTCATGCTTGTCCCACTCAAGTCTTCTTCATTTGGCTGACCACAGGCAGACTGCAGTTCGCATGAACACCTGGCAAAACTTGCAATAGGCATCCTTTTGCAGCTTGAGTGAGAGCTGGAGTATCTGAACATGGCTGCAGTGCCACAGGCTGTCATTGACCTTCAGCTCCATCACGTTGCCTCAGCTGAAATCTCCTCTAGGTTATGCACGGTCAGCCTCAGTACCCAGCTTCCCCAATGTCACCACTGGCTCTGCTGCATCCCAAACCACTCTGGGTTTAAGCATGGTACTGGCATTTTCTTGTTTCCTGAATAAGTAGCTCATCCTGCTCTGCTCATCTTCCACCTGAAAAATAGGCTGGCATGGGAATGGAGCATGTCTGGGAGCTTCATGTGAGGCTTGAAATGTCGAACAGGATACACTCTGTGGATACATGTGGCTGCAGGTGTCTGCTCTTCACCTCTTACCTCCCATGGCTGTCTCTGGATATGGGCAAAGACAAGAAACGGAGTCATCTTCCCAAGGAAGGCTCTTCCTTCAGCATTAATAAGGATTCTGAAGAAATCCTTCAGCTCCCACTGTCTGTGTCCTTAGGACTGATAGCTCTACCTGCTCTGAAATCAGCTGCTTGCGAGAGCAGGAGGAGGAGTGTTAACTGGAAAATACAGTGCAGATGAAACAGCACCTTATGACAAATGTGACTACATTTCATATCTTGACTGCACTGACTTCTTGCAAACCTAAAAATTGGACGTATGAGCACACTTTTTTCCTTTGTTACTCATATTTACCCTTGCCTGACAAGTGTGTTCAATTAAATGATTCCACTTTCCAGACAAGTTACCCCAGGTTTCCCTAGCTTTAATCTAAAGCCAATATTCTGACTTGTTTTTTACTTTAGCTTTTCTATATTACTGCAGTTCAACCATTTCACCACAGGTTTGAAAAAAAAAAATAAATAAAAGAGTTCAAGTATTTATTGATTTTCAAAACAGGAGGGAGAAGGGGGAAAATGTAGGAATGTCTTACAGTTTCTTGGAATTTATGGAGGTATTATATACCCATAAATCCATGTGTTCCTCTGTTAGACAAACAGCCCTTTTGAGATAGATAAACAACCTAACTGTTCTAGAAAAGGATCTTCTGACTGCAAAGTCTTCAGAAAACAAAAGCTTTCAAATGCTTCTGAACAGTCAGTTGGAGTAACTGGTGGAACAAACATTTAATACAAAGTTCAGGCATTTTTTACATAGAATTGATTTGAACCGGGCTGCAGGTCACAGCTCTGATTTGGTACAGGTCAATCTGTTGTGCATCTTGTGGGTATTTGCCCGTCAAAATAAACGTATCAGACTGTCTTCAACAGTCTGTAGTCCCTGATTAAAAGACTGTCATGGCTAGACAATTACCCTTATTAAAGAGAGTTCTTTGACGAAACCTGGTCTTACTGGTGGTTTTAGTCTTGTATTATATTTATTATACGCAATTTTAAAATTACTATTACATGTATTGTCAGCAACCATATTTTTGCAACCGCAGCCTGCTGTGGATGTTTCCATTACTCAGTGACCCTCCCACCCACCTCGCACCTGAGAGGTGCAGAATTACTGCGTGGAGCTAGATAAAATCCTTATATTTTCATGACATAACATCAATATTAAATGCCCAAAGATTCCTACAATGTTTACGATTTTGGATGACCAAGGAAAAGAAACAGAAGGGATGGATAAAGATGCATTTATCTCTGCGGCATTGTTGTCCTTTTTTTTACAGTCTCAATTTAACACATTTTAAACACAGAAAATGTTCACGTGCTACAAAGAAAATTATCAGTGAGTATTGAAAATAGGTACCCACTCGAAAATATTGTAACGAGCTTTAAGTAGAGTATTTTCAGTCTTCTCTTGGAATATAATCCCTTCACACGGACACTTCTCTGCGTCCTTTCCTTCTGCATGTGTATGTGCATGTGAACATGCAGGTGCACAGACATGGATGTGCAGGAATGTACATGTGTGCATAATTCTGGTTCCACTATTTCTAAACTTTCTGCACTAAGGAATAATATACATGCAGTTTAATTATTTCTCATCAGTGAATATTTATGATAAACAGCCATTTTCCAAATGGTAGAAAGTTAACCGTTATCTCCATGGTATGACGACTGTGGGTCTACAATCTGCTTTTGTGGCTTGGGTACAATCAGGAACGTGGCTATACATTGAGATTACAGAGGGGAAGGAAGAGTTGCTTAGAATAGAAAACCTCTGCTAAAAGGAAAAATAACTGGAAATGACAGTTCAGTTTCTACATATTTCTTAACACTTTCCTGCTGTTGAGTCATGCTGCATTACAAAATCACCTTGCAAATCAGAATATTGTAAAGGTTTAAACACTTCTATTTTAAAACAACCTCATGTTGTTATGTTGTTCATACACTACAGGCCAAATGTTAAAGTATTTATTCGTAGAGTCATATCCTACTGAGCACTAGCTGACATACTAACTTGGACTACTACCTGTAAAAGCTGAAGGCATGCTGTGCCTGTTTGAGGTGTTCAGTACCTTGTAAAGCCATGTGGGTGTTCAAGTCTTCATGGTTAGTCCAAAGAGAGAAAAAATGAAAAAAAATGAGGGTGGATTTAGCCCGTAATCAAATGGCTGGTCAGGAACAGGTCTGTACACAATACGGATTGCAGGGTGATGTTCTGGTTCTGTTGAATTCGATAGAAAAATGCTTACTGGCTTTAACAAGGACAGATTTAATCCCAGGACCTGAAATATCTCCACAAACCAGTTAAATTTCAGTATAAAAATGTCTAACTGTATGTTTTATCAGGCCACTTTTATGTTTTGCTGGCCCCTTTATCTTGTGTCAACCAAAAATTCATAATACCAATTTTACTGAAGGCTGGCTTTAATTACAATTTCTTTTACAGGTTTCAACTGCTTTTTGTATCCTGAGAAATGAGAGCAATTTTTTCTATCATATTCAGAAAGAAAATGAAAAGGTTGGTAAATGTATAAGTAATTTTAACTGATTCATTGATCTGAATACTTTTAAAGTAATACAGTAAGTATTTCTGTCACACTTTGAAGTTCAGCTTGGAGCTCAGTTACATCCCTTAGGGTTATTTTATAGCCATTAAGAATGTGTACCTTTTATCTGGTGCCTTCAATTAATTGAATTTCAAAAATATTCTCAAATGTTTTTAGAAAATCATTTAGTTCCTGGAGGACATTCCTGTGTGATTTATTGTTACAGTAATTAAAAGCAGTGAGTATTACACTGGTCACTGTTGGAACTCCTGTCTGCCTTTGGCTATATTTTGGTTTAAGTTAAAACACATAGTGCACTTGAGAGACTTGTGAAGGGAGGCAAGAAAAGAATTAATTCTTTTCAGATTGCTTCAGAATTTTGGCACACTTAGAAATAACCTCTTAAAGTGATCACAGTGATATTTACATGATAATTGTATGCAAGCACAATTAAACTTCTCTATTAAACAATTAAATAATGCTTTTCCTGCTATGGTGAATTATTCCTGACTACCCATATTAGTATTCTGTAGTTCTAATCAGTGCCATAAATAATTTTCAGTTTTACACATTCTGCTCTGAAGCAATTATTAAGAGCTCTCAGGAAGAGTTAAAACAGCTAATGAAAATAATTAGCAGGGAAAAAAATGATAGTTCATCCTGCATTGAAAGATAACCCTAACTGAAAACTACAAATGCTGCTTTAATTGCACCTTTGTTTTTCTGAGGCACACACCATTCACTTCTATAATCCCTTTTATGCAAGAAGTGGTGGCTCATGAGTAGCATTTGACGGAACCGTTCACTCACAGGAGGATTGGTGGGGTCAAACCCACAGTCCACTTCTCTTCAGTCATATAATATGGAGGAAGGAGCATGTTCCTGCCTGGCTTCCTTGGACCAGGAAGCTCTACCTCAGCAGCTTTGCTCACTGGGCAAGGTCTGCAGGCTCAGGCTGCCCTCCCCATCCAGGCATAGCTGTGCTGCAAGAAGGAGAACCCGGTGCTACCGCCCCACTCGGTGTCTTCTGCCTTTTCAGGGTCTTCAAGGCAGGTTGAAATGGCTAAGCTTTTAAGCATTTTAAATGATCCTCTTTTCCTACTAAAAACCAATTCTCTCCACCCATCTGCATATTGAATACATTAAGACCACCCTAGCTATTTCTCTAACCACATCAACTTTTTTTCTCTACCACAAAATAAGTATCTTCTCCAAATCATGGGCTCACAAATGGAGTTATGGTAACACTACTTAGAAAATTATTGAAAACATAATTATAAGCCTGTATCTTTGCAGACTACAAAAGAGTCACAGATGGCCACAGAGAATCTGCAAATAAATGTGGTTTACTAGGTTAGGTGTGCATCTATGAATAAAAGTACAGTTGTACAGATTCTGATAAATGCAGGTCAGTACCAGATAAACATTTCACATTTAAACGTACACACTGAAGTCATTGTTCAAAGTAATAACCCATCCTTTTAATAAACCATTCCTTTTACACTGAAATGCCTAAAGGTTTTCTAATATGTATCAGTCTTTTGAACATCATATAATGAATTGAATGTAAGAAAAGGAGAGGAAATGCACCTGTAAGGATCCCTGCACATTAAGACAAACCTCGCTACTCCAAGGCTAGCGTAAAACTTGGCACCCAAACAGCTGAGGACAAAAATAGTTTCAGGGAAAATCTGATTCCTACTCATGTGTTTACTACGTTCTCAATTATGTCAGCTTTCCCATGAAATTATTCCAGTTATGTAAATCATCTCAGAGGTTTCATGATTAATCTAATGTTCTTCTATGACCTCCATAGTGTGCATGAGTTAAGAGACAAGCATTAGTATATTATTCCCTGACTAGGTGTGGTTTAGTAACCTCCACAGGAAAATCAAGGCAAAAAAGTAAGCTAGCATTTTCTCCCACCTGATCTCTTAGACTGTAGGTCTTCAAAGAACAGCCACAATTCTGCAAGAATTGACACTCGCAATTAAATGCTATTCCCTTTCTGAATGGAAATATGTGGCACTATCACCAGTGCTGTTTGTCTAATGACATGGAAAATTAAGGGGTTTAACACTTGATGTCTTTTAATAATGGCCTTTTCACAGCAGAGATGGCATTGATCTAGCTACAGAAATGGGAAAGAATGCCAAAGAATGCCAGGACAGACAGGACCAATCCCGTTTCTAGAGTGAAAAGAGCACGTTGTAATAGTTTAAATATTAAAAATGGTTGAAACCTTAACATTAATGGTTGTTTTTAGAAAGAGAGGGGAAAAGAAAATCTATAACATCACAAACATCAAGCAAAATCTACAAATGCCCTTCCAGCCATAGGCCCTAGCCCGTAATATTTTGGTAGTGCTTCCCAGAAACTTCTCCTCTGGTTCCAAGCACTTTCCCAGATGTATTAGTGACGAGTGTTCCCTCTGTGCCTGTGTCCGTCCTGCCGCTATGCTTGACCTGCCTGCATGTCTCCTGGGATTCCCACTCCTCCCAGTTTGGTCACCCTCTTAACTGGCTAGGCCAGTCTTTGTCGGAAAGCCATCTTGTTTTCTGGTGTACGCAGGTCAAAGTGGCAATGGGCAGCAATTTCCAAGGTGTGCTGGTCTCCAAGAGCAAATGGGAAGAGGCAGACGCAAGGTTCTGCTCTTTTCCTTTCACCATCGCTGAAGTAATAAAACATGTTGATCTCATGGAGCTGAGGTTGCTATATTTCAAAAGCTACACATTCTCTTGTGATAGTAGTGGTAGCCGTTAATATAAAAAATTATTTTTGAAAGATGTCTCCTGCTCCTGAACATCATAGCACACTTCAAAGGGGGGCAGCTGCATCCAGCGAGGGTCCCAGACCCACGAAGTTCATTTGGGCCAGACGAGAGGTTGTTACCTCCGGAGGGAGGATGGTGTCACCCCACGCTCTAAAACAGGAGTTCGGTCAGTGGGACAGGGTCCTGGGCTGAGGCGGAGGGTTCCCCCTTTAGGCCCGACGCTGTCCCGGGGACAGGTCCGCAGCCCTGCAGTGGGGCCGGGCTGGGAGGCCGCCCAGGTCGGAGTACGGGACAGCGCCAACGGCACTGGCCTCCAGGGGGAAGGAAGGGCAAGCCCAGATCTGAGGGGCCGGGCCGCGGGCAGCGCTCCCGGGTGGGAGCCACTCGAGGTATCGGGGAGCTGAGCGGTGCCTCCGTCCCAGGCCGTGGGTCCCCACCGCCCGGCCAGGATCGACGGACTCCACGTCGCGGCGGGGTTGTCATTCGGCTTTAAAATGCAAAGGCTCGCTGCATGATTGGCTTTCTGTTTACAAGTGCAGATCGGGAGAAGGCTCACGTTTTCTTTCTCCGTGCGGTCTCCCCGCCTTGGAAGCTGCAAGGGCAACCCGAGAAGGAAGAAAGGGGAAAGAGAAGAGGATTTCCCAGTTTCAAGGTTCATCCTGCAACTACCCTGTCGTTGCAGTACGAGGTGCGGCGTGTATCGAACATTACAAGCACGGGTCCATGCAAATGACACGGGCATGAAAGAGCCCTGGCAAGAATAAATCTGTCGATATACAGATGTTCCCCATTAACGTTACTGTTCAGCCTTGGTGGTTACGGTGGGAAGACATCGGATTAAAAATTCCCATTGCCACCCCACCTCTCCTGAACCTCTCTCCCCACACTCTTTGTCTTCGCTTAATTAGGTAGGATATAATATTCCCTTTTCCTCTCCTCTGTCTTATTGAGACGTCTGCCGAGGCTTACGCCTTCAAATAGGAATGATATTGATCCCTCCTCCCCCTTCTGTCAATCCCGATTTGTCCACTTTTCCTGCTGAACTAACAATTAAGAAGAGAAAAGTACGGGCTGCGCCGTAAAACTTCGCACACGCCCGGCCCCCGCTGGTGCCTGAAGTGGGTCCTGGCCCAGGGATGAGAAGACAGAGCGGGCGGAGAAGGGGCGAGAGCGGACGGAGCGGGGCTGCACAGCGGGAAAGGCGTTCGGGACAGGGAGCAATCTGCCAGCGAGCCCAGCCTCAGGCCTCAATAGCTTCCCCACAGGAGAGAGCCACGGCAGCCTGCGGCTGACACCGGACGGGACGGGCGAGCGGGAGGGGTAGGAGGACGGAGAGGGTAGCCGGTAGCAAACGCTCCTGCCCCGACCTGCCCGCTTGGAGGAAGCCCCGGCGTTGGGAAGCCCAGGGCGGGCTGCGGGCCGGCCCTCGGGGCGCTACAGCGAGCGGGTCCCTTGGTGCCCGATGCCGCCGCACCGCCTCCCCTGACCCCCCTCGGCGGGAGGGGGGCTGGCTCACGCAGCCCCCGGGGCATCCCCGGAGCGGCCGGCTCTGCTGCGCTGCCTCGGGGCCCCGAGTACAGCTGCACCCGGTGGGTGGCCAGGTGAGGTGCCCATCTCCTGCGCGCAGGGCTGGCGCTGGAGTCCCAGCCCGCCTCCTCACCCGGGAGGGAAACAAAGGCGGCGGGAGCGCGGGGAGAGTTGCTGCAAGTTTAGCTCCTCTCGGTCGTGACTCGCAGAGATAAATGGCAGTTCAGAGGTGCGCGCAGTTAATCAACGCTACGGCTGCTTTACAGAGTGTGCAACCCGCAGATCATTAGGTTAAATGGAGGACATTCGTGTCCTTCCAGAATCAATGCAATTATTGTTGGCAACAAGGACAACCATCGGAGTGGCAGCACTAATTTTACTAACCTGTTATTAATTACGGTGTCCCCCACTCCCCAGACGGCTTTTATAACCCGCGGAAGCAAGCGGGTGCTGGCTGCTTCTGATTTAAAACGGGTAAAGTTGGAAGCGGAGTGCCTGGCCGCCTTGGAAAGTGTTAACCGGTTGGGCAGCGTGCGGCCGACGGAGCTGCTCGCACGCACGTCACTCTGGTGCAGCGCGGGGGTAGCGAAGCGGCGGTGCCGGGGGACCGGCTGCTCCGCACCGGTGCCGCGCACCCGGACATGCCCGCCGCGGCCCCCTGGAGCCCCCGCCACGGCACCCGGCGCGGGCGGGAGGAGAGGAGCTCTGCCATGGCACCGCCAGCGCGACGGGGGTTTAGCTGGAGCCTGGCGTGATCGCAGGTAAACATTTTATTCTTGTTTTGGTAGTGCTGCTTGTGTGTGTCTCTATGGAAGCGGGGGGTGGGTGGGAGCGGTGGGGTTTATGCCCCCCCTCCCTTCTTCAGAGCCTGCTTTAGCAGCTGAAAACGAACTGCTGGAGGGAAGAGAAACTACCTGTGATGAATCACTTGGCTTTGTGCAATCCTTACCTAGGACAGAGGGCAATGTATTTTACCATATGTGTGTTATATCTTGGGAAAGGGGTGTGGATATGATATTCAGCGAGTGCTAAGGTAAGGCATCGAGTCAACTTTCTGGATTTTAAGGCAAACATTCAGAGGCACAGAATGTGACCTTGCGAGTAGGAAAGTTCGATCTCCGCAAGGCAGCTTGTTCCGGCTGTCTGCTGCCAGAGAGCCCAAAGGCTTGAAGCGCCCGCGGCTCCGCGGCGCTAGGGGTGTCGCAGCTGGAACGGGAAGCCCTGGGCGGGCTTTGCTTGGCTAGTCAGAGCGCTGTCGCGATGCTGTGCAGCGAGCAGGTAAAGGCGTTTGTAGGATCGTCCGATCCGATTGCTTCCCTTGCAGAAAAGTTTTGTGTGTGTGTGAGCATGTGTGTGTGAGAGAGGGAGAGCATGTGTCGGCTCTAGTTCTTAAGTGCGAAAGTTAATAAATACAAAGAACAGAATGAGCATGTGAGGCCTTTCTGCCTTAATCTAGATTGTTTGCCAAGGGGATTGGAGATTTACAAAATGAGAGCATTTAAAAGGGGTAGCTTTGAACTGCTGTTTTTACGCGTGGCTGCAATCTGGGCAAATTAATTAGCTGCGCCTCCTTATGCAACTGTCCGGATTGTCACCACAGCTCCGCCGGTCGCCGCGGGGCTGCGCGGGTCGGCAGCAGGAGTTCGCTGTCCTTCCACTCGGAGTACGGGGGATACGATTGCACCTCAGATGGGCTCAGGAAAAGAAAAAACCCACAGTCGTATTTACTGTCGATAGCGACTTTGTGGGAGCTAATCTACTTGAAAATGTTGCAGGCTGCTTTCGGTTCCATGTCACATCCCAAATGGGCAACATGTAGAGCTTCACAGCGTTTGTCAGGTGGTGTCAAGGTTGCTTTAAATCTGGAAGGTGAAAACAAAGCCAAGCAGACTGCATGATCTCGCTAAAGTCTATATAGCTCATAAGCAAATTCCGTCGCTTAAATATTTCCAGGAGTGGCAATAACCCCTCCAAAAGAGAAGGTAATGAAAACGCAGATAGTAAAAGTGTAGCTGCATTAACTTCCTCCAGATCAGGTCCCTGAAGACGTCCATCAAAGCCTTAGTCCCGAAGAGGCTCTCGGGTTTACCTGCTGTGGCCTGCTCCAGCACCGCAGCGTTTCCTCCTCGTTCTATGTTTTTGTGATAGAACTTGTATGAACGTTGGCTTCAGGTTCTGGGAGAAGAGAAACCTAACACTCGGCGACAGGCTTGGCTGGGCTTTGGCTGTAAAATATCTGCTTGCCAGGGTGTGCAGGC
Organism: Psittacula echo; assembly: GCF_963264785.1. Classification (NCBI taxonomy): domain Eukaryota; kingdom Metazoa; phylum Chordata; class Aves; order Psittaciformes; family Psittacidae; genus Psittacula; species Psittacula echo. Next base: position 93,626,126 of record NC_137737.1, on the reverse strand, counting down.
TGGCCCTCGCAGGATGGGAACTCTCCCTATTGATAGCGGTGGGTTTCCTCTCGAAAACTTTGGAGAAAGCAAATTGGTACAGGAAAGGGGCTTTGACAAGGATCAATTTTTATTGCATAGCAAAGACTTGCATTTTCCAAATGCTTAAGGATATAGCCCACAGCATTAAGCGTCTTTGAGTGGATTTGAACAGTGGTACGTTGTTTATGTGTGGGAACCACAAACGTTGTTTTGAATCATTGTGGGGCTTACTGTGTGTTTGTTCTGGCACTAAAAATTCAAGATGAAATATAGTTGTATGGAATTTCTTATCAACAAGGGGCCATTATTTGTAGATTGCAAGTGAAACAGGACTTAAATGCAGGAAGAAGATGTGATGTCAGCTTTTAGTGTTTAAAGTTATGAAGTGTTTTAGGTTATTAAGCTTTCCTCTTGTTGTTTTGTTTTGATGGGCTTTTTTTTAATGACTGCTTTCTAGGGAATACAGATTGGAACTGACACAAAGCTGACCGGGGGTAAAGTAATAGAGCAGGCAGGCTGCAAAGAAAAACGACAAATAATTATCATGATTAATACAGGAAAGTTCAGTGCAAAAATGGGCACCAGAGTATTTGCATGGCACAGTGAAAGACAACTGGGATATACAAATAGACAAGGACTATAAATATTGAATTTCACCTTGTATTTTAAAGTTTAATAGACTCATCTAAATATCAAAACCTAGAGTGTTCTGTGGGCCACTGCGGAGTTGACATCTGCGGTATTATCAAAAGAGGGAAGGAAAAGAAGAGGGGGGTTGGGACAAACCACACCACCAGGACATCTTCCAAACTGTAGCCTGGAAAACTGGGAGGACTTCTCCAGGCACTGCTCTAGCACTCCCAGCTAATTATAGTGCTTTACACCGAGCTGCTCTTGAGATAAGAGCAACTGTTCTCTCCCCTAGCACCGGTGAGTTATACTCCAGGGCTTAAATATCCCCCCCACTGCCTCTTACTTCCACACCCCACCCCCCCCCCTTCAGCGCACCCCGTGGGGGAGGCAGAGCAAACAGCACCAGGGGCTTCGTGCAGACCTTTGTGTAAACACTGGGTGCCTTTTCTTCCCAAACAATACCACAGCCCCTCAGCACCTCGCAGAGGAGGAAGCCTGTCGTAGAGAGTAACTTTAGTAGCGTTGTATCCTGGCAGCATCGGGGGAGCAGGAGGAATAAAGGAGTGCTTCTGTCAAAGAAACCCCAGTGGCTAAGTTAGCAATATTCCCAGAAAAAAAAAAAAAAAAAAAAAAAAAGGAAGGTACTAGCATTTCAGGTGAGGAAAGCAAAAGCACTTTCTTCCCCTGAAAAAAAAATCAATGCAGAATTCCAAACCGATTATTTATGTCACTTGATTCCTTTTTTCTATACGTTTCTCCCGGCTACAGATAGTGAGCTGTCAGGATAATTTGCATGTAGTGTATCTGATATCTTTTATTTGCAAACACTCTAAAGCGCCATAAAAAGCTGCTCGTTGTAGTCTAACTCAATCCGAGAACTAGTATTTTCATCTGTAAATTAAAGCAATTACGCAGCAGATATTATATTATGTGTACTGTGGTCTCCAGATAGTCATCAATCACCCTCAATCGAGCTGTCAGTGTGGGCAGATTCGTTTCTGGGAGGCAGTCTTCCAGCTGGGGAGAAGAAGAGAACATCATCATTAATTAGAGTGTGACCCTGGGGCTATTCACATGTCTGAACCCAGGAATCTCTGAGCAAGTCTGCACACCACGGAGCAGCATTCAACTGCACCAACAGCCCGGCTTCAGCCTCGGAGCTGCCTCCGGAGGTTCCTCCACCCGCCCGACTCCTGACTACTCGCCCTGGCCCGGAGGTAGCTGGCCGTCGAGGGGAGATTCTGGGGCCGCCGGACGGCGGAGGTGGCCGAAGGGCCCCAGCATCTTCCCCCGACGGCCGCTACACGGAGCCTGCCCCGCTCCTGGGATGCTGCCTGCCTGGGGAAGGGGCTTCCTCAAGCCCCAAAGTATAGGAAGGCTGCTGGCAGCGGCGGTGTGTGTTGGGAAGGAGAAAGGGGGTGATGGAGGTGAGACCCCTTTTCAGCCCTTCTTTCTATCAGGGAATCCCGGGGAAGTACCGAATCACCAAGAAAGAGGTGGATGGGATGCTCTTGGGTGAGAAACAACACTTGGTACCTTTGAGGTCTATTCCCTTCTCCCTCCACTCTCCCCCTCCTCGGTCCAGCTGCGCGCACCTCTGAGCCTAGGCAAGCTGGCTAAGGCCCTCGCCCCGCCAAAGGCTGGCTTTTCCAGCGGAGCTTTGCGATGGGATCAAAGCAGTTCTAACGTGAAAAGTCACGTCCTTTCAATCATTCTCCGGAACACGCTTGTAGGGTTTCCTACCTGTAATCACATGTCGGGAATAAAAGCCGAAAAGAAAAGCAAGGATTGCCATGTCATGTGCTTTATTGTCAGCGGTAGCGCTAATTTTAACTGTTGATTAAATCTTAAATGAAGACTCAGTCGTGTGTCCCTTCATATGTCTTGTTTGTAATTGAGACTAATTATTACTGTGGGGTGGGAAGAAGCAGCTGCTCATTAATTAATTTCTAATTAAAAGTGCTTACCAGCCCTTCAGTGACTAAGGAGGGTGGGGGAAATCTTAGCTAATACAACATTGATCCTTCAGATTAAACCCAGTCCTTCCCTTCCCCGCAGAAATCCATGGAGATGCTGAAGGCAGCCTGTGCCAGAGAGCTTTCCAAACTTTCGCTCCTGTTAGGGAAGGTTTCGCTTCTGTTAAGAGGCATGCTGAGACTCTCTTTTCCACGTCAGGGGAAAGGTCCCGAAAATGAATGTTAAACTTCCAGGCAGGTTAATCTGAATAGGTTTTGCGTGACGTCAGAGGCTCGGCTCTTTTAAAACAACGTGCTTCTGAACTGATGTATTTTTATCGCTTTTATCACACCCACAACCCCCCCCCCCTTTTATTTTTCCGTGGGTGCAAACTATGTATTTCTGCCGTCATGTTTACCAGCCTTGGAGCCCACACGTAACAATAATTTTTGTTTCATAGGTGTAGAGGGGAAGGTGCTAAAATCACTGTGCATCTTTTTCATTGTTAGTTTTTCCCCATCGGCTTAAAAAAAAAAAAAAAAAAAAAAAAAAAAAAAAAAAAAAAAGGAAAAGGAAAGGAAAGAAAGTTTAACATTTCATGTAAATAAATTAAATGTGGTTTTTTGCTTCGTCCTATAAGCATCTAGGGACCTGTGGTTACCAATCAATTGGTACAACAGAGCAGAGCCAGGCTGCAATAGCGTGCAGATCAGACGTCTCGCCTTGTTTCTAGATAACCGGGAGCCTCTGTACCATGTCATATCCTCAGTTTGGCTATCCTTACTCCTCTGCACCCCAGGTAAGAATGTTTTGCCTGCCAGCGGGAACTGATTGAACCTCAGCCCTTGCTGATGACTTCCGCCGGGGCTGAGGGCGCAGCGGTCCTCCCCAGGGTTGCGGAAGCGGTACCCTGGCCGGGAAGGAACACGCGTGATTTCGGGCGTTAAAGGGTGATAATGGAGAGGGAGGAGGGCTATAAAGGTGGGAATAGTGAGCAGAGAAGCTACAGATATCCCCCTCCCCCTGTACCCCAGCGCTTTCTTTCTCTTTCCCGATTAAATACACAGTTTACCAATTAAACACGCAAGTGCTGAGGTCCGGACCGTGGGAGCATAATGGAATATTGTAAACCAGCAGGTTAATAACAGATGCGTGCGTGGCTGCTACAAACTCGCAGTCAAAATAAATATGCATGAGTTATTTGGGGGGTGGGGGAAGGTTAAAAAACGCAGATGGGAAGCGTACTGCAAGGGGAAAAAACTGGTGTATACCCAGCCTTGTGAGAGCGCACCAGAAAAGTTAGGTGTTTTTTCAATGCAAAGGGCTGGAGCGACGTGGTACAGGGGATTAAACGCCCAGAGCCATGGGGAGGGGGGTGGTGGTTGTTGTTGGGGGTAGACTGGTAAAATACTTGCACCTCTGCAACCTCCAGTTTATGCTGATGGAAGTAAAACGCGGAGGGGGGGGGGGGGGGAGGCAGGGGGTGTGACACCCCAAAGCTGCGACCTGATAAGAAATAACAAATATAAACCCGAACTCGGTTATTTTGGGAAGTCGTCCCCCGTCGTCGTCCCCTTCCCCAACTCCCCGCCCGCGCCCAGCGCCGCTCTCTTTCCCTCCAGTTCCTGATGAGCACCAACTCCCTGACGACGTGCTGCGAGTCCAGCGGCCGGACGCTGGCCGAAAGCGGGGCGGCGGCCCCCGCCCAGGCACCGGTGTACTGCCCGGTTTACGAGAGCCGTCTGCTCGCCACCGCCCGGCACGAACTCAGCTCCGCCGCCGCCTTGGGGGTCTACAGCAGCCCCTACGCCGGGCCCCAGGGATATGGAAACTACGTGACCTACGGCACCGAGGCTCCCGCCTTCTACTCCTTGGTAAGCAGCCCCGGCGGCTCCGCCGACAGACCGTCCCCCGCGCCGAACCCGCGCTTCCCCGGGAGCGGTGGCCGGTACCCCTCCGCGGTGGGGACAGCCCCGGGAGCTTCTCCTCCTTCTCTTCCTCCCCCTTTCCCGCGACATCCCGCTCCCGCCGACCGGCGCTGCCAACCCCGCGGTCATTAATTATTCAAGCCCGGAGAGGATCTCACGGTATTGCAATTAAAAGTCGCGCTTGACGCGGGCGCTGGCGACCGAGTGCGGAGTGACCGCCCGGAAGGGTAGTTTGGAGGGTGGGGGTGGTCTCAGACCCCGGCTCGTCAAAAAATGATGCACTCATCCCGGCCAGCCTTAGGGGTTTTCCCCCCGCTTTTTTTTTTCCTAGCACCTTAACAGCGAGAGTTAATGTCTCTATTGATCTCGCTGCCGCCGCGGCCGGAAGGCCTTAGGAAAGGTCCTTCCCCCACTCCCCCCCTTCCCCTATATCCTCTCCTATATCCCCCCCCCCCCTCGGGGGGGGGCCGGTCGGTCACTGCGGCGGGGGCTGAGGGCGGCGGCGCGGTGTCTCTTACAGAACAGTTTGGAGACGAAGGACGGGAGCGGGTCTGCGCATGCGGGAATCGCCCCGGCGGCTGCCTACTACCCCTACGATCACACCCTCAGCCAGTACCAGTACGACAGGTAAGAAGCCCATCCTCTCTCCACCGCCCCCCGCCCGCCTGCCCACTCCCCGCCCGCCCCGCCGCGGACCTGCCTCTCCGCCGCCCGGCATCCCCCTCCCGCCCCTGCCGTGCCGCCTTCGAAGAGCCCCTCTCCCGCAGGGACGCAGGCGCGGGGTCACCGGTCCCTCTCCACGGCGGTGGCCTTGGTAATTATCTTTTCCCTGCGCGGAGGCAGGCTTAGGCGCCTGGGCATCCCCGGTGCGTGTGTTACTTTTGAACCAGCGCAAACCCACTTACGCACCGTTCCAGGCTCGGAGGCCCATTGGGTGCTGATGACCTTTCCTGGAGGATGTGCATTAAATATTCAGTCACAGCCCAGTGTCATCTGTGTTAGGTTCCTACAATTTCAGGAACAAAAGGGTAGGAGAGATTACCAATAAAAGGAGTAGGGGGAAATATATTTCTATTAACAGTTACACCCTGGGGTCACCCAGATATATTCCGCTTGGGGAGGAGTGATCGAACTGCAGGAAAATGGGATTTCTGTGTGTTTGTAAGATGCTAGGATTTCCCTGCTGCCTCAAAAGTTGTCATTGACTTCACCACCAATAAAGGCAAGGTGCTTTACCCCCTCCTGCCACCACCACCACCGTCATGGCACAGTGAGGATTTGCATCGCCCTGTGCTGCTGTTAGCTGAGCCCTTCCTCGGCCTGAATTCTCGAGCCAAATCGCACTCTCAAAGCTGAGCTGCCCTCACCCATTTCCCCCCTTTCTGGTCCAGCCGCCTCAGGGAATTCCGTAGGCAAGCAGACAGTGCCGGGGCCCTGCGACCCTGCGTCGGGCATGGCCGGAGGCAAAGTGGGGGATGAGGGCGCCGTGTCATGCTGCGGGTTCGCCCCCTGTGTCCGCAGGTACGGAACGATGGACGGCGGGACACGGCGGAAGAACGCCACCCGGGAGACAACCAGCACGCTGAAGGCCTGGCTGCAGGAGCACCGCAAGAACCCCTACCCCACCAAGGGCGAGAAGATCATGCTGGCCATCATCACCAAGATGACCCTCACCCAGGTCTCCACCTGGTTTGCCAACGCCCGTCGGCGGCTCAAAAAGGAGAACAAGATGACTTGGCCCCCACGGAACAAGTGTTCGGACGAGAAGCGGCCCTACGAGGAAGAGGAGGAGGAGGAAGAAGAGGGCTCTCAGGAAGAGGCGATGAAAAGCGGGAAAGCCGAGGGTATCCTGCCCAAACCAGGCACTTAGGGCCTTGGCCGCCCGCTCGTCCCCGGGGCGGGCCTGGCCCCGCTGCTGGGGGCGGCCGCGGGCAGCGTGGCGCCGGCAGTGACCGTGTGTCTTGTTTTTGCTGTCCCTTCCCCTGCCCCCACCCCGCAGAGCCCACGGGCAAGGAGGAGAAGGAGCTGGAGCTCAGCGACCTGGAGGACCTGGACGCCGCCGAGTCGGAGAGCTCTGAGTGCGAGCTGAGACGGCCCTTCCCGCACCCGCTCCCGCACCAGCTCCCAGGCGGCAGCCACCCGCCACGGGCCGACGAGCCCCCCGCCAAGATGCCGCAGCCGCAGACCGCCGGCGGAGAGGAAGAGGAGGAAGAAGAGGCTGCAGCGGGGCGGGCTCGAAGCTGCCTGAAGCCGGCGGCGGAAGAGTGCGGCCCCGACCCACTCGGCGCTAGGCAGCGCGGCTGCGAGTCCAAAATGTGCTTCCAGCAGGGGCAGCAGCTGCTGGAGGCGAAGCCCAGGATTTGGTCCCTGGCGCACACCGCCACCTCCCTCAACCAGGCCGAGTACCCCTCCTGCATGCTGAAGCGGCCCGGGGGCTCGGCCGCCGCCGCCGCCGTCTCCGCCCCGGTCAGTGTCATCGATAGGCACCAAGATTCGCCGGTCACCAACCTCAGGAACTGGGTGGACGGGGTGTTTCACGACCCTCTGTTCAGGCACAGTACTTTGAACCAAGCCCTGAGCAACACGACAGTATCCTGGGCCACCACCAAAGGAGCCATCCTGGAAACAGGAGCCTTGGGACGCGCGGTGGGGAACGGCGCCAATGGGCTCAAAGGGCAACTCTCAAACCTGGCCCACCATGACTCAAACAAAGAGTTTCTGGCCTTTCCTAAATCAGGAAACAAAATGTTTTGTTCCTAACAAACCCGCCGAGGGCTGGAGGACTTTGGAGCGCTTGAAGAGTCAGCTACACTGAAAAGAGACTTGCGAGAGTTTAAATTTAAATATAAAACTTGTTTTCTTCTTTTTTTTTTTTTTTTTTTTTTTTTAACCGAGGATTTAAAATTCAGTTTGCTCAGTTCAACGGACAGACTTTGGTCATTGCTGTTCTGAAGAATTTCTCCTGGCTGCGACTTTAAGGGATCAATGTCGTGAAAGTTATTTAATTCCATGTCCAAAAAGCACGTGCTATAGCGTAGACCTACTTCTAAAAGTTTACATCCGAAAGTTTACAAACGGGAAATTTTAATTCAGATTTAATTTAAGGCATGCCGACATTAGTTATAAAGACTTTCCGAGAGTTTTTCCTCCTGATTTCCTTGTTAGCATATAATTCACAAACAGCACTTCTACTAAGTTTACACCTACTGCACAAATTTATCTTGAGAAAAGAAAAAAAAATATGTTAAAAGGTATGTTCACTCCAATAAATTGTCTGTTTCAGAGGTAACACAAATGGTGGCGTTTTGCATTGGGCAACAAAACATCTTTTAGGGATCAAAATTCCCCTTCGGCGCCGGGCCCGGTAATTCCAAGGACTGTCAACAGGCTTCAGGGAGAGGAGGCTCAGCGTTGCACTGTCGCTGTAGGAAGGTATCCGCGGGAGGCATGCTTGGATGCTCCGCGCTTTACCGCGCAGTGCTGAGCCCTGGCAGCCACCCGGGCCGATGGGGGGAGAGGGAGAGGAGGGGGGAGCAATTGTTTCACATGGAAAATTTGCTCTTTTAAAGAACCGTTTTAGCTTCCCGGCTCCTCCGCCCGTATGGAGAGTCGCTGATCCGCCATGAATATTTCAGCACTTCAGGACAGATGCTTTACCGTTTTGACATTAAATAGAGTGCAGCCAACGACGCGGGGGGGGTGGGGTGGGGTGGATAGTGCTCTCGACGTGTGATTCAGAAGCATTCGCAGCCCATCCACCACACAGATACCGGGCGTATAAATTATATCCTCTCCCCGGAAACAGGAACAAACTTTGCTGATCCTTGGACCGGGAAAGGGGGAGAACTGCTGGAAAACAAACTGCTAGGCACTAGCTGACCCCGGCTTAACTAGGCTGCTCTAACCCCTCCAGAGCTGCAGCACCCGACGCCGCGGGGAGAAACAGAAGGAGCCCCAGTGACCGAGCTGACACTGGGCAAGCAGAAGAGACTTTCTTAACCCCAAGCCTCCTCGCCAAACCCACTCCTGTGGCTCCCCTACCCTCCCCCCAATAAATAAATAAGAATACAATGCGGAATAGATATATGCAAAAATAAATGTAACCGAGATAGCACCCAGCCAAAATATAATCCACTCCGTCTCGCAAAGTTTGTAGTGAGACCTGTTAGTGCAAGGACTGAATAAAGGAATCCAGGTGTGGAGATCAGATCAAGCCCTTCCCCTCTCTGGGAGCAGCCGTAATTGGATTGTATCCAGTCATATTCCCTGTCATTGTATTGACTTTCGCTCTCTTGGATGATATTATCGAGATCACTGAACCCCTCTGCTGATCTGGCTGTCAAAAGGCTCAGACAAGAGCCCCCGGCCTTGAAAACGTGCATCAGCCGAGATAATTTGAAGTGAAATTTTCATTTTGACAGTAAACCCCTCAATTTCTAAAGGCTCTGCACCCGGAGAGCTCGGTGGCAGGGGGAGGCTTTACAGAAAGCCCATGTCTTAAACTGAAAAGGGCAAAAGAACTCGAATTAGTTGTAATAGATAAAAGGGCAAAAATAAAGAGTCAAGGGTACTTGACAGAAATAGCGAAAGTGGAGTCTCCGGGGAGCTGCGATCTCAGCTAAAGGCTGGGCCGGCAGGAATTTTAATGCAGCCGGGGCGGCCGGCGAGCTTCGCCTCTGAAACCCTTTAGACAAAGCAAATTATTTTCTCAGCCGAACTGAGGAGGTGGGGATGAAGGAGGAGAGGAAAAGGGAAGGGAGGAAAGGCGAGTGTTCAGCTTGTCCTCATTGGCGGAGGCAGGCGGGATCGGGGGAAAAAACCCGCCGCCTTCTGCGATGGTGATTTTAAGGCCGGGAGGTTTGCGTGTGCAAGCCTCTCTGCGTGTGCAAGGGCCCGGCGGCGACATCAGGTCTCCTCTCGCTGGGCTTCGGCTTCCGTGAGATAGAGGCCATGGGGGTGGGAGGGGCTTCTTCCTTCATCCTCGCTGCCCCCAGTGCAACAGCCGAGTGTGTGTGAGGGCGCAAGGAGAGGGCCTTAGACGTGTCCCGTGCTGCGCGGAGCGCCGGGTCCCCCCCCGCCGCCACAACCCGTCATTGCGACGCGAAGTGGTCAGCTCGTCATTTGGGAGGCAGCCCCCGCCCCTATCCCCAGGAATTAAATGAAGGTGGTAGCACTGAGGGCAAAACACAGCCGCACTGAAATACCAGCAGCCAAAGGGACAGCGGGTTAAACATTTACCCTTTCATTTCCCTGTCACCGTCGTTATAAAGCAAGTTTGAGCAGGTCGATGCCCGTTGAACCACCGGAGCCGATCGATTCCGCCCGGGCTGAGGCCGCGGCCGCACAGCACCGGGTCGGCCGCGGGTACGCGCCCGCGGCAACGCATCTCCGCTCCTGGGGTGGGACCGTGCTCATCAAGGGGAAGGGAAAATGGTTCTTGCTTTGGTACACAAACCTTATCTCTGGATCAGCCGTCACATGCAGTGGCCTTTCAAAAAGGTTTCTTTTTCTACTTTTTTTTTTTTTTTTTTTAAGTGTGAACAAAAGAGTGTGAGAAATTAATTTTGCCTTTTGAGTCAATAGCACAAGTCAAAGATCAGGTTCAGCTGATTTAGAGGAGGCTACGGGGCTGAAAGGGAAAGCCGGGCAGCTCCTATGGCTGTGCAAAGCAGAAATATAAAGGCAGCCTGAGAAAGAAAGGGGGGGGGGGGGGGGGAGAGAGAGAGGTGGAAATCATAGAGAAACGGCTTGAAACTGAGAGACTCTAAATCATTCAGCCATGGCAAATTCAAACACACAAAGGAGGGGATGCTAAATTAACAGTGCTTTTTACATAGAGCCCAAATAAAACTGTAATCAGCGACGCGTTACTTTTCATTAAGCGAGTTTGACAGGAGCATATTCAGCCTCGACAAGGGAACAGGAGCGAAGAAATATACGGCTCTCCCAGCCCGAGTCATAAGATAATTCCTTAAGCTCCATTAACAACTCTTAGCCGCAGGAAATGGGCTCCCTGAAAACATCTCCAAATCTAAAAGCTTTATCGACCTCTCAAACCTCTGCTGATGGTTCTATTTTTTTAAAAAACTTAGAGGCGAGACGTCCAGCAAGGTAATAGACTTTGACACAACACCTTCTTAACTACAGAGAGAGAGGCAGGCAAAACGAGACCTTAAATGATATTTAAAAGGCAGCCAATTAAGATTTAAAATGATTGTCTCCTGAGATTATGCATGCGATTTATGTCATCTACTTTTTTTCCCAGGCATGCATGCAAAATTGCAATGGGACATACTGCCTGTTCCTTAAATAATAATAATAATAATAATAATAATACTATAAGAAAAACCACTAGCAATTAACAATCTGCAACTATCCCACATAACTGTAAATGCTATACTAGGAAAGGGTTGATGTTTGAGTAGCCTGATTGTAACACACCTTACAACAGTCTTATTTATAAGTGCCTAATTAAAAGAGATAGGTGTAATGATACACATATTTTCTATTTATGTTTAGGAGCATATTTCTTTTTACCTTGAGTGCATGTTTGACATTCAAAGTTGTATGGCTTCATAGGTTCATGAATGTCATGGGTTGACATTCAAATGGGTTCATAGTCACAGGACCCAGTGTAGTGGCTTCTTCTCATTAGCCACATGAACAGAGGTGTCCAAGAAGACTTGTATGGGCAAGACTGTGAACATTACATATTTTAAAGGTGTAATGGTTCAGAAGGAAACTCGGACTTAGTGCAGTCTTTTTGATATACATTTGCCTTTTCCATTTAAATCTGACCTTCAAATAATATGAATGCTTGGGTGTGCGAAAATGGACCCAGTTAAATGCCAAGAAAAGAGTTGATGCTCATATTTTACCATTTCATGCAGAAATCCTAGAAAATGCAAGAAAATATTATAACTTGATGATTTTGTGAGGGTTTGGAAGCTGTTTCAACGGCTGTGATTTGTCAATGAATGGGGAGGAAAAGGATCATTCAAACTCCACAGTGTTTTGGCCGAAGTGTTTAGGCACCCCCTTAGATGAAGTTAGTACTGTCTATAAAGTGATGAGTCCAAGCCCTACATCTCTTCAGGTCTGTGCATGTAAATTTGTACATAAAAAATGAAGAATTTAGGGATGTTAATGGTCAAATTATATTTTCTTATTTGTCCTATAAAAACCCCTGTAATAATTGTGCTTAGCCTTAAGGAGAAAGCTATTTTTAATGGAACTGCTAATGGCCAGAACACAGATCCTGAAAGGGTGACATTTGTCATGTTTTAATTCACATTTACTGACAAAGAGGCTGTGAGGTGCTCAGGACTTGTTGGAAGGGTTCTCTTCATATTCCTTGCGAAATAGCATCATCACAGAAAATAATTCCAGATTCGTAGGCCTGCCAAAAAGCAGCTTTAATATATACACTAACTACACAGGTCTGGGGGCAGTTTCACACACAAGCCATCACTCTCTCAGACTGTATGACTATATAGCAAAACCTTCATTTGGCTGGGAACTTGAAGATACATTTAACATAACCTGAAGAACTGAGGTAAGAGGAAATGCTTAGAAGCAATTCAAAAGCCAAAGATGACAAGTGCTTCCCTGTGTCTTCCCGCTCCATTGCAAAATGAATCAGGGTTCAAAGAGGAAAGAAAGAAGACTCCACACAACCTAGAGAGAATGCATGTATGCAGACTTCACTGGTATCCTGCTTTCCACAGTGGGGAACATGGTCCGGGCATGAGAACTGCGACTGACCTACTTACAAGGCTCAAGAGCTATTTTTTGTCCATCCCAGTTTAAGGAGAGCATGAAAATGAAGGATGTATCTCGAAGGAAGCTGTTCACTTAATGCTCTTTCTTTTTTTCCCTGACACAAATGCATGAAAAAATTATTTTTTCTCACTGAGTTAGCTAGACAAAATGAGGGCATAAAAATCTTTTTCTTCTCGGTTTTACCTCTATTTGCTTTCTCCAAATCAGCATGTCATTACTTAAATTCTGAAATGGATGGATTTCAGTTGCAGTAGGTATTTTGTCAGTGGTTTCCATGGGATCATAATAATTTTTCAAAGAATACCTCAGAAATCCTTTCTGAAATACTGCAAAGGATGATGGTGGCAATGAGATATAACTGAGGAAACACCTCTGTCCAACATTGTTTCTCTGATTTATGATTCTTATGAAATGTCAAAAATCAAACAATTTAAGAAAAAGTACTTGAGATCTCATCAAATACTTTCCCCCATGTATTCTATTGTAAAAAAAGGATTAAAACACCTCCTAGAAAATGAACAAACCTGCATAACCAACAACTTACCTAAGTCCTTATGCTAAGAAATGTGCTACATCAAAAGTTGTTGCATCTTCTAAAGTTTCGTCCTCTATCATGGTATTTGTTGATACTGGGCTTGTAATGATCTGACAAGTTGTTCAGAGTAAGTTCTGTTGTCCTCAATCTGAAGATGCTCAGCCAACTAACAGGTTCACTGTATTAGTATTTTTGCCAGGGAGAAAATTATTGGAAAAGTAGGATAGTGCCCAGGGAATGAGCTAAAGGGAAACACTTTCAGGGTAGGAGAAGTGGCCATAAAATGAGTGAAGAGAGGAGTGCTTGGGAATCCTTTATGAGCACGGTTTCTTCCTCCTGCAAATGAGAAAAATGACCAGCCAGACCCTTACAGCAGGTATGTAAGACACAACATAATGTTTTGGTTCTGGCCTGGTTAGGTTACAGCACACGAGCAAGAGTGCTGTATGTGACAGTGATGTCATATAAGTCAGCCCTGATGACTTGTTGGTAGCCATATGGATAGAAAGTTCTGGGTTGGGGCTTCATGCCATTAGGTTGTCCTTTTTCTGAACATACAATCTATCATTTTCTCACTGACCTTGTGACACAAATGGCTGATGGCATATTAAGGAGAGGAGATAGAAGCTGGGCACTGTTGCTGTCACTGCAAGTAAAGGTGATGGATAACTTTTAGAACAATATCGTATCTGTAATCAAGTAGAGATAACATTGGGGGTTTGAGTCTTATTTGCCACAAAGTCTGGTGTACACAGTTTAATTCTTTGGCCTTCACAGAGAAACGAGAACCTGCTCACTTAAAGGAGCAATCTCATAATCTCACAGGTAAAACAGATCAGAAACCAGCCTGGACAGTTTTGTAGTTGGTTTACCACAGGTTTGGCCCTCATTAGCTGAAATAAACGATAAAAAGGTAAGGTATCCATGTTGATTTTACTGGAGAAGTAAGGTAGGAAAGTCCCACTGTCACAGGATTCACTAGAGGAAAAGGAGCAGCGAACAGAATGTTTTTGTAATAGGAATTGAAGCATTTTATTATGTCTGTGCATCAACCTAGTGGAGATTTCTGCCTTTATTTACACTAGATTTAGTCAGCTATAACTCAGATTAACTTTGTTAGAGTTTCTCCATATTTACAATACTATATTGGACAGCAGGAAAGATACTTGTGCATGAAGCTGACTTGGGTAAACCCGCTGATGACACAGTTCCTGCATGTAAACCTGAGGGTTAAGAAGATTCCCAATGTGAAGGAATGCTATGTAACTGGTTTAGATTAAGGATTTTAGACATACAAACGGAATGCTTTACTGAAGAAGGCCAGTTCAAGTTATGCTACTTCTGTATTAAATCGAAGCAAATGGATTTGACAAATGTGGAGGCCAAAAGTCAGATTCCCAAACTTATTGCCAGGTTTACTTCAAATATTTATGCTAAGCCTCTCTTTTCTGACACAAGAGAGAAACACCAAGAGCTTCCTCTTCATGTTCATCCATCTGGATGAAGACAAAGCCTCTGTTGGGTGACAGACCTGTGAGGGAAAGAAGGAAATTTGCTCTTATCCCATCTGCTGCCACACCACCTAGTCAGTACAAAGTCTTCAGATGCAACATGAATCTTTGCTGCTGCTCTTCCTTTGATTTTTTTCTTTCCTAGGAGAACTGATGAAAGAGAAAGAAAAATCAGGTAGAAAGAAATGTCCTTCACTTGAACCAGGAGTCAGAGATACAAGCTTTTGTGTATCACTGTGGAAGGGAGGCACTATCAGTACTGGGCTGAATTCTGCAACTGCGAGCAACCGTGGAATACAAAGGCATTATTGGAAACAGACACAACACCTATTCTACACATTTAATGAAGTAAAACCTTGTCAAGATCCTAAAGTAAGACTTTTTTAATTAAAATGAAGGACCTAAAGCACTCAAATGATAATGCACTACAAATAAAAGCAAGAGACAGTGCCAATTTTGCTAGTTGTCTGAGGAGTGAGGAACTTACCGTGAGAAAATGCTCAGATGAGTCTGAGAAATGAGCCTTGTTCCATGGTAAAAGCAAAACAAAACAACATGAAGACCAAATCCTGATCCCAATCTATGCATAAATAAGATGCACAAACCAAACCTGAATTTTCTTCTAATACACAATGTCCCATCTTTTCCTGTTGCGAATCTCTGCTACAAAAACGAAAAGGTGAAAAGCAAGCAAGCCAACAAAAAAGACAGAAACTAAGTTATACATCAAGAAAATAGAATTTCCTAGTTTCTGGAAGCAACAGAAGTCCAGGAGAATGGGATTGCACATGTACAGTATGGGTAGAATGTAAGCAAATGTGATAAACAAATAATGCTGCATTCTCTTGAAATCATGCTCAGCAGTGCTTCCCACAAACACCAAATTCTTGCTTTTTGAAAGGCCTTAGTTAAGCATACACAATTCGCATACCATCTTTCTCCAGTTAATAACAACCAAACAAATAGGCTTGACATGGTATGTGCACAGTAGTACCGTAGAACTAATTTATAGCTGCCACTAATTCAAATGTGTGGTTCCTCAATCCTGAGGAGCATCAGCGGGCCAACTATATCACTGCAAGTGCCCAGATTTTAATCCAGACAAACTGTATTACAGTATCAGTCTGGAAATGACTCACAGTGGATGGGGAAATCAGTTTGTTTACTTTACCGTCCTCTCTAATCAGTCTCCTACCAGGAAGTTTTGAGTAGAGCCTGGTGCTCTACCCTTCAGAGTTGATCTCCCAGCTGATTATAGCTGAACAAATATCCCAACCCTTCACAAAATGATACCCCAAGCTCTTCACAATTTAACTTAAGACCTGAATGTTGAAGAAGAAGATGCTTGTTACTCCTGAGTTTGAGGGACCCACGGGGAGGGCACAACATGGTGTGTCTTGAAGCCTTTTGAGCACCACTCCGCTTCCAGGGCTGCTAGAGAAAAAATGCAGTCCACTCTTGATCAGCTGTGAGCAACTGTTGAGGCCCTTCCCTCTGTCTAATCCCAGTGGTAAGGCAGATAGTGACAGAGCGGATCGAGGACATTTTATTTTGTGATGCATCATTTACAGGAGAGCGGTGAAATGCAATGTTCTGTTCAAGAAGAGCATGTTCCCAAATTTGATACAAAGTCAGCTGAGCACAGGAAGAGATTCTGCAGACCAAGAAATAGCAGCAGCTTGCTGTTTCCCAGTGAGTGGCTGCTATGTGAGGTTATGTGTATGAGAGAGTCATAGAGGTACAGAAGAAGAAAGATTGTTACAAAGATAGCTGCAAAGATTCCCCGTTCAGGCATACCTTGTTTCAGCTGGCATGCCCCTGGGGTTGTTATTTTTAAGGAGCTGAGACTCTAGATGACCAGGAGAATGTGATGGAAAGAATCATTACAAAACCTTGATTGCTGCTGTCACAAAGGTAGCTGACTGGCAGACAGCAATACAACCAGGACAATGTTAAGAAAAGGATGTAAGGAAGTGTTTTATTTTCGTTCCATTGCTTTTAACTGCTATAAATTCTTCAGACACCCAGTCGTAAGAAGACAAGGTTCTCAGCCTTCATCTTGACTCATCCTGGTTAATGCTCTGCCAGAAGGAAGTAATATATTAATTGTTTGTGATCTGGAAAAGGATAAGTCCCTGACTTTGCATGTTACCAAAACTCAGTCAGATAATGCTGTCTTAAAGGCAGGCTTTGGCACAGCTCTCATCAGTGAGATTTCCTGGACTAAAGGATGTGTGGCCATGATTACTGCATTCAACTTCAAATAAAGCACACCTCCTTCTTCAAAGCTAGAGCACAGAGACTGAATACACTCTGCATGCAGATTCAAGTGCGGGATAAAACAGAAGATACTTTAGTGCAGTGTACTGTGTTACCAAGTCTTTCTGTGGAAACAGTAAGCCTATTAGACATAATTTAAGAAATAGAGACTGGATATGCTCAGTGACTGCACTCTGCACAGAGACAATATATGCTCTTAATCAGTAACACATTTTCTAACAGCTTCAGCAATGACAGGCTGCCACATGTTTTGAGGGTTTGGATTAAAGGCTAGGCAATGCTCCTAGAAATGGAGTTAATCACTTTTGACCATTTGCTACCTTCACTTCAGAGCTGTATCTGCAGCACATTTCACTGTATGCTGCTGAGGCACTGTAAAGTGGTTAAGCAGGTCCTTTATCCTTCCTACATCTGGGCCTTAGCACTTCCATAAATAACACTGTGGAAAAACCTTTGCTCAGACAAGATCAGGGCACCCCTTCTTTCCTTTGTTCCTCTGCAAGGTCCTGAAGCTTCTTATTCAAGAAATTGTCAATTATGAAAACTCTACCTGTATGAAATTTGCTTAAAAACCCCAGAAGTTCAGTATTTTGTTAATTTTGAATGCTGAGTTCTCCTATCTGTCATTCCTGCCCACCAGATCTTGATTCTTTCAAAGAGCATAGGAATAAGAATCACAGAAGCTGCTCTCTCTCAAACCATGACCCATCATATACGTAATTTGCTTTAAACAGCATGGGAATTGAACTTGCCTAATGTATACATATACAAATGCCAATCATGATCGATATTGTTTAGTGCAGTTTGCCAGTATTATGACTACAGGCAGAGAAAGAGGTGAGATGATAGTAAGTCAGGGTGGGATTGTTGTGCACTAGGAAAGCTGCATGATAAATCCTGCACAGTACTTTATATAATCTTACCTAGTTTAAACAATACCAGTTTATTGTTTACTACAATTATTTATATTGTTCATATGAAGAAAAAACAAACCAAACACTTGCATAGTCTCAAATACTTGCATGTACATACATCTGTAAGCAGAAATAGAGGTGTTTCCACTGGGCATACTAAAGCTTCTGATTTTTTTTCTCATTCTTTTAATATAAGTATTTGAGCTTTGTCCCTAACACATATATGTCAGCAAAAACTGAATGAATATCAATGAGTTGAGCTGCACAGTTTAGCTGCACATTTATCACATTTAGTGATAAAATTCAGTTCTATTTTTAATAAATTTAAGTATGGCATAAGATAAAAACTATCTGCATACTTTAATACATATGGGCAGACACACATATTTACAAAGGTTGCTTAAGTAGTCTTCTCATTTTCCTTTAAAGTAAGTCCCCACAGGGTTCAAATGACATATGATAAGAATTCTTTTAAGGTAATTATATAAGAAGAACGAAGCGGACGTAAATACGTGGTTGTTGACTATAAGATCAAAGGTCCCCAGTGAGTCTGTTGTGAACACCCAGTCCATACTGAAATGGGGTTTTATTCTTTCTAATCTGTTTTATCCATTTTGTACAAGACGTGTGCTTTCCATATTCAAGTAAATGTGCATGTTGAGTGAATTAAAGTATGTGCAAGTTGAGTGAAAAGATTTCTGGTTTCGAAAAGAGTTAGAGTAAAAATTCCTACTTCCAAAGTTAGGATCAGGTATTTTAAAATACTAATTATTTTTCTATTAGAAACTCCCAAAGTAATAACTAGAATACAATTTGTGTTCAGTGACAATAGTCCCACCTAAGGCAAAGACACCAGCTACTTCAACTGAAAGCGGAGGCTCTCACTTCTCACCATTGACATGCTTGTTTTCTTTTTTAGATTTCTTTGAGGATATAAAACAGCAGAAAAGAAGATGGGCTTTTATGTTGCCATTTTTAATAATTTTACATTCTTTACTGCCCATATTCTAATAATTAGTACAATTAGATGCAGCGATGTTTTAATGCCTTTATGTAAGAGAGTATTTACACTAAAAATGCTTTAGATAATTTAATTATAATGAAAATAATCAAAAAAGCATTAAAAATTCACATCATTTTCACACAAAAGCAATTTTATTGTGGACCAGTAATACGAGCAGTTCTGCTATTATAATTTAAAGGTTTGATAATGCGACACTTTTTGACCAAAATTCTCACAGATTATTTACTCTTTAGGCATTTTCACATGTGTAAGAGATTCACAGTTAGCCTATTTGTCATTATAAATTTGATTTTCAAAACTGGGCACTCAGTTGTTGCCTGGAGTTTCGCTAGGAGTTTTGCTGAGCCCTGCAACACCATCCCCCCTAATGGTGCAGCCTGACCTTAGTCAGACTAACAATTTGATTCTACAGAACAATAATCCTCATGAAAAGATTTCTTCAGATCCTGGCCCATCTTTTTCCAAGTACAGCTTGATAAGCTGGAAGCAGCAGTTTGGAAATCTGAGGAACATGAATAGCCAGAGAAATTCACGCTTTATTGAAATTAGCTGGATCCTTATATATTGTTGACTTCCCATTACATATAGTGTTGGTATTTGACAGTTGCACACTGTACATAATTAATTTAGTTCTTTTCCCCATAACGAACATGACCTGATTGTAATTTTCCCAAATTAGATCATTTTTCATAATTAATCATCATATCATTTATGTGAACAAATGTCAGGCTATGGTTTGTCTACAAATGCAGAGCTGCATCTTCTGTTATGTGTGACTGACCACGTAAATCAACTTCCTCGCCCCTTCTCTGGATACCCTTAGGTTTATAAATGTGAGCAAAGCCAAAAAATGTTTCTAAGGCTTTGAAATTTTAAGGGAAAACAGAGAACACTTGAAGTGAAAAAAGGCGGCAGGCACAGGAAATTTAGGACAGCTTCTGCTTTTCCTGTCATTATTTGCAAAACTTACCCTTTTTTTTAAAGGATTCTGTTTGATTATACTCATAGGCATTAGATTAAAAAATAGCTTGGTTTCTTTTGGACACCTTGAAGTCAAACAAAGCACATGATTTTAAGCATTTAAAAAACGCTTAAAGGTTGCTTTGGAGTAACTGAAACAGTAATGGAAGTGTTTTATCCTAAGCCAAAGGAAGTATGTGGCTAACTGCCTGATTTTAGATTCTTATTTTTAAAACTTAAGCTTTTTCAGTGTGCCCCACAGAGAATTTGTTCCTGCACAATGAAAAGAGTAGGAAATCCAGCAGCAGACGAGTGCGTTTCACCTAATCAGCTTGAATCCATAGCCAGTGGGAAGAGATGCTTCCCATGGCAGGTCCTCTGACCTCCAATACCCCTGATGGGTTAGACGAATCCCACTCAGGGTCTTGCTGTGAATTTAGGCAAGTACTTTTCAGGGTTTTCCTCTTCACTTGGTATTCCCTGGCGGTTATTTCATTCTAACATGTTGGTCATGGGTTCAGGCCTGACAGAATGTAGGTCTGTTTATTTGACTCTTTTTAATAACAACCTGAAGGAAGTCCCAGGAGCTGACTTGTACAGCATTGCTGACACTGAAGATTTGAGCTGAGGAACACACTTGTGCCTTCACTCTCCCAGTCCCAGTCCCTGACTACCCACAACAGGGGATTGCTGCAACACATATTGACTCCCTCCTTACTTGTTCAGTTTTCCTTCAAGTGCAGAACAGGGTGCACAGAAGAAACAGGGATGACTGAGGATTTGTCTTAATGTTCAGGCAAAAGCACCTAATGTGGAACCCTAACCTGGAAAGCAGCACAAAGCACCCAGGGGTATAACTCAGCCTGGCTGGAGCTTCCTCTCAGCAGTTCTAGCAGCACTGTCAAACTTCCCTTATCCTGCACACAGAGCTCTTAGCACTGGTTCAGACAAAATGTCTGAGTATGAAATAATCTGGACACATGATGGCCTCTTCTCTGTCTCTACCTAAACAGCACTCCCTGTTGAGCTGTTTTGTGTCTTTTGATATGGACTTTCCACAAAGCAGCAGTTGAGAAGGAACAGCATCAGTCTTCATAAGTAAAGCTGGGAGCTAGATATCCTACACACCCGCTGAAATAAGGGAGACATTGCAAGCATTCCTCTCCATCCTGCAAGGCTTGCAGTCAGCATTGTGCAAACTTAAGTGGCATGCTGCTACTTCTTACCTTTCCTATTAGCTTGCAATTGTGGTGGCTGCTGAGGCTGTGCCTTACAGTCTTTGCTTTGATATGGCACAAAAGGCTTCAAAGTGGAACGTGCCACAGACTAGAGAAGGGTGGATTGGTTTGCTTCCATGCTTCATAATCTTTTTTCTTTCCCCCTTCTCCATGTCTCTTGTCACTCGTTCTAGCTCTTTATTGGCACTGTTCCCACCAGCCCTGCTGTTCTTTCTTCCCTTCTCAGTCTCTAACCATTACTGTTCTGCACCTGTTATATCTAAAGAAACTTCCCTGCTTTAACCTGATTTCCAACTTCTCTTTTTTTTTCTCCCCACTCAAATTCCATTCAGTCATAACAGTAGTAGCCTTAAATAGCTCCCAAAAGCTCTAAGCAGCTTCTCAGACATGTCCATTTCCTTAAATGGCCCTGCAAAAAGGAAGAAAAAAATGCATTTTATATATATTTGCCCTGCTCACCACCTGAGAAAAAGGGGTTCTTTGGACGTGCATGAGGACAGATGAAGGCAAGCAGCGGTAAGTGTGAAAATCTGCTACCGGCTTCTGTCTGGCCATGTTCTTTTGTGATAACTTCATACCTGCTATTCCTTCAGTGTGTGAACAGCCATCTGCTGCTGCTTATTGTCCACAGGCTGCATTCGCTCTGCACAGATCTGTGTACTGAGGCTTTAGGAGACTATCTAGAGCTTGTTGAGGGATCTCTGAATGTGAGGAGATCACTTCACTGGTCTCTAGGATCTACACTTGGCTCTTACGGTGTGTTAACTGCCTTGTACCTCCTTGAAATGTAGGGTTTCTTTGTCAGATCAGTTCAAAAGGAGCAGAAGTTGGCTGAATTCTGGATAGTAATGAACAAAAGCAGAAAGCTGGCAAAAGGCTGTACCAGGGCCAAGCAAGTCCTTCCTTGCCAAGCAAGGGTCACTAGCAGGGATTTTTACTCTGCAAATCAGAATGGTGTAGGACCATCAGAGCGGAAACAGTGACAGGAGACTCCAACAACAAATCACTGTACAATGCCAAGACTTGCAAAGCTGGCAGAAATATTTTGTGTCAGAGAAGCCTGAAGTTGCCTCAGTGGCCACTGAGGAAAACAGCTCCATCCGTTCTCCAGGTGAAAGGGCGCTGCACAGGGGGGCTGTGATGAATCCGTCCTAAGCTCCTCCTCTATTTGCTTCTATGGCTCGGTTTAAGAAGCAGCGTTGTCATTCTGAATGGCTGATGGCAGGAAGAGCTTCATTTCAAACACAGCAAAGGATTTTATTCAGAACAAGGGCTGAGGCCATCACAATCTTTCAGGTACAACAGAAGGAGCAACCAAACCTTGGTTAGACAGTAAATGACAAGAAGCAGGAAGCACACTCCCCCAGCCTCTTCTCCTACTTGTGAAGAGGGATAGAAGTGTGTTATTCTAACTCAGCTGTTTCTTCAGGTCAAAATGCAGAGGCAAAGGGTGCTCCAAAAGGTGACAATTTAGTCCACAAAAACAGCAGAAAAGCAATTTATGGGTTAAAGAAAAGGATTTTTTTTTTTTTTTTTTTTTTTTTTTTTTTTTGTTATTTTAGTAGGCTGATGTGAATCAGCCAAGAAACCATGAAGTGCAAGAGCAGGCAGAGGTCTGCATCTGGGAGCGGAGACAGGGAGGAAGGAGAAGGGGAAGAAGCAGGGATGGAGCATATTAATTTCCTCCTTTTGTCTGCAATAAGACATTACGGACTTGACTGCCTGTGAAACAGAAGGCTTGGGGTGAAGTTATACACACATTTCAAGCTGATAGAATTGCTCACTGCTGCCATGAGAAGGAAGTCCTCCCAGATCCAAGGCTATGCCAGCTTTGCACGATCCTGTCACACAGTTGCTTGTAATCCATCTCTCCACTTCTCGTTTCCTGCAGGTTTTCTTGTGGAAGACTCATTTTCAGAAATCAGATCAGAATTAACATTGTAACAGACACTTTCAGAAAAGCATTTTTGTGGAGGGGGTAACCTTGCGCACCCAGGGTTTGTTTTGCAAGGACACACTGGCAGCAGATGACCAGCAAGGGAATGTGTATGGGAGTCAGCAGAAAACAGGAAACCATCACTGATAAAAGCAAAAGACAGTGTACTGCTTTTGTAATTCAAATAAGGCAGAGACCTCCACAATGATGATACAAAGTGGAAATAATACAAACATCATCAAGCTCCTTAGGACATCTTTTATCTTGTCTTTAAATCTGTGTCTTGTTTTTGCAAGTTGGATATCTGTCTATGTTTCACTGCTTTGCAAAAGTCTTTATGGTGCAAGTCTGAAAGGTGAAGAAGCATCAGAAACATGTGTCCTGCTCCTATAAGATGCAGTCCATGGCTGTGTGCTTGTTCCTGGTACTGGGCCAGACTCCCTGATGCCACCAAGTTCTCAGGGCAGTCAGGGAGCTGGTTATAGTTTCCTGGTTATCTGAGTCAGCTGCCGCAATGTATATATACCAGATGACAATCATCCCACAGGGGACTTTTCCCCTAGCTAAGAATAGCTGGAGCAGTAAAAAGAGAGGGGACTATAAGGGAGGAAAGCTGTCCCAGGGTCTGCGTTGAATGGACCAGGTTGCAGCTTGTACTGCTTTCTCATGATTAATAACAGAAGTGATAGGGCCGACAGGCTTGTAATCTTGGCAGCCCTTCAGCATCTGATCAGCCTCATTCGGTATCTTTAAGTAAGTCAGATCTAAAGCACTAGAGCAATCAGGCTCCTGTCAGAGGTGAAAGAGGGTGTTTCTGAGTCTGATCAGAATAAAAAGTTTGGCTCTTTGGAATAACGTCAAGCAAACCCCCCAATGTCCGAGTGCAAAGAGCCCCACACACCCTCAGGGATGAGCTCAAAACAAAGGCTTGCACTGTATCACTGAGACTCTTGAAGAATTGCTGCCTTCCCAGGACACAGGGGACACAGCTTAGGGATTTCTGCCTATACAGGAGCTATCCTGCTCACAGCTTTCACCAGCACTGGCAATACCTCCTCCTTTGCCAGCTGAGCGGCACAGTGCTAAGCCAGCACAGGCTGCCCCATGGCACTGGGAGATTACTACTCCTCCTGCCACCACATCTGCTTCTTTTGCTTTTTTCTGTTTCAGTGTCAGGAATAGCTGTTAAAAGGTTTTAGTTCTGTTTCATTTAAATACCTGAAACAAATACACATTTACATACAAGAAACTTTTTGTTAAGAATCTCCTACTTCTTATTGATCTCTTTTCCCACATAATTTAGCTCTGTAGAACAATGTGCACCATATTCAACTCTTTGGGTCACACAAGTAAATATTTTCATGCCTTCTATACTTTAGATAGTATAAATGGTAACAGCCTTCAGTGATAAATGTCATTTGGGTATCTGGGCAAGACAGAGCAACCAAAATGTCAAAAGGCTGCTAATTAGGAATGGCAAACTTGCACCTTCTGATTTTGCATTCACTAAAACAGGTTTTCCTGGTGAAAGTCTACTTTGAGCTCTAGTTTCATTATGTAATTGTTGTGTGACATGTAAAACTCACTTTCTTCTTTACCATTCCCAAGTTGCCAGATGATGTACAAATACTTAGCAGGAGTATGGCAAGGTCATCTCTCCCACTCTTCTTTCCCAGGTAACAAAGCCATTAACTTGCGTTCTGAGACTCAGCCGAAGTACAACTATTGTAGGCTTTCTAATCCACAGTCACCTTGAATTGATTGTGTTACAGCAGTAGCATTAGGTATAGACTAATTTTTTTTTTTTTGTGGCTAGATATATTCTAAATTGTCTAAACTTACAATGCCTATTCTGAAGAAATTTGTGCCTTTTTACCGTGTATTCTTACAGAATTACTTCTGAAATACGCAGAGTGGCTCTTTAATACTTGGGGAACAAAATAAGCATTTCATAACATACACTCTCACTGCAGAGGAGTGGTTCTCTGCAAAAAGCACAAGAAAGAAGTCTGCAAAAACTGGTGAATGAGAAAACCAGGTAAGATCTCCTTTGGAAGATGAAAATCATTAGCTCTGAGTGTAGATTCAGGCCTGTAGCCATTTGTAAGCCATTAGAGGCTTGAGGTAGGAGTTACAGCCTGGGTTATGAAGTGAGTAATCCCAGAAACCTGAACTGGCCTTCTGGCATAAAAGTCTGAAAATGAAAGTCAAAATAGGTCCTTGTATATGCATTTGAAGTTGGAAATCTGTTTTTATCCACATGTCCTCAAATGACTCATTTCTATCCAAAAGTAGTAGTAACAAATAATCCAGGCTTCAGTTTTACGGCAGCAAAGACTCACGTCTTTGTAAATTTATGCTATATGTGTATGATATTAAATATTTTCAGTAATTTAAGCATGAAGCCATATGCTTTCTGTTTTTTTGAAATAGCAATGATTCTAAGTATTTTTCAATCCTATTCTGCTTTGAAGGCAAAAATGTCTTGTTTTTCTCTTGTTAGCAATCAGCTAGACTTCAATTTCTATCCAGTTGGCAAAGTTAATATTTGTGCTTAACATAATCGTTGGACTATTGTATAAATAGACCATCACAGCCGTTCCTCAGAAAAGCACGAAGGCTATGGGGAACATCTGCCAACTTACTGCTGCTCCTGAAAGTGGAATCGTTGATTAGTTGATGGAGTTCTCACAAGAAACCAGTGATACATAGGAATTAAAATCCCTGGCATGTGTGTTTAAGATCATTTTACTTGACTTCACTCATAGTTCAGACTCCCTTATTCTTTTCAGTAGTTCATTATACTTCATTTCCACTTTATTTTCATGTTTTGATCTACTTTTCCCGGGTTTCCAATTTTGTCATGTGCCAGGTGAAAAGTAAGTATAACGACTTCTTTGTCCTGCCTTGGAATTGCTCAGATGACTCATTAAGATGAGAGCACACTCGTTTTCCAAGAAAAAAGACGACCACATGTTAGTTTTGATGTTTCCAGCATAAAAATCACAACGTGTCACTAATGGTTCTTCCAAGCTCACAAGCAGGAACTATTAACAAAATTTTGACATTTTTGCATTTTCTTTTGACAATTTCCCAGTTAATTGATCATTAAGGCACAGATCACACTCATGCTCTGTCCTTGTCCCTCACAGACCCACATCTCTCTATGGCACCAGCCCCCCCAAGACACGCACATATGCGCACACAGAATCTCTTCAGGGTTTCTTGGTCCCTACAAGGACCCATGCTGGCTGAACCGCTCACCCTGGGGCAGATGCCCTGCCCTCCACATGGGAGTTG
This sequence comes from Psittacula echo, assembly GCF_963264785.1. Classification (NCBI taxonomy): domain Eukaryota; kingdom Metazoa; phylum Chordata; class Aves; order Psittaciformes; family Psittacidae; genus Psittacula; species Psittacula echo. Next base: position 93,600,108 of record NC_137737.1, on the reverse strand, counting down.
TTGCATTTGACAGAGGAGAGATGGACCTGGAAAGATCCACTTGGGTGCTGCCCAAGGAAGCCAATTTGGACGCAGTGCTCCAGGGGACAGTAAAAAGCACTTTAAAAAAGCCCTGGAGCACATGCTTGAGCCATGCCCTGTCCCAGTATCAGTCAAGGAGCCAATGCCGCGGCTTGCAGAGTGCTTCTGATGACAGTGACCATGTGAACCCTCACAGACAAAGAAAGGGAGGCAGTCTGTTTCTTACACCTGAGTGTGGGTTTGCAGTACCAGCCCATCATAGAACCAAATCATTAGCTTTGGGGTTTTTTTTTCAGGTTGCAATCTTTCTTCCAGGAGGAGGTCCCAGTCCCTTTGTGTATCCAGGCTGTAGCTTTCAGAATATCCTCCTTGAGGACAGATAAGATTGTTACTGTGCCTTCACCCATCTAAAGGAAAAGCTCAAGGATTAAAGGCACAAAATGAGCTCTCTACATTTTTCATTTGCATTGCAGTATAGTCACGATTTAAAGTTCACAGTCATATAGAGAGCTGTGACAACTGTCATGTCTGAGCGTGGCTGCAGTGCCATTGTCAGCTGAGCTAGTTTGCAGTGGTTAGGATATGGCCCTATGTTTTGCATGCGTTTGTGTTATTTTTCACATGAGTGCTTCCTTTTGTAATTATTCACAGGCTCACACAAAATGCACATGAACACGGTTACACACACAAGAGCCAACATGCACACATGCATGTATGTAAACCCTGCAAATACCTTAAAAAATGGTTTCTTTTAAGCAAACCATCGTCACTACACAGGAACACTATTTTCTTCACAGTCGATGAATATAAAATACCAGGTTAATGTGCTGTGTGCTTTATCCATTACTATGGATTTGACAAAGAGGGTATTTCTACTGTTTTTGTTAAAATGACACAAACCTAATTTCTTTGAAGTCTGTATTTTTTACATTTGGAATTAAGTATCCCTTAAAAGCAATCACCTTTTGCAATAATCTTATTTCATATCTTCTTACTACTCAGTGGGATGAATTGCTCATGCAGCAGGCAGCATGTAGCTTTATGTTTGCATACCCAGCGATGTGGCCAGGTTTCATAATGCTGTGAATACCAAACCATAAAACTGCTTTTCCAAAGCAAATTCATAAATGCACTCATGCATACCTTTTTGAGTTATGAGGTGGCTGCAGATTTGGCAGTGCTGACTTGGTGCAGTTTTGACAGGTTAGGTTAAAGGATTAAGTCTAGTCTGTCTTCACTTTGCCCTGGCTCTGACACACTCTAAAAAAAGTTGTAGGCTGGCTCTGTGCCTAGTATGACCTCTACATCTCCTCAGAGTGACAACACTTCCCTTTAAGGCTCTTCAAAGGTCAAGGCAGATAACTTGTTGAGTCTTCCAGATACTTTCTTATCTGTGGCTCTTCCTCCTAACCTCACACAGTGGAAGAAATATGCAAAACCTTGGAGAAGAATAAATCAGGCTTCATAAGGAATAACTTGCATTGGATCAAAATCTATCAACCTTTTCTTTAATCCTCACATAAAACAAACATCCAGGATCATAGGTGACTAAAATCAGGTATGTGTTCCATACAAAGAGATTTCACCACCCTTTTTGCTCTGGCTAATTTGCAATCGAAAGCAACTTTCAAGTACTTAAAATGAGAGAGCTGGGGAAACAATGATATGGTGATAGAGTAATTCGATGTTAAAAAAAAAAGCCTGTAATATTTGTTTAACAACTATTCACCTTCGAGAAAAAAAAAAAAGTGAACAAATAATAATGATAAGCACAGCCTTTTATTCTGGCATTATGCCAAAGACTTTTACAGAGAAGTGTTTGTGTATGCAAGATTCATAGAGGTTAATAGATTTTTAAGACCAGAATATCATCTAGTTTTCTGTATGATTTAGCCATTTAATTTCATCTAGTACTGAGTTTTAAGAACTTGTGACTGATTGCAAAATGTCCTTTAGGAAAAATTAAAAAAACCCCGAACATTCAGTTTTGATGTAAAAGTTCAAAAAAAATTATCTTTCTGTACACAGTGTTATCACTTTATATTCTGATTGCCGGAGCGGGTGCTTTTTTCTTCTGATTTCAAGTGCCCTATTAAAAGGAAACACTTTAAGTAGTTTGAGAACTATATACAGGGCACATAAATCTCCTGGAGTATGATTCTGTAAGATATGTTAAAAACTTTAAGCTTTCTGTAGGTTTGATCATAAGGTGGAATTTCCTGTCTGTAAACTCATTCCTATTGCTGTTCTCTGAACACTCTCCAAGCTTTTATTGTCTTTTTTGAAGAACAGATATCGGACTGCATTTTGGCAATGGTGACAGTAAGTTTCTGGACAGAGATAATACGGCTTTCCCTGCTATTCCATGATTCCTTCTTTATAAACCCTCAGACCTACTCTAATTCTTTTGGCTGTAGCATCAGATGAGAAAATATTTCCACTGAAAAAGTAATACTGCCTTTTCAAGCTCAGTGCTTCTTTAAGTATTGTCTCCCTAATGTTAAATCTTGTACTTTTTATCGCTAGGTCTTTGGCCTTGCATTTGGTTTTATTAAAATATATGTTATTTCTTCTCAGTTTGCTAAATGATGCAGAGGATCCTGTACAAACGACCTGTCATCATGACTTTTTTACCATTCCATCTGTTTTTGTGGCACCTGCAAACCTTATCAACAATTATTTTATATTTTCTTTTGTCAATGTGCTTTTGTCAATGATTTATGGCTGCACTGGGGAAAGAACTGGTCTGTGTGAGACCTCGGCGGAAACACACTTGATTGTGATTCTGTAGTAATTAATCTGTTGGATATTTATCATTTGTATATCACATATCATATTGTGTTATGATAGTGAGAAATTTGCATGGTAATGTGTGGAAAATTGTATAGACATTCAGCCTGATCAGGCTAATAAAGGTACCTTTATTCAGCCCGTCATCTCTTAAGAAAGGAAATGAGGCCAGCAAGAACTATTTTATGTAAAGAATTATAAAAAATGTCATCTGAAATTAATTATGTTCTCATATTTTATTTTTCATATCTGTTATCCTATTAGTTTGGTAGGCTCAGTGTCATCTTTACAGGTTGATTCCAATGATTGCTTTAAAATACAAGTTTACTTGCCATCCTTTGGAACTTCCCCGCCATTCTGAAATTCTAAGATGTTACCAGGAACAACCCTCACAATTATTTTAAAATTCTTAGATTCAAGTGATCAGGACTCCACATCTTTTTAAAAAAGACCTTGTTACAGTTGTCTAACTTGTTTCTGAAGCTGGTTTAGTTCTAAGAGTGCAAATGACTTCGTGACAACTTTTTTCTATTAAACAGCACCTGAAGGAAGAAGTTACAAACCCAGTTACCAGGTTAAGATGCAGCTATAAGCTAGATTAGTGACATACCAAATTCCCAGTATAGTTCTTTGAAGCTACAAATGAGTGACCTCACTCTCGGGCAAGTTTGGGGCTGGTTTTCAGTCCCTTTTTAGAAGAAATGCGAGCAGGAGAGATCAAACAAAAAAATCCCATGAGGTCCACCACCTGTGGTTTTGCTTGCTTTTTCTTTGCAGGATATGGGAGAAGAAGGCCTCTGTCTGCCTGCAGGGTAGGGACATTTATGTGCCCTGTTCCCAGAAAGTCTTGGAGCCATGCTTCCACCGCTGCTGTTTGCAGTGGTATAGTCCAAAAAGCCCAATGTCTCCAAATTCACCTTCTTGCCCTTTCTGTATGTGTTTATCTGTGCATATCTAATTTAATTATTTTCTTTTACCTCCATGCATAAAACCAGGCCCTTATTCCTTTTTAGTGCCAAAACATATGGCTTGTCATCTTTGGCAGCACATGAGAAGATATTTTGCCTAAAGGCAAACCAAGGCACTACAGTGGCTTTGCCACAGCACTCTTCCCTGTGTGCGTGTATGTACCAAACATAGTACCATACACAGGCTGCCCTCACGGTCTAGAGGGCTTCCTTGGGTACATTTGAGTACATTTTATGCTCACTAACTAGCAGTTACACAAACATTTAGTAAAGTACTGAAGTTCAACACCATATTTTCTGCTCTTCAGTCTACACCTAAAAAGATAAAAAAAAATCAAAAAGATTTTCTTTTTAAAGATTTTACACGTCCTTAAAGCTAATTTTCCTATGGACCTGAAGAACAATTTGATAAACTTAAGTACCCATTGCTTGTGATTCTAGAGTAGTTTTAAGCAGGCCAATTCCAACATGCATTGCTGAGTGTAAAGAGGACAATGGTTCAACAAGGAGTAAAAATGAATTTCATGTTTTAACATTAGAGAGAGTAAAGAAGATCATGTATTAATTAAATAAAAGACTAAACAGGACAAACCTTTGGAACAACAGACATAACATTTAAGAATAAAATCAACATGTCAGGGTAAAGGTCGGAGAAGATCAAGAAAGACGCTAATAGTTGTGCTTTTTCCATTTTCTTATCGATCAATATTATGTTTTTCCCAGTGAAAATGCAACAGCAGAGTTATTGCTGACCTTTTCCTCACCCTTCCATTGTGTATAAAATCACAGCAAAATAACAAACAACTTCATAAGCTGCAGAGTTTTTCGAGCATATGTCCAGAAAATAATTGTTTAAAACATGCAGAGAAAAAACGTTCTTTCAATGGTAAAAGTAATCAACTTCTCTCCTAATTGCACATGTGAAGAACTTTGTGTCAGCTTAAAAGTCAATAGTTACACATCTCTTTTTGAAAATTAAGCAATAAACTTTGTTAGCGTTTTAAATAATTGACAGGTCGAATACACTCTCAATGACAAGAATAGGACTCAAGTACGTATTTCAATAAGGACTAAAACTGGACATGTACATTTCAGTTATTATAATATTTTTGTGATTGTTCTAGTTTCTTACTTTTCAGTTTAATGCATCATGGATCAAAATTTTATTTATTAATAATTATCACCCAAATTGTCATTTGAAAAACCAAAAAAAGGCTTTTGTAAGAACTTTACAATATTCCTTACTAACAAGGGCATGGATGGCCACAGTGAGCAATTCAATGAGAAAAATGTGGTTTTCGGCCCAGCAAAATGACACTTTCCATTTTCTGCCACCACAACCAGGAAGAATGACACAAAAACTGATGCAAAGAGTAGGAGAAATTCATTAAAAAAACAAACAAGCAAAAAAAAAAGGAAACAAGTAATTTACAGTGATTTCACTGATTCCAGAACACACAAAGTGAGTATTTTATATCTTTTTATGTTTTTATTTTGACTAGTTAAGGTTAGGAACAGGCTAACATTTTACATATGGAAAACTGAACTTTGAATGATTCATCATTGTGAGTGTCAGCATAAACCACAGAGATATTATGACATACCGTAAAGAAACACCAGTGTCAAGTGAAAGAAGAAATGTTTATGTTTCTCTAATGTAAATAGTATTTGCAGATCCATGTAGTAGAGGTAATAAAAAATAGCTACCTCATTTATTGAAAAATATTCACAGTTGTCCTTTCAAAAATATATACTGAAAACAGAAGTTAATAGCTGCCTAGTGAGAAGTTTATTGCCATTTCAAATGTGCATGTAGTGAAGACATAATTGTTTTACATACAAATCAGATAATCACAGGTTTACTTACATAAAAGTTTAGCTTGATAAACTGTATGGTCTGATGCTCAGTGATATAGTAAGGATATGTTTTCTTGCAGACTGTTATATGCTCACTAGATGTCTCTTTATGTGACATACAGGGTGTGGTGGCTTCTGTAGACAAAGGAAGATTCTTTGTCTTCATGAAAGTTACAGCTGTTCTCCTTATTAAAAGCCACCAAAGAATACATACATATATGGTAACTTAAGCAGCCATGAAAATCTCAGTGTTACATCTCAGATTTCAAAACCTGAACTTTGGTTACAAAATATTTAGGATGTAGACACATAACAAATGCTTTGCGGGAGATTAGAAACCTTGACAGGTCCCACAGCTTTCACTGGAGCAGTGATATAGTTGACCTACAAAGACACGTGATTGTTGGGAAATCTCTGCCTTTGTTTAGAAAAGCAGGTAGCAGCCAACCTGGCTGCATGAAGATGCTTGAAAACGGGACCTCAGTGTATTCCAGGAGTATTCTCAAAATGCAGATGGCAAATGTGGAGACCCCAGATGCACTATTTATTATCAAGTCTCATAATTCATTTAATGATGTAATTGTTTTACAAGCCTGAATCATCATTTGTGAGTATCTAAGTGTAGTGACATAGAAACAAACCTAATAAAATGTCACTATTGTGCTTTACTGTGCCACAGCAATTACTGTAGGCAGTATGAAGCTCTCACTTGCTTTCCTCCTGTTCACTATCTTTACTTTCTGCACTAAATTGAAACTAACGCTGCTTGAAGTTACAGAAGGCAATCTCCAACGAGAGGATGTTTTCTTTTTTATTAGCCCAGCAGTTAGAACATTCTCTTGAAACACTGGAAATATGCTGGAAAATCACCAAAACTGTGGAACTCCAGACTGGTTCCTGTAAGTTCTGTGCAAAAGAGAAGACATCTGAATACAATAAAACACTCTGATGGAGACATGGGAAAATGCAAAACCTTCCATACTCCTTTTCTGCTATTTCTTGCTGTAGAATTACTGCTTCAAGCCCATTTTTCCATGTTTTTAACAATCACTAGTACCCCATGACGATGCAACGCTGAAATGAAAAGCATGCCAGAATACTCTATCTGGTGAGATGCTGGCTTTGTGAAGGCTATTACTGCTTGGATTCTCAAATTCCCAAGGTAAATATTTCCCATTGGTAGGCTTCATGGTGGTTCCAAAACGGCATTTTTCTCCTCACAAAAGTTGCTGCTTAGGCACACTTCTCTTGGGGTGTTACAGCTTTGGAATAAGCACATTTCTCTTTCTATTGACCAAGATACACAAAAAGGTATTTCTATAGGAAGGAACTTCAATATTTCTATTGCAGTAGAGGGCTTTTGGGTGCTAAAAGACTGCATAGCTTGCAGCACTCTGCTTCTTCCCTGCATCTTGTCATACCTTTTGGAGGGATTTTAGCTTCCATTCCTTTTTCTCTTCCTTCCCAATACCCTGATACGGGTCCCCTCCCTTTTCCTATGCTCTTCTCATTCTGCTTGATTGACTCTCAAGCTGTCATTTGCTTCATCCATCCACTATTTTTCTTTTATCTTGCCATAATTTTCTTACAAATGTGGTGATATACAGCTAATTTTAAAAGTACCTGTGCCTTGTGGGTCACACATTTTCCTTTATTCAAATAGCTTGTTATCTCCTATAATTTTCTGTGGAACTCACACTGGAGAAGGTGTCTATGTCAGTGGCTGCATTTTCCCTACACTTTTTGGTGACAATGCAGATCTCAGCTGCCTGGCTAAAGATGGCTTGGAGCTCCTTTTGTTTCTGCTTGGAAGGAGTCTTGGAAAAACAGTTGCATTTGTGGTCTGTGCGTAAGAAGCTGAACAGATAGTACAAACGATAAAATGTTTGGTTTTTTTCTAAATAGAAGGATAATATGGGAGAAAGAAAACTATGTCTCAAGCTATTTGGGAAATAGAGCCCCAGTAACAATGGAAAAAAAATTAGGAAAAATATGTGGGTTTTTCTCTGTATTTTTCAAAGATGTGACAACTGGACTGTACATCCAAAAGTCTTCACAGGACATGGACAGTAATAATGGAATTCATCTTTGGTGACAGGGCAGGGCAAGGGCATGCAGAGCATCACTTGAGCCTGTAAAGCTGGCCCAGGTTACCGCAGATCAGACTGAACCCAGCTGGGAGGGGCCAGCTTACTTTCTGTATTCATTTTCCTCTCAACAGATTAATTAATTCTGTGAATACAGTAGAAGGGAATATGAGGACTGTGCTGTTAAAAAGAGTCTTGGCCCTAACCAAACTGTGAATTTGCTAAGTGGCCCTGCAACAGCTTTCCATATTTGCCTTTTTTATTTTTTCTTGATTTTTCTCTGTTATTTTTGTGTAATTTTATAGTTATGTGGGGGTTTTTTCTCCAAGAGATGTATTTGATTTTACATTTTAACGGAATTCCCACTACTTGAGAGAGAAATGCCTGCCTATGAAAATCACTATGAGGTTTAAATTCCCCAAATTCTGAAGTGAAAAGGGCTTTACTGTGACCTGAACCAAGCATTTTATTTAGAAAAAGATCCTTGGAAATAATTGACAACTCCAGCTCTTATGACTGCTGGTGGTTTCTGCCAGAAGGGCTAATGTTTGGGTGAGGAAAGTTACAAAATGTGTCTTGTATTTAAACCTTAAGGATAAAGAATAAAAACTCACATCCTGGGAAGCAGGGGGAAAAAAAAAAAAAAAAACACAACAAAAAAAAGCATTTTGCAAGAATAAAAAAATGCAACATAGCTGGTTTTGAGAGAGAAATCTAGCACAGTTGCTGTGTGCCCATCAATCAGAGGCTGAGATGAAACCATTTGTAAAAGTTAATAGAGCAAAGTATAATGAAAGACAAATTGGTGTTATTAGTCTAAAGTTTATGGTTCAATTAAATTAATAATATGCAGTAAAGCAAAAAGAATAATTAGGAATTATGATAAATATACATGGGTTTGTAGAAATATGACAAAACTTTACATATTTTGTTCTTTTTGAATATACTATCTTTTTGATAGCTTTATACACAGTTGCCTGGGGGCATACAAGAAAACTGCAACAGTAAAATTTAAAACAGATAATTACTTGAAACCAAATAGTATTAAATATGCAACATAAAATTTACAGTGGGAATTATCCTGAGAGCTGAACCAATTTGAGATCTTAAAAATAAAAGGACATTTTAAATTGGTTTTATGGAATTACTTGTTTATCAGCTTCATAAATAGATAAATTATAAATATTTTAGAGCTAAGGCTTATTTCATTCTTTGAACCCTCTAATATTTACAAAATACATACAATAAACTGATCTATCTACTGTGAACTAAACCTTTTATGTCCTCAATATTTCTCTTTCTGGAAATGTGTAAAGGAAAAAGAGTCCTTGTCACTTGACTAGCACTTGGCATTGTCCCTCCCCTCCTTGCAGCATGACATCAGGAAGACCAAGGAAACTTGTACCCTTTTCCCCCAGAAAAATAAGTAGAGAGGTAGGAAGCCAAGCCAGGAGACTTGCTTAGTGTTTAAACTGGCTTCTTCCCTAAGCCCTTTCAGAAGCGTTCAGAGAACTGACACGATCCTCCCAAAACTTTCAGTTCAGGCTTTCCAAGAAGGCATGGCTCGCTCTGTTCGCAAGTACCCCGTTAGCCTGGGGAAGCAGTGCTTGGTTCTGAAAAACTAGTCTCCTCAGCTCAGGTAACCGCTTACTGCACATTCCTATCTTTGACAAGTAGGCACGTTCGGTGCTACAGCCATGAGCATAGACTGCACAGACATGGCTGGAGTCAGCAGGAGCAGCTGAAGTTGTCACTTAGATTGAGAGGGCGAAACTGTATGAACATCAGCCTGATTAATGTCACACTTAGCCTCTCAGCCTTCAAGTTTATTTATTTATTTATTTTTAAGGTTATTGGGATGCCAGCAATGTAATACATTGCCCATTGCTCGTTGAAAGATGGATGGGGAATTTGCATGAGGAGAATCACACAGAATCACAGAGTTGTTAGTATTGGAAGGGACCTCCGGAGATCATCTCGTCCAGCTCCTTACCAAGGCAGGGCCACCTAGAGCAGGTCACACAGAAACATGTCCAGGTGGGTTTTGAATGAATCCAGAGGCAGACTCCACAGCCCCATTGGGCATCCAGTTCCCTCAACATTAGGAAGTTCTTCCTCAGAATCAAACACAAATCCCACAGGAATAACATAATTTTTTAAAATTCACATTTAATCTTTATCTGACTCAATCTGCCGTCGGTGGAACATCAGGCTTTCTTTTGTCTGAATGGGGAAGCACAACATTGGAAAGCTGCAGCAGAAAAGAAAGTGAAAAGAAAAACAGTAAAAAATTCAGATTCATAAGAGGACAGAAGTCAGTTTTGAAATGTGGTTTGAATACTCCTGTGGAATTTTGTTAAACAGACAGAAACTAAAGAGAACTTAGCAACAGAAAAGTAAATAAACCAAGTTAAAAAATAACAAGAACAAACTATTAATTCGGCATTTTCTGGGGAAAAAAAAAATCCAAAACTAAAACAGAATAAAAAGACCTAAAACTCCAAGCAAGCCCAAACCTGTTCAAAAAGATATTTTGATATCATTTATAGACTTTGAGCACGGAAAGGACTATCGTATCATCTTCTTGGGGAAGCTAAATTTCGCTCATCCTTAATCAATCAAATACCTTACTCACACCCTGGGGCTGTGACATTTCACTCAGTCAAAGACAGAGGACAGCAGAGACCAAGAGACTTTCAGGATGGGAACCTGATTAGATGTATACTCAACAAATGCTCATTACCCTCACAGCAAAGGAGCAGTATTGTATTTCAAGAAATGATGCCTTGCTTCAGTAGGATTTCTGGGCGCTTTTGTTAACAAGATTGTAATCCCCTACTGTCAGAGCTTTTTTCACTATGAAATTCCTGTTGCCAGTGGCTGAGTTACATCTTGATCTTCTTTTCAAATAAGCTGAGCAAGATGAGCATTGAAAGCCTCACACCGCAGGGCTTGAAAATTTTGATCTCACATGGCCAAATGTTTTCTAAAAGAACATCCCAGAGAAAAAGTTTCACATTTTTTCCCCCAAAATCCCTACGTATGAAAAACTTCCATGAAAATTCCTTTAGGCCAGATACTTTAAACCACAATTTTGTTTAGAAAGAGGCACAATGTTGAGAGGCTCTTACTACTTTAATTCAGCATTTCCATTTTCTTGCCTTTGAGTTGGGTAAATTAATGGCAACAACTCAATCCCTACTTATATTCAGAAACTATGTCTTTATTTTTTATGTTTGTAATTTGAATTTTTATAACATATTGCTTAGGCAAACTTATTTCAAGCTATAAGGTAACACTTTCTTACTGAATAATCCATTAAAATATTGTCTCACTCAAACGTCTAATTTCCATCTATGATTGATTACTTAAATAAGAGAAGATATTTGGGTATTTTCCCCCTTCCTATTAGTTGAAAGACTCTCAAATTTGCAAAGAATTTCCTGTAATAATTTCATTTAGAACTGAGCAAATAGTCTCCACCTAACAATTCAGGAAATGCTTTATTATCTTCCTTCTTGCTAACTCTCTGGGGAAAGATCCTCAAATAAAACGTGCTGCTAGCAGGAGTTGTTCTTCCTCTTCTTCCCATACAGATTACCTGCAGTTCCCTGGAATACTTCACATGCAAAATCCAAATTCTTTTGGATGTACTTACTAATTTTCACAACTGTATTATTATTATTATTACGCTAAATTAGTTGAACACAATAGCCCGTAAGGCTTGCACAACCGAAAACCTCATGCCTGGCAAACCTTGACCAGCTTTTCCCTCTTTCTATTTGCTGCATTTGCACAGCAGCAGAGCTTGAGGAGCATGTATCTGAGATGACACTTGGCATTCTCTCTAATACAAGGCAAACCAGTTTTCACGCCAGCCTTTGTCTTAAGGGATGACAGTTGCTTCAGACACCAGAGTGGGAAAGAAAAGGAAGGGAAGAAGTTAAATCAATTTCTTTGTCTGCTTCGGCTTCTGCCTTGCCCGTTCCCAGCTAAAAAAATGAACCCTTTCCCCGGACTGTCTTTCCATTTCTGCCCTCAGTCATATTCCTTTACCATATCTTCAGTGTTCCCACTTAGGCAAGCTAGAGAGGATCATCCTTGTGGGAGAAACACTTAATGCAGAAGTAAGGATAATGTGAGCAATAGAGATGTGTGAAGGGGAAAATTGAGCCTGGAGAGAGGGATTGTCCCTGAAACAGTTTTTCCTGCAGGAAGCACCAGCTGTGGTCTCCCTCTGAATTAATTCATTTTAATGATATTATGATTCTGCCTTGGAAGTTCTCTTCCACTTGCCAAATTTCCTTCTGTAGAATCCAAGCTCAGGCCTGGGGTACCTTTGTTAGAATAACTTAAGACAGTAGGAAATTAAATCGAAGGGAGAAGAGTTTAATTTTCCCATTGTCAATCACTAATGCATTCTTCAAAACGTTTGCAGAGAGTATTTCTGGAGGATATCTGAGAGGCATGACACTGCTTCACGCTATATGTAGGAGTTCCCCCACCAAATTTGTGCAGGGCCAGATCTACCTTCTGTTTGCACACCAGGGAGAGTGCTCAGTGATGGCAGGAGAGCTCAGGAATGGCTTTCTCTCGGCTACCAGGAAGCTTCCTAAATACCAGGCCTGTAGAAGGGGCCAAATTGAATTTTAGTACTGTTAAATCTGAATTAAGGCACAGAGAAGCTGGTGTGAGTGTGACAGTGTAACCTCCTAGTCAGAGCACTTGGTCGGCAGAAAAGAACTCCTGGAGTATATTTAATGGCTGTTGGATTATTTAAAATGTTTATTCAAGCAGAAGCATATCTTCCTTCTACTTGCTGAGTGTCCCAGCTCACAGACTCAGGAATATGCCTGCATCTTCACACATCTTTTCCATGTGATCCAGAAAAGTTCCTTTTTGAACAGTCCAATATGGAAAGATATGAGCTGTGCTACCCTCTGCTAAAGGGAGCCCACAGTCTCCTGCTGAGGGCTCTCAGGTGCCAACTTTGATTTTCTATAGGCAGAGGAAGGGCTTCATGCCAGGTGCCCTAAAGACTCAGTCCCCAGTCATGCCAGAAACTGTCAGAAACTCCTAGCTTGAACTAGATGAAAAGGAGTGTTTGATGGGCAAAGAAAATCACAGTATATTTCCACAGCCTTTCATGGTGGATACCCCTGGTCCCTGCTCCATGCTCTGACTGCTCAGAGTCTCCTTCTGCAGCACATACCCTTCCTGTTGGTTGCGCAGGAGGCTCAGGGACCTGCCTAATATATTAGTTTCAGACTATAGCTGTGGCATATGATTGCTCAGGACTGCGCTGTACCGCTAGAAGTTCAGCCAACACTGAGATGTTTTCCAGCCTCAGAAAGTCAGTTGCTGCTTTCCAAACCAGCAAGTATCCTGGTCTGTGGAAGCCTGCATAAACACCGTGAGCTGGTGTTTCTGAAGCGATCAGGAATCTAAATCAGCTGAGGGAAATCGTGGGTGTGCTTTGAAGCTAGGCTTAAAACCATATTTTGTAAGAGCTAATCTTCACATTGTCCTGTACTTCATTCCCCGTTCCTTTTCTGCATTTCAGCCAGAACCCAAGCTCGTATGTCTTTTCAAACAAACCACAAATAATTTTCCCCCTTGAATTTGTTTGTCATTGTAGAGACACTATTTTACCTTGCACAAAGAATTTCCTGAGCCTTTTTAATACTATAACAATACCTCAGTTTTAATTACTTGAACAAAAAGGTTTCAAGTCCATCAGAGTGCCTTTCAAGGTCTGCAAAGATATTAGCTGATTCCATAACCAATTACCTACATTTTCCTTTACTTATTGCAAATGTGACCTTTTGTTAGAATTTGATTGCAAGTTTCCTGCTGTGAGTATATAACTATCTGTGTGTCTGAGAACGGCTACCCTCCACTCATGTGATGACTGCTGTTAATTTTAATACACTTTGATGGCTGGAGAACAAATAAGTGTCTGTGACACAGAACAGAGACATTTGAAGGTGGATAAACTACCACTTTAATGAGTAGAAATCAGCAAGTAAAGGGGCCTTCCAGTGACAAACCAGAAGACCTTCAACCTAAGCAAAGCAAAGTATTTTTCAGTCTGGAGGGGATTTAAAAAAGAAGAAGAACCCTACTTTCCGCATAGAGGTAGAATAACAAAACAGCCCATAAAAATGATGTAAATTGTAAAGAAGAGGAATACATAAATAAATGCTCTCAAGAGATATCTATTTCTCTTACGGATGAAACTATGTGAGACAAAAATATTTCAGAGAAACTATTGCAGTTGTATGTTTTTATTACCTGTTGCTAGTAATTCTCCGAGATACAGAAAAAATTGGTTTGTAGACCTGTTTTCTCCATATTGGCACTGTATTATTGTAGTTTTGTTTTGTTTTGGTTTTCCTTGACTCCAAAGACAATCCTCAGGCTAGAATCCTACCTCTGAAGAAAAATATGCTTCCAGATTTGCTGGACTCCAGAGGAGAGCAAGAATGAAAATTAAGAGGTGAAAGGATTTGCTTACAAGATTCAAAACTGTTACTTACCCTGACTAAGTAATAATAAAGGTGAAACATATTCATTCCTTATAAATATTTAAACAATACGAATCCCTACAAGTGAGAGGAATTAATTAACAGTAGGCAAAGAAGTACTGAGATATTAGAAATGTTGCAAATTGGGTAATAATATATAGGCTGGATTATTTATTGTACAGAAAAGAAAAAGATACAAATTCTTCAAATAAAATTAAGAAAAACTATTGCCTGCTTATGTAAAATGATACTGGACTAAATTTTGGCTCTTGAAACTGCATTCTTTACTGTTATTTCCACTAAAAATGAACAATTGCACAAACAGGTTCCATTGTGCAAAACCAGGAGACAAACAGAAAAGCCTTTCATCTGGGCCCTTTTCTTCTTCTTCCAGTTTTGCTCCATAATTTGCAGGTGTATTCTGAAATTTAATACTGACTTTTTATCACCACTGGAAGAGTTTACAGAGCACAACAACGTCTCTGATTACATGTGAAAAAGGAGGAGCAAGCAGAAAAGATTCTCTAAATGTATTCTTTCCTACTCAGTCACTATCACCCCAAACTGATGAAATGATCAGTTATTAGGCTACAGAATTATTTTCCTTATGTTCCCAATCACTGCTCAGAGTCGCATTTCTTTTCAGAAAAAAAAAAACAGTTTTTATCTTGTTGCTCCTAGACAGAAGTCCCATCTTCGCGCTGACTCCACTTGCCTGGACCGTTACTCCCTTACTAAACAGGCTATGCAATAATGAGAAAAGTTCCAGAGATTTGTATAAGGACTTAGGGCCCTCTACAGCATTTTAGTTTCACAGCCTGTGGCTGACTTGTTTTCTGTTACCACTGTCAATTAACCAAGCAGAGGAGGGGCATTGCCTTTCTTTAAGATGCAAACACTTCCCATTATAAAAGTCTTTTTCAGTAATAATATTTTCTGCCGATATCTTAACATTATGGTCTGAAATTGCCCATGTGGAGTCAGATTATTTTATCCTAGTTGCTGGAAGTGAGAATTTCAGAGAATTTCAGCAAAAATAAAACAGCTGATTCCAAGAGTTAGATGAGAAAAAAAAACCTAAACCTAAAATAAAAAAGGCAGAAAAGAGCTCTCAGTCTGACCCCCATCATCACTGTTTCACCCTTGCTAAGGTGAATTTTAATGGCCACTTTGTGGTCATTACCATGAAGTGATCCCACAGTTTGCTAGGACTTGCACTGTTGGCACAGGCCATCTACAGAGTCATCCAAAACTCAGTGTGCTGCTCTTCTTTTTTTTCTTGTTTCTATCTAGGTCACTGGGAGAAGGTTGTCTTTGTCCCATTACTTGAGTACATGGTGACAGTACATAGCCAAGTACCTCAGCTACATTACCTGAGTAGCTCCATGGCTGGTGGGTAGCTGACCTCCATCAAAATCGCCCTTCTACTCTCCTAACGTCAAAAACCTGCCAGGATACGTCTACCAGCTTATATCAACAGCATTTATTCTACTGGCCCCAGGACTTACCAGCAGTCATCCTTAATCCACCACTGTTCTCTTGCCAACCAGTCAATGAGCTTTCTAAGCCTCCTGCCTTGTCCTTAGGCTTTCCACTAGCAGTAAAGTTCTGTATCAGAAAGAAATGCTTCAAGACATTAATAAATACTCTCTTTCCTTTAGTGCACCAGACTGGAGTCCTGTAGATAGCTGGTGCTCACATGGCTGTTTGGAAAAGAAAGGCAGTTCCCAAAGCAATACTGAAATGGCAAGAGCATGAGGGCAGGCAAAGCTCAAGCTGTCAGAGCTATACTGATCATAGGACAGCACGTGAGTGTAAACTCATTGCCAGCTTGTATCCAGGCTTGGCCTTCCACAGTACAGCTAGCTGACATATTGCACAGCGTTTTGGATTACAAATTGACACACAAGGGTTGAAAATGATCCTGAGGAGGATGAGCGAGGTTTGTGCTCAGCAGTAGCCTCAGACTAGAACTAGTTCATCAGCCAACAGACACAGTCAAAAGGGATCTGGCACACAACTCCAAAGGTTTGGGTCGCATTTCCAAGAGGAATGACTGGTAACAAGTAGTTCCAAACAACTTCTTAAAAAATCAATCTTGAATCCATGTTCACACTGAATAGAAACTATCTGTAAAACAGAGCACTTAGTAGAACATTGTTCACGAAAAGGTTCAGTCACTCTTGTCTTTTTGTATCAGTGTGATCTGTGATTTTTTTTTTCTGGTTCTCAGTAAGCATTACTAAAGCAAGCAGGAGGGAGGAAGTGCTTGTGTTACAATGGATTTGTGTTTTTTTAGTAAAATGCAATTCATAGCCAGATATATGTCACTCACGTCATGAATCCCAGATTGTGAAATCCAGTGAAATAGCAAATCTTACCAAATCTGCTTATATTAAGGACAAAAAGCATTTCAAATAGAAGACAATCAAGATGAATTAGAAATCAGAATGATACAAGATGCAAAGCTACACGTCTTTGAGAACTGAAACTCCTTGCTATTGGAACATACTGTATTTACAAAACATCCTGCAGAACGTCCCTGATCTGTATCTTTCCCCATTATCAATTTACTGGTCTTGTTCTTGTCTTATTCTTTTCCAGTGTAAAGTTACTTAGGCATTTCAGTCTTTTTTTGATCTCTTAGAACTGAATTTGTCTTTTTTTTTTTTCCTTTCTTTACTACATCATAACCTTGTAAAATTAATTACAAAATATTGATAAAACCAGTAAGGAAAATAGTAATAGCAAAGAAAGCTATGTATTTCCAATACACACCTGTTAAAATGCAGTCAGTCTTTACAAGCCACACCTTAAATGTTGTACTGTAGACTGTTAAATTTCTTTATGAGCAATAAAAAGGAATGTGTAATGCTTTGTATCAGTGAAAGTGTTACAGGACCAGCTATGCTGTGACAGGGGTTTTCAAAGTGATTTGGGTTTTGCTCCTTCCTCTGCAATAGCAGAACAATTTTAACCACTGTGTAGTTTGAGACAGATGGCCACATTGGTAGCCACTGGTCTTGCTGTTGAAGCAGAATGACAAGAGGAATTGCACTGCCTTCAGAGGCTAAAGGTATCGGATGTGCAAGACAGACAGGATGAGTGAGATTCAGCTGCCTAAGCATTGTCACCTCATGCTATCTGAGATGCCCCGGAGCAGCCACAACATCTGCATGGGGCTGGCAGGTCTGAGGTAGGACTTCAGGGAGATCCACTCCCTCACAAACAGGAGGTGGAGGCCAGGCAGGCTTAAAATGTCAGAGCCAATACCAAAAGTGATACTTGACACTCCTGTTTAGGCAATTGAAATTTTCCACTCCTCCCTGAGTATTCATTAGCTTGACCTTGGAGTGCCTGGGGCTGTAGCTTGCCTTTCACTTCATTCCTACTAGAAAATGGAATTTCTCCAGAGATTTCATTGAAACCAAGCCTTGCACCCCAACATTTTGATTCCCCAGCTATAGGAAAGGATTGAAAAGATTCTGTGTCTGTTTCCTTTCTTTTTCTTTAGGAATTCACAGAAATTACGGGATGCACTAGCTGGGCCCTCACACCCCACTTCTGGCCACCATGGCAGAACATAAGGGAAACCCTCCTGGAGGTGTTAGGGTTTACTAAAAATTTTCAATCTCTTTTTGAATTAAATGCCAAAGACTCCTGACCTCTCACAAAATAAATAAAAGCTACTGAAATCCTTGCAATCTTATAACATTGCTCATTGGAGAGTGCTCTCAGAAGGTGAAAGATCTGCTCTGAAATACTTATTAATTTGGAAACAAGGGACTCAATCCACTTCTCCTACCAGCCAGGAGACTGCCTGCAGCAGAAAACCATTGAAGAATTGCAGGTGCAGCCTTCCCAGGCTTGACAGAGCTGTTCCATCTCATGTTAATAATTAAATATTCATTGGAGCATGGACCAGAACCTGACTCTCCCACTTCCCAGGTGATAGCCCTAATTACATGCCTATGTCATCAATCTCTGTCTCTCCTGTAATGAATTGTCATTATTTGTGTATACTGGAAGAGTTTTAACAGAAGACAGCTCCCCACCCTCTTCCCCTCCCCTCTGAATATCTGACAGCCAAGAGGTTGCAGCACTCTCTCTGGCACAGATGAAGAGCTGGGTTCAAGTCTTTCCTCTGAATTACATGGAGTAATGAATCTGAGAAGAGGTACATGGAGAATAGCCATAGTCACTGCAAGGTAGCCCTTGAAGACTCTTCCTTTGGCTAAGCTGAGGGTGACTGAAGCTGGTGGGAATTCAACTGAGGTCATTACGAAGAAGGGTCCTGATCAGGCTGGCTGGGGTATGCGTCTGTGCATGACCATTAGCCACTGAACTGGGGCTTTAACAATCTTGCTAGTTCCTTCAAACTAGAGTTATGCACCGAAAGGAACACATGGATGTTTAAGTCTCTTTGCACATCTAGCCCTTGTTATCTACAGGATTACCTACAGAGGTATACATTGCTTCAAATAGTTTTCTAATGAAAGACAGTATCAGTAATTGATATACTGGCTATATGCCCCAGATTATCCCTTCAGGTGTCATTGCACAGCCTTTGCCACTGACTTGAACAACATAAAGATTTCACATTAAGACTCACAGAAAAGATCCTTCAGACTCTATAATCACATTGCCTCTCCAGGGCATTTTCTACAGTGCAATACCATATTTTCATATCCACTGTTCACATGCACTGTAATACTCTGAGCACTAACACTGTTGGAATTACTTGTGCAGCCTTTAAATAGGCTGGTTTTACTATACTAAGTAGGCGTTTCCCCAGAGTTTTCCATGCTTCCTGAAATATGGCACAAGATAATTCATTTATCACAAGTTAAGAGTCTGTTAATGCTTACCTGTTCTTTAGGAAAACAAATAAAACTAGATCTGGTAAACTTAGCACTATTTATAATAGACTCACTAGCTCTGTGCATCCTCTGTGTGTGCAGAATTACTAACACTACAGTGTAGGAAAGCTTTTTCTATTACACGCTGGTCAAAAGAGAGCATGGATTATTTTTTTAGATGACATCTTTACACATTAACCTCTTTAATGTTGTAGCCTCTCTCAGCAGTGTCTGAGTGCTTTGCCAAGTCAATCTGCAGCAGGGGCTAATGCAGTCCCCAAGTGACTGGGAGAGGTGAGGGACAGAAGATGAGCTTTACCCCTTGCACACCTGATCACCTACTGGGGCATGAGCCTTCTTGCCTCACCATACACTACCCAGGACAAGGCTCCCACTCGCCAGCTGCTGCATGGTGTCACAGATCCCCTTCAGCGATTTGCATCTGTGACCAAGATGCCAAGAAGAAACCGCAGTGCTGTGCTGTGGATACCCAGGCTCCCAGTGAGCCACAAGGAGACGGAGAAGGGGATTACTGTGCCCTTATCTGCTTCTGTAAATCTACACCTGCAAATATTGAATGAATTCTAGTACAGATAATATACCCATAGCCAATCCACGCCCATACTATCTATCTTTGGTCCTTCCCTCTTGCATTTACCATGTTTGTTTTAAAAGTAATTACAATGTAAGGCAGCAATAATTAAAACAGTGCTTTATAAAATCCATTTAAAACTGTAATTTTGAAAATGGTCCCATGTAGATCTTTTGCACTCCAATTCTGTTTTTCCTAACAGCAGTTACAAGAGTGTCACCCCCATGAGTTATTTGGAATTATTCTTAATTTCACCCTAACAGAGGTGACAGGAGAATCAGGCTTTAACATGCTCAAGGGGAGAAGAACACTGAACGTAAAACTGAATCTGTGCTTTGTTAGTGCCAGCATTCAAATACCATGCCCTCATCTCAGCGTGGTCTTTGTGAAGCCAGAGAGAGATGAGCAGCAGGACAGCATATATTGATTCACAAGGTCTTATGGGACCAAGTGGAAAGTTTCACCTGCAGTTGGGTATGAGGGAGGGAATAGCACACTGCTAGGGCTTGGATCACAGAGTTTCTACACCAGGAATGACATAAAAAGCAGTGAGAATATCTATTAAGACTCAAGTGTGCTTTCTGAAATACAGCTAGAAGCACTATTGATTTACTCTCTTTTCATCCATACAGGAGAAAGACAAATTTTACTTCTGCTTATCATTGTTTTATTAATATGAAACTAAAAGCCTAGCCATAATCTGCCATATATAAATAGGAAAAAATTATTAAAAACATGAAAAATGGAAAGGAACAATGGTGGCTGAGCAGTTAACTTCACTGATGTACAGAACATACTAGTACATTTACCTTATTACATTATTATTATTGTGATGGCTTGCCATGCCATCTAGCAGGGACTCGGGGTACTACCAGTTCTGGGAAAGAGGTAAAAAGGCGACACAAAAACAAGACAAGGAAAAAGTTCTGTAAATATAACAGTATATATATATAAATAAGAGTAAATATAAGCATTTGCATTTCTTCAGATAAAGACATTTCTGAATGAAGAGTAGCTTCTACAAAAAGATATCGTTTACCTTTAATTCTGTACTACAGACTGAGCACTTCCACAAGTTTACTACATATTGTGTATGAAAATATTTTTCTTCTACTTTTAAATCTCATGTTTGCTCATTTTTTCTAACATTAACAAAGGAAATCTGCAACAGTTGGTTTCCCATACATCATACAGCATTTCTATTTCACGTCTGTTGTGTTCATTTTCTTAATCCCTTCTCTGAATGTTTTTCTGGTGCTTCTTTGTATTCAACCCCTCATGCTTCTAGACCAATACTGAGACTGCACTCACAGTGGTTTGTGAAATCACTGTTTCTACAGTGTGTTCAGACACACCAACATCTGTCTCATGTAGTTGCATTTTACTCCTTATTGGTATGCAAAATTACTTACTAATTTACTTTTTTAAAAGGAGTAATATGCCATTTTTCAAGCTAAAGTAATTTCCCATCCAAGTAATTACTAATTCCGACCAGATATACCAAATCAAAACAGTGCATTAGGCAAACTTCATCACTTGAGCTTCCTACGTGAAGACTGTATTTTATATTGCATGGACAAAACCATATTTCTGTTCTCTTTTTAAGCATTTTATGAAGCAGGAAAGTTGAACGAAAAACATTTTACTTGTTACTAATATAAAGCTACAACCATACTTGGTCACACATGGGCAAAACCTTTCCCAACTGGTACATATACCAGTACTATCTTTGCTCCAAGCAGCTCTTAAAAGGACATGAGAATGCCCCTCTTACCTCTCACTATCATCCCAAGCCTCTGGCATTCTATAGACAAAGATAACTTTTACATTTCTCCTTCATTTTCCCTCCTTCTTCCTCAATTTTTACTGTATCTATCTTCCCTCTCTAGCATGAATGCCTTGCACTTCACATCTTTATTCTATATGCCTTTTCTCCTCACATTAGCCGTTTCTTTTGCTTTCTCACCTGCAACATGCAGCAGATTGATAACCAAAATGTGGTTATGACTTCTCCAGCAAACAGAAGCATTTTGGCTGCATTCTGCCCAATGCAGCTATCAGGATCACCAAGACCACTTCAGCAAGCTCAGAGTAACAAGATGTACAAGCCGAGATGCGCTGTTGACTCCATCACTGTGCTTCCTTCAGTCCCCTCATCCGGCAGAATGGGCTGATGGGGAAAACAAGGACATTTTGTGTTTGCTGGCTACATTTAGCGCTGGCTAAAAGACCAAACACAAGACTCCAGCTTCGCCCAGCCCTGCTGTTGGCAATGGACCTATTTCTTCCAAGTTATTGATGAATAACAATGAGACAATCCTCTCATTGGTCATAGCAAGCACGGGCTCACAAGGGTAATGTCCTACTTAACTAAATTTCCTTTATGACAAGGTCACCCACGTAGCTGACCAAGGGAAGCCAGGAGATGAAGTGCTTTTCCTACTCGGGCTCCATTTTAGGGACACTTCTCTTTTAAAGAGCACTGTCTTTATAAACAATCTGGATGTAGGAGTGGAATGTACAGGCGCTCTTACCCCCTCTAGGGGACTCCATGCAAGAGTTGGCACCCCTCTACACTCCAAGGGCAGTAGAAAGAGAAGGCCAGGGAAAGAGAAAATAGGGCTCACACTATACTTGGCAATAAACAGCTCCTTTATGGAATGCTAGCAGACCTTGTGCAGGCTGGCTGGGCCTCCCTTTTCCCACTGGGAAGGGCAAGCACAGGAGGGGGAAAAACATCCCGCCTCGTGCCATGTGAGTAATGACATGTGCTCACATGACTGATGTTGTCCAGCACACAGCTGCAGCCATACAAGAGAAAAAGGATGGGTCCCTGGCATATCTATCTGCTGGGACATGGTGTGAGGCCCATGTGTGACAGCACGGAGCCCATTTCAAGAGGAATCATTGATGGCAGTGGGTCCACCTTCCTCAGGGGTCAGCTGGCCGTACCCCAGCCATCCAGACTCCTTTGCATGAGATGGTGACAACAGCATTTCAGGAGCGCCTGACCCAGGAGTACCTGTCAATACTGTCTTTATTTCAGCCTATGAGTTTTCTCACTTTTACCCTTCCAATTGCCTCTGCCATTCCTCTCAGGCAGGTGTGAACAAACATCTGTGTTGTGTTTCATTGCCAGCTAGGGTCAAGCCATGAAAATTACATTGTGCAATTTATACACTTGAAGGAAAGGATGCAGTCCAGAAGGGTCTAGGCAGGGCTGAGAAGTAGGACAATGTGAGCAATTAATATTCTTCTAATATAAATTACTACTACTCATTGGTGTTAATTCTATGAAACAGACAGAAGAAGGGAAATCGTTGTGGGTTTTGGGTGGGTTATTTTTAAGCTGTGCAAAATGCTCAGTGTGATCAGACTCACCTGTCAATAGAATTCCTGAGTCTTCATCCAGTAACAACAAAAAATCCCATTTGGAAACAAAAGATAGTTCCGGTAACTATTGAAAGAAACTGGGTTGACATCCAGAAGTGGCCACACTGCTAGAGAGGAACGAAGGGTCTTTGAACAGCCATGAATTTTCACAGCTGACACTGAAATTCCATATTAAGTTGGATACAACATCTAACCAAGCTATTTGTTAATGGTAGCAGAATTATGTTTCAGCAAATTTCCAGCCAGTCTTTCTGTTCAAGCTTTCATTATTAAAAGAAATCAGTTAATATGTTTAAAACAAATAGCAGAAGGTTAGGAACATACAGGCTTTAAGACTACCAGCTTCAAAGCAAATTCACTGTGATTTTGTTTTGATACTTTTTCTTCTAAATGTAAATAGGATGCTTCCTTTAGTTTTGTGTGAGGATAGTTAGTGTCTTAAGGGAGAGGAGTACAAGAGAGGAACAGCAGTCTTACAGTCAGGCTTTGGTTCAGATTTGAGAAAAGTGGCAGTACCTCACAGTATCACAGTATGTTAGAGATTGGAAGGGACCTCAAAGATCATCTAGTCCAATCCCCCTGCCAGAGCAGGAACACCTAGATAAGGTTACATAGGAATGTGTCCAGGCGGGTTTTGAATGTCTCCAGAGAAGGAGACTCCACAACCTCCCTGGGCAGCCTGTTCCAGTGTTCCGTCACCCTCACTGAGAAGAAGTTTCTTCTCAAGTTTAAGTGGAACCTCTTGTGTTCCAGTTTGTACCCATTACCCCTTGTCCTATCATTGTTTGCCACTGAGAAGAGCCTGGCTCCATCCTCGTGACACTCCCCCTGTATATATTTCTATACACTAATAAGGTCACCCCTCAGTCTCCTCCAAACTATAGAGACCCAGCTCCCTCAGCCTTTCCTCATAAGGGAGATGCTCCACTCCCTTAATCATCTTAGTTGCCCTGCGCTGGACTCTTTCCAGCAGGTCCCTGTCCTTCTTGAACTGAGGGGCCCAGAACTGGACACAATATTCCAGATGCGGTCTCATCAGGGCAGAGTAGAGGGGAAGGAGGACCTCTTTTGACCTACTGACCACCCCCCTTCTAATACACCCTAGGATGCCATTGGCCTTCTTGGCCACAAGGGCACAGTGTTGGCTCATGGTCATCCTGCCATCCACCAGGACCCCCAGCTCCCTCTCCCCTACACTACTCTCTAACAGGTCGTTCCCCAACCTATACTGGAACCTGGGGTTGTTCCTGCCCAGATGCAGGACTCTACACTTTCCCTTGTTATATTTCATCAAGTTATTCCCTGCCCAACTCTCCAGCCTGTCCAGGTCTCGCTGGATGGCAGCACAGCCTTCTGGCGTGTCAGCCACTCCTCCCAGCTTAGTGTCATCAGCAAACTTGCTGACAGTACACTCAATTCCCTCATCTAAATCATTGATGAAGATATTGAATAATACTGGCCCCAGCACTGACCCTTGAGGCACTCCACTAGATACCGGCCTCCAACTAGACTCCGCCCCATAGACTACAACTCTCTGGCTTCTGTCCTTCAGCCAGTTCGCAGTCCACCTCACTACCTGATCATCCAGGCCACACTTCCTCAGTTTAGCTATGAGGATGCTGTGGGAGACTGTGTCAAATGCTTTGCTGAAGTCAAGGTAGACCACATCCACCGCTCTGCCATCATCCATCCACCGTGTTATTTCCTCATAAAAGGCTATGAGGTTGGTCAAGCATGACTTCCCCTTGGTAAAGCCATGTTGACTGCCCCTCATAACCCTCTTATCCTTGACATGCCTTAAGATGGCACCAAGGATAAGGTGTTCCATCACTTTCCCAGGGATGGAGGTGAGGCTGACCGGTCTATGGCTACCCGGGTCCTCCTTCTTGCCCTTTTTGAAGACTGGAGTGACATTTGCTTTCCTCCAGTCCTCAGGCACCTCTCCCGTTTCCCAAGACTTGGTAAAGATGATGGAGAGTGGTCTAGCAATGACTTCCGCCAGTTCCCTCAGCACCCGCGGGTGCATCCCATCTGGACCCATGGATTTATGGATGTCCAGATTGATCAACTGGTCCCTAACCCATTCCTCGTCGACTAAGGCAAACTGCTCCAGTGACCTGACTTCATCTGAGGTCTCAGGAGTACAGGGCTCTTCAGGACTGCCTCCGGCAGAGTAGACTGAGACAAAGAAGGCATTCAATAACTCTGCCATCTCTGTATCTTCTGTCACCAGGGCACCCATCCTGTTCACCAGTGGGCCAACCTTGCCTCTGGCGTTAGTTTTATCAGCTATGTATTTGAAAAAGCTCTTTCTGTTGTCCTTGACCCCTCTTGCCAGATTTAATTCTAAGGAGGCCTTAGCCATCCTAGCTGCCTTCCTACATCCTCTAGCAGCAGCCTTATATTCCTCCCGAGTGGCCAGCCCCTCCTTCCATGACCTATAAACTCTCCTCTTCCACTTGAGCATACCCAGCAGTTCCTTATTTAGCCACGCAGGTCTCCTGGCCCTCTTCCTTGACTTCCTACGTGTTGGGATGCTCCGCTCTTGAGCTTGGAATAAGCAATTCTTGAATGTCAACCAACTATCTTGGGCCCCTTTACCTTCAAGCAGCCTTGCCCATGGGATTTCCCCTAGCAATCGCTTGAAAAGGCCAAAGTTTGCCCTGCTAAAGTCCAGGGTTGCAATTCTACTTGCTATTCCACTGGTCCTACCACACAAGATCTTGAATTCCACCATCTCGTGGTCGCTGCAACCAAGACAGCCCTCAACCTTTACTGTACCTCTCCCATTCACTGCTCTTAATAGGTAGACCACAAAATACTAATAAATAGGTTTCATTTTGTTTGACTAATTAAACCCAAAAGCTAGAAAACAATTACAGATGTTTGCTAAGAAAATTAGGGCTTGTTCAGACTGAGGAAGAGAAGGCTGCGTGGAGACCTAATAGAGCTTTTCGGTATCCTATAAGGATGCTGGGGAAGGGCTCTTCATTAGGGACTGTAGTGATAGAACAAGGGGCAGCGGGTTAAAACTTAAACAGGGGAAGTTTAGATTGGATATAAGGAAGAAGTCCTTTACTGTGAGGCGTTGGAACAGGTTGACCAAAAAAGTTGTGAATGCTCCACCCTGGAAGTGTTCAAGGCCAGGTTGGATGGGGCTTTGAGCAACCTGGTCTAGTGGAGTGCCTCTGCCCAAGGCAGGAGGGTTGGAACTAGGTGATCTTAAGGTCCTTTCCAATCTGAACCATTCTGTGATTCTATGATTATGTATGTTTTGCTTGCCTTCCTTTTGTCAGGCTTGTATTTAATCTGTTTTGGTTTACATATAGTTATACCAGAGTCTTACAGAGAAGGATTATTATTTCCTTGATCACAGCCCAGGACATCAATATCTTTGAATCTGCCACTTTTTCTATAGCTACACATAACTGCAATTTATCTAAAAATGAATTTTTGTTTGGGAAAATTCTGTTTACATAAAATGTTCATTTTGACCGTTCATTTATCTTTTCTGATTATTTAATTTAAAATATGCATGGAGAATAAGTACAATTATTCTTCTAGACAGTTCTGAGGCTTTTTTAAATAGTTTTCAAGGTCTTCTATTTGTGTCAGGTATTGAAATTTTTCTAAAACTTCCTCCATGTAACTTGCATAGGTATTTTCTGTATTATGGGGGGAGAGGGGGGAAATCAGACAAAAATGTAGAGCAAAGTTTGCTGCTGCTTTCCCCCAGATACTCACTAGCTTTTTCACTACTTCTTTCCCTATCCAGTACATTTCACTGTCTTTAATTCTCTTTTGTTTCTACTTTTATGTCATTTATGAATGGTTTATGTCAAGACTTAAGTGCTTTTAAAATGGAGCAGACTATAATGAGGTACAGATTACACGATTTAAAATACATTTTCTTTGTCACCATTGTAAAAAGCCACAGAAGTATACAGAAGATATACAGGAACCATAGATGTACACAGAAGATGTATATATCTCTAAATCTTTCCTATACCCCAACATGCACACACATTTTTCTTGGCATTTTATATTCAAAAGTAATAAAGTCGGACAGAAAATATTTCACAGGTGACCTGCTGCCAAGAAGAATTTGAATTATTTTTGGTCATTTTGAGTTATGAGGTCTCAAGATAAAAGAAAGGAACATTAAGAATAAGCCATTAAGTCACTTAAGCAAACAGTCCTAAAGGAGTTTACTGCTAAAGTGAACCACATTTCACTGTCCCTCTACCTGCTGTAATGGATGATACATGAAGCACTTCAGATAGTACCATGGGGTTCAGAGTTATGAGCTGACAATGTGACTTCCCTTGGCTTCTCTGGCAAGCCACCAAAAAAAGTATTAAATCACTGTGGGTTTGTTTCCCCCCTCAACTTTTTCCAGCTGCCTAATACACATATATGTTTTGACTTGAATGGCATAAGGCTCTTTTCTCCCACCCTTCATAATGAAGAAAATACTGCATCATGGTTGCTTTGTAACTAGTTAAGATTTACCAACATGGAATGCTACCCATATATTTGTAAAAATATTTTACAAATATCCATATAGTGCAATCCTCATACAATGAACACCACTCAATGCAGACGGTACAGAAAGTAAAAAGCAGAAATAAAAAGAAAATATTTAAAGCTTATTCTGTCATACTGACCAGTTTGGCTTTGTTGCATGCACTCCAACTCCAACTTTTAAATAAAATTAAATAGTTGTAAAGGAAAGGAAGAAATTAAGTTTATTCTGTCCTTTTTTAACATGAGACCTTATTTGGAAAACTAGGCAGGATACAGAGAACATGGCAATTACAGAATTACAGCACATAAAAATCAGATGCCCAAATCCAAGACCAGAAATCTTAGTGCTAATATTTCCTATATAGTAAAAGATGCAGAAGATGAACAGATCAACTTATAGACTTGGCCTGACAACAGCCAGTGAGCTGAAGACAGAAAGAAAGAGAAGGGGTGGGGAGGAAGGGGGCATATGTGTTTGTACTCAGAGTCCAGAAAACACAGCTTGTGTTTCTACCTCAGTTGTCATTACCCTAGCTGTATAATAGCCAAGTTCTCAGAACATTTAACAAAAGAACCAAAGCTCTGATGTCTGTTAACATTACTTGAATATTTGCATTGTCAGCCCTTGTGTTACTAAGCATACCTTACACAACAAAGTACTCTTACCGTAAGAAAGCAGCCCTATCCAACCTTCTGCTAACATTTGCCACCACCCAAGTACTCAGAATTTGAAAACTGAAAAAAAATCAGTCACAAGCCGGAAAATGAGGGGTTTCAGCTGTTATGAACTAATAAATAAATAAATCCTGGTTTGGGTCTTACTGCCTCCACCACAAACACGTACATCCAAATATTTGCAAAATCACAAAAAAAACCCCAAACCCTGACATTTTCAGCATTTTTAGTAATTAAGAACACTGGATAAAAGCTTGCTTTAAAAGTGGGTAGCAGATCATGTTCACAAATAACTACATAAAAAGGACATGGAACTGTTGGAACAAGTCCAGAGGAGGGCCACGAGCATGATCAGGGGACTGGAGCAGCTCCCGTATGAAGACAGGCTGAGAAAGTTGGGGCTGTTCAGCCTGGAGAAGAGAAGGCTGCGTGGAGACCTCATAGCAGCCTTCCAGTATCTGAAGGGGGCCTACAAGGATGCTGGGGAGGGACTATTCATCAGGGACTGTAGTGACAGGACAAGGGGTAATGGGTTCAAACTTAAACAGGGGAAGTTTAGATTGGATATAAGGAAGAAGTTCTTTACTGTTTGGGTGGTGAGGCACTGGAATGGGTTGCCCAGGGAGGTTGTGAATGCTCCATTCTTGGCGGTGTTCAAGGCCAGGTTGGATGAGGCCTTGGGTGACACGGTTTAGTGTGGGGTGTTCCTGCCCATGGCAGGGGGGTTGGAACTAGATGATCTCAAGGTCCTTTCCAACCCTAACTATTCTATGATTCTATGATTCTATGATCATAACAAAACAACTGAAATAAAAAATAAAAACAGGGAATAGAGAAAATGTTTTACACAAATTAATCAAAACTTAGAGAACAGAGGACACAAGGAAAAATCCATATTGTAAAAGATATAAAGCCAGAAAATGCTCTGAGTACATTAGGAGAAGTTTTAGCCTATTGTTATATTTCTATGATTAGATGAAATTAGAAATAGCTAGATGGCAGATTTCAAAAAGCTGTTCCAAATGAGGAAATCCTTGTCAAACAAGAATGTTTCTCATTAGGCAATGCCTGACACCAAACAAAACAGTTATTGAGAATTAGAAAGAAATACAAAGCCATGTCTTATTATGCAAATATTTGCAGAGGATTGAAAAAAAAGACAGAAACAGAACTGCTTACAAAGTGATTTGAACCACTCAGCTGAGCGCATCTAAGCTCAATGAAATTTCATACAATCAAGTGCAAGGTCACACAGTCAGGAACAGAACTAGCATACAGAATAAATATACTGCATAGGAACTGCAATGAACAAAGATCTAGAGGGCACAGTAGACAAGCAAGTCTGCATAAGCTTCCAGCACTACGCTATCCAAGAAGGTGAATCTTCCTTAAATATAACAGGGATTCCCTCCCCGCTATTATATTTATGCATGCAGCAGCAATGTGCTTGATGCTACGTTATTATATTCACTGTAGCTAATCATATTTTAAGGTGTTGAAAAATTGCTGAGCGTTGAGTCACAAAAAAATAAACCCTCATTTTGTGCATCTTAGCAAAAGAAAACAAAGGTTACAGGATACAGCATATAAAAACCTTCACGGAGGTAAAATAACAGATGCTAATCATTTTCTTTTAATGGAGCAGGAAACAGTAAGAATGACCAGCAAGATGCTGCCATCAACAGCGACTTTAAATACCACCATATTAGCTTTCTTGAAATTTTTCTGAAGGCTTACTTGTGTTCCAAGAAGTTAGACCTGTCAATATCAATGACATTGAAAGCTCTTCAGCCAATTGTTTTCAATGTTATCCAGTCCTACAAGTCTAAAGGTCTTTACTGGGAGTATATGCCTAACACCTTTCCATTTACCACTGGAACAGAGTATGTTTCATCAGCATATATATAAATATCAGCTGGTTTCCAATCACAGGATATTTTTTGTTAAACATTTTCTTTCTGTTGAATAATTCTGGTATTTTTTTCTCATTAATCCCTCTATGAGGGATTATTGTTTGCTTTTTGTTTTGGTTTGTTTGTTTGTTTTAAAATATACTTTAAAAATCCTTCCAACTGCTTTTAGCATTAATATAGATGTTTCACTAGTATGTACAGGTTCCCCTAATATTGTCTTGGGCTCCCTCCAAATGTCTCAGTGTGATGATTTCTAATTTATGCTAACTGACATCAACATCAGACATTTCATGATTAAACAATAAACACTTTATTCCAGGGTTGTTCTTGAGGAAAATGCTATTATCCAGCACAGAAGATGCTGAATGCTTGCTACTTCATAAAAGCCATAGAAAACCTGAGAAGCCACTGTAATCCAGAGTGGCATTTAAGAGGGTAAGCAAAGCTTACAGAAGCACAAGCCTCTTCATTCCAGAATCTGGTATAGTATCAAGGCACCACAAAAGCAATACTGACAAAAATAAAATTACCATAACTTTTGGAGGCTGGGACTTAATTTTGAATGGGAACAATCCTTTTTCATTTTCATCTCAAAAAGTAGCGCAGATTTCACCTATGTTCTCTCAAATGAGAACAGATATGAAGTCCTTTAACTGAGCATATCCTAAAGCATTGACTTCCTTTTACTTTAGTTTGTCTGGCTTTGTTAGACGCCCAGCAGATGATGACAATTCTTCATCAGGATAAACATCAGGATTTGAGGTTTGGTCTTTTCCCACATAGCTATAAGCAAGAGATTCTTTTGCAACAGCAGAATTCAAATCCCCATCATTCAGACTACTAGAGTATTTTTCTAGGAAAACAAAGTTCAAGTCCTTCCTGTGCCTTACTCAGAACAAGGTCTGGAAGATATCTTTAACAGCATCACTGTACAACGGAACCAGTGTCTCTGGCCTGATACATATTTCATTTCTATGATTGAGAATGGACCACTACCTTTGTAACACAGGACATACATAATGGCTTCCAGATTTCAACCTTGTTTCAATTAATACACATTTTCACAAATATCAACCTTAAAAATAAGAGTCAAGAGTGCTGCAGAATCTACTGCAGTCCTTGGTAAATCACTCACACTGTTAAGCCTCCTTCCCCCTTGTCTGAATCTGCTTATCTAGAGCTTCCAGCCACTAGATCTTATCCTTTTTAGCCAAACTAAAGATGCCATTATCAAGGTTTTGTTTCCTTCATTTGTACTGGTAGACCCTCATCAAGTAATCTTTTAACCTCATTTATGAAGAAGTGCAAAGATGAAGCTTGTTAGATCTTTCATTACACAACGCATTTCCTACTCTTGTAATTAGTGCCATGGCTTTCTCTGAACTTTCTCTAATTTAGCCATTTTAATTAATGAACCACAGACCTCAAACTGGACACAGTATTCAAGAAACAAATGCACTCACATCAAATTCAGAGAGATATGCCTACTCAGTACATCTCTATTTATCCCTCCAAAGTCCGTAAAAGTTATTCATGACACAGAATTGAACTGGAAACTCAAACTGATTTGATGATCAACAAACTCTCCCAGTCATATATAATAGTCATTGTTTCCTGCTACCTGAAGTTATTAAGGCTGCTACTTGCACAGGATAAATCGCGACTGAGGCTGTTACAGTTATCACTTCACAGAAGTACATTTTCACAATAAATACGGACAGCATTTTATTTTTCCTGTAAGGGTCATTGCATTGAAACACATTCAGCTTTGTGCCAACTTTGACTGGGTAAGTGGCAGCAAATAGTATCACTGCTGAATCCTCTTCTTTACTTAACAAGTCTTCAACCTTTCAATCCTTGGCAAACCATCAGTAGCTATCACGTGGTTTTTAGGGCACTGATAAGAAGGTAAGTGCCATAGGGTTGAGAAAGGATGCCATCAAGAGTGCAAGAGGAATGCGGCCTTTCAGCAATGAGTTTCATTTTACATTGACATTTTCACACCTAGGAATTAACTATCCTTTAATACATGTAAAACATGTGAAGTGCTGCTGCTTGATTATGCTAGACTTCCATTTCTGAATCAAAATATGGACTACTAAGTCTAATCCTCACAGAAATCAGCAGATATTACATTAACACTTTTAGCTTTATCAACCACTACTTCTAATTTCATCAAAAATACATCATGCTATCTTGACATGGTCTGGTTTTCCTATAACTCATGTTGATTGGCACTAATTATACAACACTTCTTTAATTCATTATTAATTAGGTTCCTTATTATTTTGCCCAGAAGTGATGTCAAGCTGACAGACATGTAATTATCCAGGTCATGCCTTTTACTGTCTTTGAATGTTGGCATGTTAGCTGGTTTTGTGCTGTTTCTCCAGTATTTCATAGCTTATCAAAAATCAACATTAATGACTCAGAAAGTTCATTGGACAGCCCTGTTGAAACTAATTATCTGGCCATGCCAATTTAAAAATGTCTAAATTTAGCCACTACTAAAGAACAATCCCTTGATTGCCTATTACTGGAAATTACAATTACATGATATAGCACATACATATTTTAATTTTCCTACCTTTTTACATCACCTATTTCACCACATCCCTCTCACATTAGACCAATGTATTAAACCATTTTCTGATTCTAAATTCTGTGCTTCTTATCGGCCTTAGCTATGTTTACTATTGGTCTCATTTGCCTTCTATTTTGTTCATTTTCCTTCAGCCTTTTACACTGTATGTATTACGCCCTAGTAGCTGTCCTCTGAACATGGGATAGTTTTTAATCCATGTGCCCTCCTTTAGAACCAGCTCTAAGCCAGCAAGTTGGGAAAAATGATCATTAAATGACTGAATTTTCAGTCTTTGGAGAAGTCGACAAGGTCAGCAAAACCTCCACCTTAGACTTCTGGAGGGCTGACTTTGGCCTGTTTAGGATGCTGATTGGCAGAATTCCTCGGGAAACATTACTGAAGGACAAGAACATCTTGGCCTGTATCAGCAATAGTGTGGCCAGCAGGGCCAGGGAAGGCATCATCCCCCCGTATTCAGCACTGGTAAGGCTGCACCTCGAATCCTGTGTTCCGTTCTGGGCCCCTCACTACAAGAGAGACATTGAGGTGCTGGAGCAGGTCCAGAGAAGGACAACAAAGGGTCTGCAGCACAAGCCTGATGAGGAACAGCTGAGGGCACTGAGGTTGTTTAGTCTGGAGAAGAGAAGGCTCGGGAGAACCTCATTGCTCTCTACAACTGCCTGAAAGCGACATGAGGGTTGGTCTCTTCTCCCAAGTAACAAGCACTAGGACAAGAGGAAATGGCCTCAAGCTGTGACAGGGAAGGCTTAGAGTGGATATTAGGAAAAACTTCTGTTCTGAACACTAAGAAGGTGTTCAGGCATTGGAACAGGCTGCCCAGGGAAATGGTGAAATCACCGTGCCTGTAAGTGTTCAAAAACGATGTAGATGAGGCCCGCAGCGACACACTTTAGTGGTGGTCTTGGCAGTGCTGGGGTAACAGTTGGACTTGATGATCTTACAGGTCTTTTCCAACCTAGCTGATCCTGTGAGTCTAAGTAAAATTTCCATGTAGCATGTCCAAATTTGTTTTAAAAAAAGCACAACTTTTCTTTTTAACCTAACTAAATACTCCCAAAAGAATCAGCTCATCATTATTTTCTGGCTTTTACAAATAACCATGATTTGGTCTTTCCAAAAGTCAATCCAACTTTTCCCTACCATTGAATTTTTTGTAGATCTCTATCATAACTCTAAGCAGATTAAAAGTCACAGAGTACTCAGCCTGTCCTCCCTTCTACAGAAAACTTTTACTTATTTGCCCTTCTCTAAGATTTTTCCCCATTCTAATATACAGGGTTTTTTTGTTTTTAATAGGAGGACCAGGACTGTACAGAAAATACAGTTTAGGCACCACTGTAACTGTTCTCTGTTTCACACTATTCTTTCCAAAATAATTCCTAATATATACTTTTCTCCTGACTCAACACTTCTCCTGTGCTTTGCTTACAGGAAGGTCATTACGGAGCACAGGCCAAGCAAAATACACCCAAGCATGTGTTCTGGCTTGACATCCAGTCTTCATAACTGGAGATAACAACTGTGGACTACATTGCAACATTCATGTGTACAGAAATGGTCAGTAATCCTTTTGCCAAGGGCTGCTAGGAATAAAACCCAGCCAGCTCAAACATCTCACCCTTCCTTCCCAAAAATCCAAGCAACCCATCCTCCTCAAACATAAACAGAGCCAACTTGAACTCCCATCCAGAAATCTGGGGAACTCAGTTACCAGATCTGAAAATACCAGATTTCACCACATCCAGTTCATAGGCACCTAGACCAAGTATTTTAAATCTCTAGAAACATACGTGAGAGCCTCTCAGAGCAACTTAGACCAATAGCAGGAACAAGTATCCAAACAAACTTGAGGTAAGTTTATAAAACAATACATTAATCAACAATATTAGGTAAGAAGCTTCTCCCATGTGTAGACAAGCAATAGCCTTGCTCCTGATCCTCATGGTTATGAATGACTAGTTGACAGTACGTTCAAGCATTAGCTCCTGTATCCCCGCTCTGCACATCACTCAGCTTGTTTTTAAAAAAATCACCAGAATGTTATGTCCCAAGTAAATACACTACATCAGGCTTCTAAGATTGAAATTTGTTTTCTCCACTGGAGATACAAGGGGAGAAAATTAACATAGAAGCCTGATAGTGTTTTCATTTCACGACTGGATTCACACTGCTTAGAGTTAAGAACTTCTTGGTTGAAAACTAGCACTCACTAAAATGACACATCCACTAGAAAATGCTGTTGATAGCATTTGTCCTGGCACACAGTTGCCAAGGCATCAATAAAAATGCATGCACAGCATGCTACTGCAAGGACTTCCCAAAGCAGGATGTTGTATCAGCATATGATATATGGATAACTGCAGTTATGCATATTCTCACAGCATTTGGTCACACAGAGGGAAACTAACAGCCTCTTAAAAAAACAAGAGGAGCTCGAAGACAATGTTCCCAGTGCTCCATCACCTCATTTCCATACTGCACAGGTTACTACCTGGTCCCTCAGTTGCACTTCTATGATCTGTTCTTCCACATAGCAGTTTTTGCTTTGTCAGGTCAACTTCTGACACCTGAATACTGAGGATTTTGGACGGAGATGAATGGCAATGCAAACCTGGAATAATAGATAATGACTGTATAACTTTCAGATGCAGAAAAATGTTCCTGCAACTGTCAGTTAAATTCACCATATCTCAAACATATCTGAGCTCTATGAGCTGCTCTGCACATGGAAAAACTGATAATAACACTCCACTTGTAACCTCCCACTGCAGTCAGTCAGCAGAAAATGATTTGGGGTCTGGAAAACCTGGAATGAAAGCTGTCACAAGGTGGACATGCAAAGTCTTCAAGGCACATCTTGTTGCATGTGCTGCTAACACTGAACAATGCTTGACAAAAATACATGTGAACTCATTCACAGAGTGACATTTACAGCAATGAAACCTATCACATTTTTAATTGTTCGGGGTTTTTTTTGTCTACTGTATCACCTCAGATTATGAAAACTGAAACTGCTGTTCTTCCCTAGTCATACAAGTCCAGTGGACCTCTGGAGAGGGAGCCACATCATAATTTGCACCATGAACACTATGACAAGGTGAATGCAGGGCCATTTTTTTCCTGAGCAATTACTCCATTGGCAAGACTGAATTGTTAGATGTGCTCCTCAGGGATCCCTAGCTTTAAATTTAGGTGGCATACTTGGAGACCACCACAGAAAAATTGAATTGCCTCTCAAATCAACACAGACCAATAGCAGGAACACACCAAAGAAAGCCAACAATGTGGATATTATAGAACCAAATATTTCAATAGCTATAACAGTATGCTGTGTTTTCTCTGGTACTTGCAAGAGCATTAAATTAAAAGTGCAATTATTACTGACAGGTGGGAGTAAAGAGTATAGGGATACTATCTGCTGATTTGGAGAAGCTTGTTGCAAGAGCAGCTTCAGAGTACAGTGAGATGCCACGGGACTGAAAGACATTTTTAAAAAGGTGAGCTTGCATATTATGCTGCAGTCATAGTAGTGCTTTTTGCTTTTGTGAACAAACAGGACTCACCTTGTAAATTCATTTTAGTTTTTAATTAGGAAACTGACAGTTACCAAGTAATATGGGGAAAGCGTAGATAGTCCTTATTTGTTTTCGAAGTTTAAACACGTAAGTGATTTTCATCAAGAAAAGCTTCACATGTGGCAGTAAAGGGAAAAACGCCTATGTGGTTCTAATAGGTAAAGGCAACATACAGTTTTTAAGACAAGCTACACATCAATGTATACTTCATATTTCCACAGCAACAGAGTATAAACTATCATTTGCACTCTGGTTATTGGAGAATAAGAGACTATAGCTCCAGCCTGGATAAATTATCTACAAGGAACAAAACAGTGATTGATAGAATTTAAGTCTGAAAGTTTTATTCCATGTTGCTTTCTAGTCTGAATTTATTGCCTGAAAACTGTAATGCTGATGTGGTGCATATGTGCTTTAGTCTGTCCTCACTTTGATACTGATGTGCTTTACTCTGTCCTCATAGATCCATTTTCACATGTATCTGCTTGTGAACACAGTAAAAGCTTTTGCCTTCCATCACTTTTTTTTTCTGCATATCAAGGTTGATCTTTCCACAGGTATGTGGACGGTGTGGCTCAAAGTGCAAAGCTTCATACAAACAACCGTTCCCAACTGGATACATAAACTTGGCACACAGGAAACTCTAAGAAGCAAGGTCTCAAGTTTTCCTATGAAGATCAACAGATTGAAGTAGACCTTCTCTGTTTCACTGTTGTCAAAAGCTTTGCATATCATGAGTACTTTAGGGAGAATATCCAAGAACAGCATTCCATAGTTGAAACCAACAGGATGGGATTTGTCTGGGTCCTCAGCAGATGCTGTGCCAATTTAAACATTGTTAATTTATTATGAGCAGCAGTGATCCAAGGAGATATATTATTCATAAGAAAAGCAAAGGCCCAAGGAAGAGGACCACATATGATTACTTGTTCCAAGTCTTTTTGCAGAGATGATTACACCATGAGAGAACTGTGCCAGCCAAAACGCGCTACAAACTGGTAGAGAGCCAGACTAAAATGCAACCAGATTTAT
Organism: Psittacula echo; assembly: GCF_963264785.1. NCBI lineage: Eukaryota > Metazoa > Chordata > Aves > Psittaciformes > Psittacidae > Psittacula > Psittacula echo. The sequence continues at coordinate 93,562,687 of NC_137737.1, read as the reverse complement.
ACTTGAAGACAGACACTGCAAGTTCAAGTGATTATTTTATATTTAGAGCATGATATGGACTTACCAAAAGACCATTCATAATGTCTCATATATGCTCAGTTGACAGATCATTTGAATGAAAGAATCCTTTGCCATCTTTGTACATGCTTCAGGTGCTACTCAAAACACAACACACATTAAGTCTTCTTGAATTTGGCCACTACGCTAACATTACAAAACTACAACCATTGTATCAGCCATCTAGCCTCAATCAGACCCTGAGCTTATAGAGAAGTCAATGCTCAGTAACCAGTACTGAATTTACAATTCTTAGCTCTAGTATTACTTCCTAAGAAATTCCTAAGTCATGACGAAGAACGAAGGTCAGTTGGATGATCAATGAAACCAGCAGCCATGGACAGGAGAGAAAGAAAGGAGGAAGAGGGAGAAGAAACAGAAAGGGAGGTTATGCTTTTACAAGTGGAATGTATGCATGTGAGTATAGCCTCTAAACATACAACTTATACAGACAGAATAGTTCAGACCTTGCTGTAAGACTGACTGTGTTGGTTCAAATTCACCCATAAATTGACACAAGCAAGTTACGCAGCTGTAGGCCCACATAATTTGGTTCAACTTGATACCACCACATCAATTTAACTATAGTAATATAAACAGCAGGTTTAAAATCACTCATTAAAACTTTGGCCAAGCAGAAATTACTACCTGGGACCATGTTTCCTCACCAGCATTTTATGAAGTCAGTTACTGACAAATTAAAATGATCTCTGGAGCAAAAACCAAAGCTCTGACTCTCACTCTCCAGACACACACCCTGTTTGAGGGTCACTCTTACATAACGCGATGCTACACAACTGAAATTAAGCAGGAAGGTAGATGATGTCTAACAACCAGCCTCATACAGCCTAGATGGTGTTACACAGAGATGGATGCTCTCTTTGTCAGATTATTTGTATTAAAGACACAGAAGCTTCTCCCCGTAATAGAGCAATTCCCGCTTTCAGTCTGACAAAACCTAGTTCCCAAAGAGGTTTCAAGGGTGTGAAGCCCAAACAAAAATCAGATATTTATACTCTATCCTCTCAACTGGAGGACAAATGCTTATGTCCTCACCTTTCACATCTGCCAATTAGGTAGTTCTCCCGCTCATACTGATTATCATTCTAAGGCACTGTCTGTTTATTTTAATCAAGTAGCAAGTGTAGCTACTTAATTCAGGGATGACAGTTTTGCTTCCAGGAGTAAGTGTTATAATGCTAAGTATTGTAATATCTCTGCTTCCATTTGTGAATCTAGCTATAGATACTAGGCCATGAACAAATTAAGACTGTCAAACAATGCCAAGACAAACACCTAAGATAATTAATCCCCCAGTAAACATACATATCCAATTCAGTGTTGAAAAGAACACAAATCTACCAAGTACAACCCTAACCTATGCCGCAGCCAAATGCCACTTCCAAGCCTGCCAAACAAGGCAGGATATTTGTTCCATAAAAACCAAATTAAGCACAAAGAAGGTATTGTAATACCATTCAGCTCTCCAATACTTGACAACCCAGGTTTAAAAAGCTACAGACTGGACATTCCTAAACACAAACACTAATCTTGGGTTTCTAAATATATATTGTTTATTTATAGTTAAACATTAACATCTGAACAGAAATCTGCAAGCATGCAGGAACAATCTTTCAGTGATGTTTCTGTTTAAACTGAAGTCCGCAGTAGCCACACGTTCCAGTCTTTGTATCTTTGTCCTGCAAAAACATAAAAATACAAGAGCTGCTAGTTCCACTTCATAGAACCGTCAGAAATTACGGATTTTGTCTTACTTATATGTGCCACCTTAAAATAGACCAATATAGCTGAAGTACAGAGTTTAATCTTATTTGAAACAGTGGAAGCAAGGACAATGGTATGAGGTTCATGCTTGATTTCTGTTTCCTATGCAGCTTCCCTTTTGCAGGTCTAATCTCAACCAGGTCTAACCTCTACCAGGTCTAATCTCAACAATACAATTTTAAAGTCAGGTCAAGTGACATCTCTTCAGCAATAAAGCATACTCCTACCAAACTGGACATCTTAAGTAAGTTCAATTGTATCTGTTCCAATGTTCTGAAAAGTTCATGTCATAATTATTTGAATTCAGAATAGGATTTGGCTTTTCCAAATTGTATCTAGACAGGGATTTTGGCCAGTAATGTAAGCTACAGAGCTAGTTGCAGGAAGTGAAAAATTTCAGTAGGATTCTGGGAGGAATTCTGAAAGAAAACATTCTGGAGAAAAGGAGCAGTTACCACTGTATAAAATTTTATTCTTCTCTCCAAAAGACACATTGTATTTTTTAAAATTTAGAAGTGTGACTGACTGCAAGCTCTTGTTGCAGTCCTTCCTAACACAACAAAACACAAGACAGGAATCTTTTGTTATTTAGCAACATAACCATTTGAGTCATGAAATGGTTCCCCTTCCTTAATACAGGATTAGAAGTGAAAAAACCAGGCTACCATCCACCACCAAAAGCCTGGATTTCACTTTTTAGGGCTAGGGGAAACAAGGTGGTCTAATACTATTCTCCCTGTTTGCTGAAATTAGCTTTCAAGAAGTAAACCACAGACATCTTGTAATTTGATTGTTAACACAAAAAGACCACAAAATTCACAAAAAACCTAAGGCATTCTTCAAGAAGAGCATGGCACAAGTCAAACAAATCAATATAAATGCAGTGTGCTGAAGAAGTCAATGTAAGGCTGAAGAACACAAGCTTCCTAAGTGCTACGAATTAGAATCTCCAAGCATTTGACTTTGAATAATACAATATTCTTACTTTGTTCAAAATAGAAACGCTTGTGATTATAGTTAGGAATCACAACAACACTAACACTAAAGTACCCCAGCTCTCCTCCACCATTGTTTTGGCTTTTAAGCAAATGTTAAATTTTGGGTGAGCAAGCAAAGATTTTCAGACATTTGCAGTCAGGGTCTGCCAAAGAACAGTATCTAAGCAACAAGTCATTGCCGATTCCACCGAGGTCACAGGACAGCAGCCTCTAGAATAAGAATACACTGGAAAGCATCACTACTGTCAAGAGGAGGATAAGACAACATTTATTCTTCATTGATTCTCTGACCATGACTGAAACGTTTAATCTTTGGAACTACCAAGATTCTGAAAGACTGAAAGAGGGGTTGGTTGGTTTAGGGTTTTCCCCCTCCCCCTCTTCTTTTCCTTGAACTTGCAAGGTTCAAAATAAACTGCATGTTCCTAACAATGCTGCAATTGTATCCTAAATCTACACCACAGTGGCATTTAAATAATTAAGGGTAAGTGTCTGAAAATACAAGCAGCATGTTATTTTTTGCTCTCAGGGCACTGCTTGTTCATACTGCTTCAGTTAAGCTCTTAAAAAAAATTAAATTACTGTCTTATCAAACAAATCAAAATTTCAAAAAGAAATTTCTGCCACTTCAAATGGAAGCCCTCTAACTCTTCTGACTAGAAATCTTAATTTTACATTAGGCATTATATAAAATGAGCATGGCAGGCTCCTTTTACTTTGTTAAACTAGCATGCCCAAAAGTAGACAAACTTACAAACAAGAATCTACAGGCAAAACATCCTATATGCAGAACAAAGATATTACCAAGTTTATGTACACTTTAGGATGTCCCAAAGCTCCACCACCACCATCACATGATATCACTCTGCTTTCAACTTCACTCACAGGCTGCTCTGCTATCAGATCAATCGCAAAATTCTTGTTCACCTGAAAGAGAAAAAAAGCAGCTTTGAGATACCTTTCCCACTCAGACAGAAAGCAATTACCATTTACTGCTTCCACAAGCAGTTCCACTACAGCCACCTTGAGAATTTCCTTCCTGAGTTTCCTCCCACCTACTCTACCAACTTTTAGGCTGTGCTATAAGTGACTACATGTCTCTACTGCATGGTCAACTCTGAAAAAGTAATCCCTTTCCCCTGATACACCGGCCACATCAGTGCTCAGGTTTACAATGTGACCTAAGCAGATTCGGGAGAGAGGTGAGCAGGACCAAGCAGGCAAGAACACAAGATATTTAACTGACACTGTCTCTGTATTGTGTTTTAGTGACTACCTGATAAAACTGCAAAAGACTCACTGCTGATAAAAATAATAGTGGGACAAGGAAGGTCAGGAGTGAGATAAAAGAACTGCTGGTAATTTACAGCCTCTCAGCACGCATCTTATTCTATCACTACACAGGAATCCATGAACAGGGTACATAACAGAGTCAGAAAGACAAACTGTTCAGCATTAGAAAAGATGTGCCATTCTGTAAACCCATCTTATAAACACTTCCTGAATACGCACATCAGTGACAAGTATGGCTTTTTCCTAAGTCACACTGGCATGGCCTGGCAAATGTACCTACCTCTGGGCAGACCTGCAACACAGCAACTTGTGCCTCAGCAGGACCTGCAGCATCCAGCCACAGCGCTTTCCTCCCTCATCTGCACCAGCCTCTTCCAACATGTCCCGAGCCAGCAGTGAGCAGACAACCCCTCCTACCACTCATGTAAACATGCTCCAGGAGGAGCCAGCTTTTTCAAAGGCGATGTTATACATGCAGAAATGTAAAATAATACACACACACACAAAGAAGGCACTATTTAACGATCTGTGTGTAAGGCTCAAACATGACGATATTTGAATGAAGATGACATTCTTAAGAAAAACATGAGTCCCTAAGAACTACAATGATACTTTTATATAGTTCTATACACAGCAACTTAGGATCTATCATCAAGCCTCCAACTGAGTCCTCCCAAAATGTGCATTTTTCGTATAGCAGTTGAAAAGTCAGTTTTCCCAACAACAAGATCTTCTTCACCTAAGGAAGATGCTAGCTAAATAAAGTTAACAAAAACCATTTTTTTGGTATTGAAGCAAACTGGGACCATCAAGAATCTTACAGGCTGGGGCCTGCATCTGCAAGTCACATGTAATCTTTGCCAACCTTCAATGATTTTTACTGCTGCTTTCAATAATGCTCAAAACTGTGCATCCTTTATTTCATGCTGAAAGAAGAGGGAGATACCATCATGGTGCACCACTGCTTCAAGATCAGAAGCTTAACTCCAGTCTTCACAACATTTCTGAGACACAGTACAATATTCAGACTACAGATGTGGCTGTGAAACCCTAACACTAGCAGCTGAAATACACTAGCGAGTAACAGCAAAGCTCCTAGAGAGAGATCCCATCAGTAAGCACAGATGAGGATCATTTCAGTATTTAACAGGTAAATTTTCTTCCAATTTCACAATTAAACCCTAGCATTAAACCTTGCTCAGCAGATTTAAAGCTTGTCTTTTACTGGAGAAGGAGGATTCAGGCTGAACTGAAAACCCTGAGTGGTTCTTACCACAGAGAGTCTGAAATCAGCTGCTGACAAAGGCATATCAGAGGGACCAATGTTCTATGGCGAATTAGGCTTAAGAAGTGTTTCGTACAAAAAGTACAGAAGTAGCATAAAATCAGCCATTGCATTTGGGAGAGACCTACTTTGCTACTATCCTCCCAGAAGTAAACTACTTCAGCATTTTAAGTGACATTTTCATTTAACTATTTCCCACGTAGAATCCTCATTTCTGCCACACAGCACAACTGTAGCGATATAAAGAAGTATACTCAATACAAAATCTCAAAAATCAGCATAATTACTTCAAGTTAATTTAGGAAGGGAATAATTACACAAAACTGCATTAAAAATCTATCACACCTTATATTTAATGCCTCGACTATATACACACATTTATAGCATTAACACTAAGGCACTCATCAGATGCTCAGGCACTGAAGAATACAATTTAGCTGAAACAATGTCTGTTTCTCTCCCTAAGACCAGCAGATGCCTAATGGAGCAGCACTGTTCGAACATTAGAGAGAACTCTGTGCCAAAGGACTTATAATTTCACATACCCGCTCTATTGATAAGCAACAGTAACAGGCACACCAGATAACTTCACAGTCCATTTGGCTGATGCTGGTGTTACTTGACTTTGCCTTTGAGGCTTTGTTATTTCAGAATACTCTAAATTTTAGTTTTATCTGTTACATCACTGTGCAGCAAATGTGCTCCATGCTCTGGAAATGAAGTGGCCTCATTAAAAACTCAATTTAGGTAAAGCTCAGGATTTTAACTATGCAGAAGCAGATTAAGCTTCTAAACATGCATTTAAACATAAGTGTAGAAGCATAATTCAACAGGGCATTTAGTTATGTTATTTTCTGAACATAAACTGCACTAAAAACAAGCTTAAAATTTTCTTAAAACACATGTTTAAGATAGATTTAAGATGTTCAAATGCCTAAATGTAAGCACTTCACAGGTGCAGGCCAAGTTTTGAATTTCCCAAAAAGTAGAAAGGTACACAGAAATTACTATAAACTGTCTTAAAATTAGAACTTTCAATGTAATGGAAAAACCACCAAAAACCAAAATCTATACCAGATTGGTTTTAGTAGGTTTCTGGGGTTGGTTGGTTTTTTTTTCTGGTTGTGGTTTTGGGAGTTGATTGGTTTACCATTTTGTTGCTGGGTTTTTTTTGGTGTTTAGGTTTGTTTGTTTAATGACACGCAAGTTGAGGACATCAATCATCAATATCAGATATAAGAAATCCCTCAAACTACACCCTCTACTATGACTAAAAGTAAAATGAGTTACCTCTTTTTGCCGTCCAACGAATCTAACTCTTCTATAATCCTTTTCATCATATACCTAAGAAATAAAATAAACTGGATTGATTTAAAAAGCAATAACAATAAATAAAGAACACAAAGGCTTACAGACTGTCAAGACTAAATAGTTGAAATGGTTTCCTCAGTTCCTAGCATTAGCATCATCTTACATGTATGTTCTGCACAGAAAATTTCTGTCACACAATAAAGTACATTTTAGGTTGGAAAATAGAAAAGAAAGGAGGAGGTGGGGTTAAAGCCAGTAAATAGAAGCCTTAGCTCTGACAATAGAGACAAATTAAAAATTATTTATAATGCTGTTCCTTGATCCCACACTGCCATCTCTAAGGTGGACTAAAGTAGGAAATTCAAGTTTCGTGTTTATTTATGTTCGGGTTCAGTAAGGACAGCGAGAACCTTGCTGCACTAGCTCCACCAGCCCTGCTTGTCTCCCATCTCTACAAGACACTACACAAGCCTCCCCAGCTCTCACGCTCAGTTTTGACACCGCAGATGAAAAGGAGTTACAAGGCACTGACACCAGGGTACTGACAGCAGGGTACCTCCTAACAACTCTCCACCCGTGTCAACCGTTGGACTCATACCACAGCACTTGGTAACAGTTAGTGACCTTGCTCCCAATTCATAGAATCATAGAATGGTTTGGGTTGGAAGGGACTTTAAAGATCATCCAGTTCCAAACCCCTGCATACGCAAGAACTCCTCACGCCGAACACATCACCCAAATTAACTCTTTTTTCTCTGAGACCGTGCGTACCTCTGCTTATATATCATTCAAGAACACCGATTTCCGCAGCGCATACTAGATGAAGCACACTACCGTGCCACTCGCAACGCCGGCAGTGCTTTTCCACAGGCACCAGCACGGTGGGATACGCGGCCCTGCCGCGCCCGCCCTCCCCAGCAAACGGAGGAGCAACACCGACCGCTGTGACGCCCTCCTCTCTCCGAGGCCCCGCACGCTCACCTGCCCGGTGTGCGTTACCAGCTCGCCGGTACCGGAGGCCCGCACACCGTAGGGCCGAGCAGTAACCGTCACCAACAGCGACCGGCGCAGCAACAGCAAGCGGCGGAAGGTCGCGCCGGGCGCCGCCATCTTGGACCAGACACGTGATCCCCCGCCGCCGGCTGGCGCAGGCGCGGCAGTTGCCCTTGTCCCGCCCCTCGCTGGTTTCCGAGCGTGTCTGGCGGGCCGTGGCGTGAGTGCATGCGCGGTGTGGGTCGAGGCGATGAGTGGGGGTCTTCGGCTTGAGGCGGGGGGTGGTGGTTGTGTCGGTCAGTGGTGGGTGCCTTCTGCTAGGGGCTAGGGACGGTGAAGGAAGGAGGGACAGGGAGGGTTGTTGTTGTAGTGTAGTGTAGTGTAGTGTAGTGTGGCGTGGCGTGGCGTGGAGTGTGTGTCCTCACAGTGCTCTATTCCGCAGGGTGCAGAGCATGCTGTCTCTCCTGGCTAGGGCAGTCGGGGGGCGGCTGGGCTCGCTAGGCCGCTCGCCCTTCAGTTCCTTGGCTCCGTGGTGGCGGACGGTGCTACTGCCCGCCCCGGTGAACCGGGCCCTGCCGCCGTGGTGCGGGGCGGCCGCTCCCCGCCCCCTGCTGGCCCTCCCGCCGCCGGCCGGGCTGGTGCCGCCGCTCGTCGCGGGGCTGAAAAGCAAAGTGTCGCTGAAGAGGCGCTGCAAGGACTGCTTCATGGTCCGGCGGCGGGGCCGGCTCTACGTGCTCTGCAAAACCAACCCCCGGCACAAGCAGCGGCAGCTGTAGCCCTGCAGCCAGAACGCCGCCGCGGGACGCCGGAGGGCAGAGAGTGAGCGCGGTGTTAGCCTCGAGTCCGGCTTTCCGTATCTCTGATGCTGACACCTAGCCTTCTGGCCAGCGGCATCTAGGAGCTGACTGCTGGAGACACAGATCGCCAGATGATGAAGGTGACAGCCTTTCATCTAAACGCTAAAGTAGAACGGGTTGAGTTCTTCAGGGCCCTTGCCGTAACTTCTGATCATGGACGCTGAGAAATGAAATGGAAAGCCACAACTTTTAGGATCTCTTGTTATCTTAGCCATGAAAATCACTTCTCTGTTAATTTAGTATGGGTAAAGCTGAATCATCTCGAGATGCATTTGTATTTAATTAAAGCATAATGAAAATAAAGTCTGTTGATGTGCATTATTACAATATACAATTAATCTTTCTTAAAACCAACACAAAACTCTAGATGTTGAAAGCTGTTATAGCAGAACCAATAGTTTCAAACTCAGGTGGGTTCCTAAGTGGTAAATAAATATATGTTGAAAGACACTGTTCTAGCTTTTGGCTTTGTTCATGGGTGAGGTAAAAATGTCTTGTAATTGTTAAGTTACAACACATAATCCCATGTAGCTTCAGTAATGCTAACTTAAACAACCCTTGCTGCTTGTCACTGTGGGTTTTGAGGGGAGATGATGGTGTTTTAGTTAGTATAAAGTTATCATTTTTTTTTTAAGTTCTAGTGTCTAAAATTGTCATTTAATATTATATTGATCATTCAGAGCATGTATTAGGGAGTGTTCTTAGCCTTATCTTCCTTCAGAGAAGTCCTTTCTGGTTCTACTGTTCTACAGTTTCCCAAACCTCAATGCAAATAAAAAGGCAATACCTAGGAATCATTGCCTTTGGGGTGGAGTAAACTGTTTTGTGTACATGTCTACAGGAAAGAAGATAAAAATAATTATTTCAGATCCCAGCAGGTTTCTGTAAAGTTTTAGGCTCACTCATATAAACGATTGAGGCTTTAGCATTACCCTTTTTTTGTCGTTTATAAAACTTCTACTGTGTCCCTAGAAACAGCTCCGTCCAGATGTTTTGAAGTAGTTTGGGGTACTCATGCTAGGTTGGTGTATATTAAATAGAGCCTACACTGAGCAACAGGGAGTGAATTCAGAGGATTACTGTACATAAAAGGGAGGCACAAATCGCTATGTTTTCATCTCCCCATTTAGCAGAAGACAAGTTTTTATACAGGGCTGACTCAGCAGCCTATTTCAATGACCTACAATTAGGAAAAATTGTTTCAGAATTAAAGCCATTGAATTTAGTGTTGCTAGTCAGAAACTGAGATGTGGTGTAATTTGAATTGAGATGTTTAATGCGGCTGTGAATTGTTCACGTGTTGTCATCTGAATGGTCAGTTTGTGATACCTGGGGTGGAGTGTGCAAAAGAATGGAGCATTCACAGCCATCACTGGAACAGCGTACTTGGTTGTGCTAATAGATTTTGGAAAGAGGATTACAGGATTAGAAACCAGAAGGCTCTGAATTATAATTGTACTCTGCCACTGACGTGCTGTATAATCTTGGAAAAGTAATTTTGCGTTTGTCTTGGTTTCTCCATCTGTTAGGCAGGAATACTGAATCTCACACTTCTAAGTACCACTTTAGTTGATATCCACAGACTGTTACAGATGTGCTCCGAAAAAAAACTCATCGAATTTTGAAGCTTTCTGTAATTTGGCTGATGTGAGGAAGGTGACTAGAGCTGGAGGTGATGCATATTGATTTTGGGTTTGTTTATGACAACTACAAAACAAGAATCTGAAATAATGTCAGCCAATAGGCTAGTGGTTGGTAGCTAAGGGTTTCACATCCTTCATTACAGACTTTCTGAATGTTGTGCTACTTAAACAGCTGTTTTCAAAGGATAGGGTACGCAGCTGCTACTTAAGCTACCCAGGCCAAATATTTAGTCCTGGAATACTAAAAATACCGATCTATATTAGTTCCATATGCTTTTTTATTTCTCCTGCTTCCACAGATGATGTGTGGGCAGAAGGTGAAGGGGAGGGGAATGATAAGGAGTGCACAGCTAGAATGTAAAATGGCTTAAGGCGTAAATGGACCCAATAACACAGGAAGAAGGATCCGTACACTGAAAACTGAAATAAGACTCAGGTTCCAATTACATTTGCAGCTTCTGGTTTCATGCTGGTTTTGTGTCTAGGTTATCCCTTCCAGAAATTCTTCATTCTTTAAATCCCCACAGTGGAGTAGGAGCGTGACAAGTGATGTCTCCTGTGACTGTTTCCATCATACAGTTATTAAAATTATTTGCAGTTGTGAGTGACTGAGCTTGCTTAACTTCTCAGAACTGTTCTAGGGAATGAGACTGTCAGATTCCTGATAGGCAACAGGTACAGGTAGAGATGTATTTAGGTCAACTGCAGGATAAATATACAGAGTTCATGTATATTAATGACTGTCAGGCTTTGTCTGCGGTTGTGGGTATGGGAATTACACTATTGTAACATTGCTGAATTCAGGACAAAAGCTCTGCAATTATGACAGGTGAGGGAGAAGTCTTTGGGAACTATAGTAACCAGGGAAGCTCTTTCTGCTCAGATCAAAGTGGTACACACTGAAGTTAGCTGACTGACAGGTGACTTTTCCAGATGCTGACACCACCAAAGACAGTTTCCCAGACTCAGTTACAGTAATAGCTATTTTCTGGTTCTGTAGACACCAGGTTGCTTTTCCAACTATCTTATCGTACCATGTACAGAGGTGGAAAAAAAAGCACAAGAAAGAGCAAGCCTTAAGAGCAAGTGCTAATGCCTTTGCAAAGTACTAACAACTGGAAACTTCTCTTAATTTGTGGAGGTGAAGTAGATGACTCTTACGGAATATCCGTGGTTCTGTGACTTGGGCAAGGACAATTAAAAGTTGGAAGTATTATTTTACAATAAAAATAGACAAACCCCAAATACTCTTAAACATGGAAAAAGAGACTGAGAAGCAGGCTGCTTTCTTTTCTTTCTTTAACAACGCAAATGACACAATGTGCTATTGCAGACACTGTTCAGCTATCTTCTCTGTAGTGCCACTGTCTTTGTGTGGTTTCAGAGAGCTTCATACACATGAATCTAGAGAGATTTCATTACCAAAGCTAGCTTACATGTACCAGTAGTGTCACCATATTCTCCAGTTCTGAATCAGCAAGGGTGGACGTACCTTGGTATACACTGCTGAAAACTACCTAATGACTTCTATGGTGCAAATTAAAAACACAGTAGCCCCATTCAGTTGAATAAGGCTGATTATAACTTTAATGATTATAACATTTAAACACTAGCATTCATTCCATTGCAGCTCATCAGATTAATGACTTGGAGTTTGAAATCTGTACCAGTGGTTTAAGCTGGGGAAGGCTGAACGTGTTAGTCCTAGAGGCTGAGAAGGGGCTGTTCTTTTTCTGATGAGCTGAAAGTTTAACTCACCACAACTATGAGGGGTCATGCCCTCACCTGTCTGGTCTCCTGTGCTCTCTAGGACTTGAATTTGCCTTCCTGTAGGAATAGCTGAACTGCCCACGAAGCTGTTATTGAACTGTCACAGTTTACAGCCCAGTTTTTCTAGGTAAGTGGTGGTGTTTTACTTCTATACCTCTGGGAGATAAACCACAGCAGTTTCGTTATTGCTCTGTATCCCACTCGTAGTGGAGGCAGCAATCTTTATAAGAGCTTCATCACAGTGAACACATTGAACCTGATCTAAAAATGATGAAAGTGGGTGCGAGGAGAATATTGGCACCCAAGATGAAGCTGTCACTTGCTGGAGTTATCCACCTGCCTCCAGAAATGGAAAATTCACCATTTCACCTAGAAGCTTGTGCATTAGACTTTGAAATCCGTTGTCTGTAAATGTGAATGCAGTGTTGAGAGAAGTATTTTTCAAGAAGCCACCTGGTTTTATGTGCTATGTTGTGCAAAAATGAAAAAAAAAAAAAAGTTAACTTCGTGAAGTTGTTTGGTCTAAAAATGCACTGATTCCATTTAGTGGCTGTAAGTAAGCAAAGGAACAGGCAGGGAATAACGTCAACCTCTCTGTTGTACATGACTGAAGACTGGTAGCAAACAGTGTCTAAATGAGGAAAAGGCTGGGAACTATAGCAGCCCCAGAGTCTACACAGGTACTTTAAAAGATGCTGCCTATGAGTAGTATGGTTACAATCAGCTCTAGGCCAGTTCACTGGGAGAATTGGTGGTCCCTGGAAAAAGTCATAAAGGCAGCATATATACATAAACTCCAACTCCCTGGTATTCTGGCAACTACTTAATACAATTATTTAGATAAATTTATTAAGTTCTGTATTAAAAATTAAGTGTCTTTTGCTAGCACCACTCTTTGAAAGGGTCTAGGACTTCCCTCTTCTTCCTACTCTTCTAACTGCAGCTCTACATTTATTCAGGACTTGTTTATACTTATGCCAACACTATCTTTTATGTTAAATAACACTTCTGTTCCTCTGGAATTTACCTGCTTGATATTTATTTCTAGGCAGCTGTCGCATCCTTTCTCAATCTTTGTTTTCCTAAGCTAAACAAGTAACTTTAGTCTTTTCTTACGAGGCAGTCTTTCTGTTCCTCTCATCATCCTAACAGCCGTTTTGTGTAACTTTTGAATTATGAGATAAGGTTTGTAAGGAGAGGTAATATACTTTATTGGATCCCTGATATAGTTAGAAAAAAATAGGAAAGCTTTTGAGAATACAAGTCATTCTCATGTATGCCCAAAGCTTACCGGCTTTTTTCCAACTGTCTCAATTGTCTAATAAAAGATACTGCCTACAAGCATTTCCTCTCATACATCTCACTTTTAGTCACATCCTCACTAATCTTAAAATCCATTAGGTGGTCCTCTTTTTCTGTGTTTTAGTTAACTACATAAATAAACTGTCACATATTTTTCTGAAGTCCTGATAGATTAGATCTACTGTATTTTTCTCTTTTTCTAAAAGTCAAAGAAAGATACTTTTGCTTGACACGGTGTACACAAGCTACATCATGTTTCACTTAATCCTGTTTTCTGTTTGTTTTCATGTCATTACTTTTGTTCCATATCAAAACCCTTTTACACTGCAGAATTTAGCTTACAAGCTTGTGGCCCGTTCAACTGCTGGTATTTCAATATTTAAAAGAATATATTAAATCAATAGGCCAAAAATATCCTGACCTAGCTCTCTAAAGTTCTCTGCCATAAGTTATCTGGACCAGCTGCTGTAATGTATTTATGTCTAGATATACACTAATTGTTGTCTATCATCAAATGACTTGGTTGCATAAGGCTACCAAAAGACTGAACAGCAGCTTATGTTTCGGGTTTTGTTTGTTTGAAATAGCCACTAAGAGCAAAGGCCATTTTGTTGTCCCTTTTTTTTTTCAGCTCCGTAAGTTTAGACATATCTAAGGGGTTTAGTTTCAACACATATTACTAGGGGTGTCAAAAAACTCACTCAACGCATGCACCATAGAAGGCTCTGGGCTTACACAGTATACTTCAAGTAATATGTATTGCTCAGTAAAAAGAACCTTCAAGTAATATGTAATATCCTTCAAGTAGTATATATGGCACAGTAAAAAGAACTCTTCATTACCTTTCAAAACGTACATGGACATGAGTTTGAATACCAAAATACATTAATATTTTAAAATAAATATGGCACACCATTTTTTTCTTTAAGGATTTTAGTATTTCAGTAAAATAGCACATCCTGATCTCAGCCCCTCTGATATAAGCTGGAAGAATCATGACTTCGAGGAGTAAGATGCCATGTATATGTTCTCTGCAGAACACACCCTGTCAGAGGTCTTTCTCCAGAAGAGGGGATAAAGTGGGAGCTGGGATGTGTGAAGCCTGTCCAGTGATTCATGCCTGTGCAAAACAGCTGATCTAAGGGCTTGGAGAGTCCCTCAAGGACACACAAGATGCATTTCTAATACAATTTTGAGTGAAGAGATTTCCTTTCCAAAAGTCTTCTTATTCTCTGCTCCAAATAATAGATGATCCTGCCAAAATTATATAAAATTTAGATGTCTTATAAAGATGAATGGTATGCTTTGTAGGATATCAAGTGTACTCCTCTTAAACAGTCTATTTTTAGTGATTTCCAGAGAAATTTTATGCATATTTGTATAAGTGAAGGTTTGACTGGACTCACCAATCTTCCTTTTTTTTTTTAATAAACCAGCATAAAGTAGAATTTATTTACATAATGCAATGATCCATGAAGGTTACCATAACATCAAGGGACCATATTAACCGCTTGAATGGAATTCATTAGAAATTAACTACCACTTAAATTAATTTTCCCACATTCACAAGGCTGTAATGGTAGAAAAAGGAACCGTCCATCAGCATGTAGTGACAGGAGAGCTGTCACTGCTTTTATTTATAGGTGAATACATTAACCCATGAAGCAGCCTTTTCAGACCAAATCTTGAGCTTCTGTACAAATAAGCTCCTTTAGAAGACTTCTGGTAAGTAATCCAGCCTCAGTTAAACAGGAACACGTACTGCCTAATGCTTTTGCCACTGGCCTTTTCCTAAGAACAGCAGAAAAATTTGCTCCTACAACCCCCAAACTTCACATTTTAAGTAGTTTATTTTCAATGGGTAGTATTACTAGTTAGATCTAGTTATGGTGACATTGTGTTATCAATATCAGTAAAACTATACAAACAAAAGATTGTCCATTGCTGCTTCTTTTGTCCATTGTTACATCATTTGAATTTTGTAACTCGTGTAAATATATGTGCAAGTCTCCAAACCATAGGATGAAAGTGGATGAGAGTTGTACCCATTTGTGATCTAGGTATACTTTGGGCAAATTTACATTGTGGTAAACAATTTCAACAAGCTACAGTGGGAAGGACCTTTGTGGCACCTGTTACATGACCACAGTTCTCAGAAACCAGTACAGCATTAGAGGGAGATGTCTTTTATCTATGTCAATCTCATAGCTGAAGTGGTCTTAGGGTAATTTCCTGTATAGTTTAATCCAAACATTTTTTTTTCATAAATAATTATAGCTCAGAGCTAAAACCTGGCCCTTACCAATTAATAACGTTTTATTCTCTTTTTAACAGAGAAAGTTCATTAAGAAAATTATAGGATTGTTAGCTGTTAAGAAATGTCCCCTATCTATGACTGTTAAAATATCTAAATAACACCAGCTTTAGATATTTTTCTGTTGGATGTAATAAACAATGGTGACAAGAACATCAAACAATCCTGTGTGCCATCAATATTGCTCAGCCAAGTGTTTTACTCTCATTGCTGTCCAGAAAGAGAAAATATAGAAGTTACAGTGAATCTCATAGTGTTGTCAATGCTTTCTGTTACGCTTCCTCATGTTTTCCATACCAGTGTCAAAGGAAGCTTCACCACAGTTTCTCATACAAGGAATTTGGAGGGTGAGTGGCCTTCTCAGGTAGTTCTGTGAGTTTATTGCTGTGTTCAGACACTTGGCAGGCATAGCAAATAGATGAGCTTTTCTTCGGTTCCCACAAGTCCTTATATTCAAAGGGAGCTAAAGGCTGCGCTATTACTCTAGTGATAATATTGCTTGCTGCTGTCTTTTATGTTGTCCCCTCTGAACAGGTTGTTTTTGGAGCTTCTCAGAGGTATTGAGATGTTACATGCTCAGGGCTAAAAATACAAACTCAGTAAGTGAAGAGAAAATCTTTTTCAAGCTTTACTCCCCAATAATATGGGTAGTTTTCCATTTCAATTATTTAAATATGGCTATACTATGATAGTCAATGGTGCTGAATTAAAAACTCAGTGTCAGTATTACCTAAAAAGACTATCATTGCAGTTATGGCAGTCTCAGCCTGATGTTACACATCTTAACAAAGAACTTGTTCACTTTTATTATTGTTTTGTGGTTCTACTTTACCTACTTAAAGTGAAAATCCATATTTTCTCATTCCTTCTACCAATGGCTTTGAATGCTGTTTAGAATATAGGCAAGTGATTCTCTGATGTTCCCATCTGCAGCCTAAGGAAAGCTCGTAGCTGGGAGCCGACTAGCCACTCTCCTTTGAAAGTAGCAACTGTCACCAGTACGCTGCATGATTTATTTATTATTTAATGGATTTAGAACATTTAAAATTCTTACAAACACTGTTTTGTCTAATTCTTCTACATTTTATGTGGCATTGCCTTTTGCCTTTTAGTTTGCCTGATTTGTATACGCTAATGTACACACATAATGTATAATGCGAATGAGTCAGACAAACTAGAAAATTATGCCATTTTACTTAGTTCTCATCAGGGACTACGGTTAATTTGGCTAATTGATACAATATTGACTAAGTAATGACTCCCACTTCTGTCAACATTTTTACATTTGTTAAATTCCACTGCCTGATTCTGCTTTTCTGCTTTATTTCCTTTTAAAATTTAAACATCTCAAAAAAGACTCTTCACAATTAATGCATTTCATGATTGAGGAACACTGAAATTAACTTTTAGCCAATTAAATTTTTACGAGTATTTGCTATTGTCGACAGTAGTAAAAACTTCTGTTTCAGCCACATCAATAATTAATTTAGAAGCACATGCCTGAAATACTTCCCCACATGCAAAGGAGTTGTTATTCTCCCACAGCTTCCCTCACAGTCATCCTGGTGACTCCCTTGGCACTAGTATGCCATTATTTTGTTGGCAGCATTTTGATTTCTGCATGGTAATGATTAACCTGTACATTGTGTTCCTCTTAATGCAAAGCTGTTTTCTTATCCCTTCAATTCTACAAACTGGAAAAAGCATATAGCCGGAGGCCACACAGAATAATACCAGTGTCAAGCTTTAAAAAACGTATTTGTTTTGTGTCCTCTAAGGACAAATGATAGACATGTAAAAATGTTTTCTCTGTTTCTTTTTCATGGAATACTTACTTTAGAATTAACTTCTGTCACAGAAAACATAATTTGAAGCATCTACTATATATTATTTCTGTGCATTTCTGCTATAAAGAGGGAAAATAGTACATTGTGTATGACATGTGTGATTACAAGGTTATAGAAACTCTTTGTGTTTCTCTTGTTGTTATGGTTTCTCCTTAAGAAAGCTTGTCACTGGAAACAGAAGAGCGTCCTTCCTTCAGAAGAGGCAAGTATATAATTCTATGACACAGCGCAGTGTAATGAATGTAATTTTTAATTGCTTTATAATACTTTAAATTCTTACGTATCTGGAGCAGTGCTCTTTGTGAAGTCCAGTCATATATCGCTTTTGAAATATTTCAGAGGAGAAAAGAGATTTTTATGATACATTGTTGTGTTCTGATGATTGTGCATGCTATAACCTATTTCCATCTTTAATTTTGTCCTCTTCAGGTTACAATCATCCTAGTGTCCTTTTGTTCATTAAAATTGTTCTTTAACATACTTTCTCTGTCTTACCTATTTGTTAATTCTGTTTCTCTGTCATATCAAGCATACTTCATTTCATGCTTCATTGTCCAGGTTTTAGTTTCAGCTCCAGTATATTAAATATTCCCACCCTTTTGCTCCATATTTTATAGTCAACAGTACAGAAGCGTTAAAAGCCTTTCTCAAAAAAAAAAAAAAAAGAGTATTCTTAATGTAGTATTCTCTTCTTTCAGAAACTTGATTGACTCCAAACCTTATGACTCCACAGTCAAGACAAATAAAATACATTCAAGGCAAAAATATCTCATCAGCAGTTCTCTGAAGTTAAAATATTAAACATTTTCTCTTTTCTGCCTGTTTCCCACCCCTTCTCCTTGAAATAAACACAAAAACTATACACTAAAATGAAGGAAAAAAATAGCTGTATAATTTTTGCTTAAGTCTACATATTACTGAGAATTTTATGTACCATTGTTTCTGATTCCAAAATGTTCTACTTTGTTACATTGAAGACTTTACTTTTTGTTTGAAATCCTTTATTTCCTGGATCAGTAGTTGTAGTGGACCTGATCACCGAAAAGGATTTCCAGGATCCGAGGAAGTCCTGATAAAAGGGAGTAAGCTTGGAATGGTCTCTTAGAAAACACTGCTGTGCATGTAAAAGAGATGCTAATTATAGCAAAGCCCTTGGAGACTGAGGAGATGCTCATAAAATAGTCATGGTTCAGCCTGTCCATAACTTTCTTTTGGTCAAAGTCTAGGCGGCCAAATGACAAATGATCCTGGTAAGTCAATTACAGAGGATCTTGAAGCAGTACAGATTATCAAAATAGTTGTGGTCTGAATGGATCCCCCAAACTGGATAGTGAAATGACTTTTCTGCACTCTTAAAAATCATGCTGAGAAGTCATATGTGACACCTGGTCAGTTCATGAAGGCTGGCCTTCAGCTGCAGAGTGAGCACAGCCCATGTTCCTGGCAGAAAGAGCATGCGGTTTCCTGAGGACTTGGTCAGGAATACGGGGTGCCCTGGGCTGAAGGTCCACAGTCACTACTCAGGAATTTACTGACGAGCACCCAAGAGATCACCTCCAGGGGTTTGGCCTGAGAGGGAGGTGGTCCCATCGGGTAGTCCTGATCACATTGAGTCAGCAGTGAGAGTACTTTAAAATCTCCTCTTCACAGGACTCCAGTGGGAAAACTACAGCAATGACTTAGCCAGCTTGGCCTGGTGTATCAAACCAAGGTGGATGGCAGAAAGCCCAGAAGCAGCCTCGGCTGTTGTGCAGGATAATTCTTTCTTCACAATGGAAGGAAACTGAGCCATGGTTTGTGCCTTTTCCTTTGCCTAGTAGATGAAGTCTCTGCATTTGTTACCAGAGGGTCTAGAAGTGATCAGTCAGCAACAGCATGCAGGTCTTCCCCCTTCATACAGCATGCTCTCATAATTTCTTTCAGTCTCCTGCAGCCATCACTGGCACCCTTGTGTCAGTAGGGCAGGCACCCATGGGTCAGTGCCGTCCTGCATGTTTTGGGAGCCAAGCACTCCTCTGTGCTAGCCCTAGCTGAGAAGCTGCTGAGAGGAACAGCACAGCATCCTCTGCGCTGATGGTATTTGCAGAAGGGAAACCCCTGCAGTTGAGCTGAAGGCAGCTGAAAGGGAAGCTTGTGAGGGCAGCACTGGGGAGGAGTGAGGCAAGGGCAAGACTTCTATTCTTGTTTGCACAACAGAATGATTTCTGCAGCTGTAGATCCCTATTCCCTCTCTAATATCTGTTGTGTGATGAGCCGGCATTTCTCCAGAGCAGAGGATGAAATACAGGCAGGTATTTTTGTCTGTTTTGTCTCCTTTGCCAGTTCCCTAACATCTTTTTTTTGTCTACAGCAATTAAATTATCCTCAATTTTCCCTCTTCAGTTGCAAAGCATCCTGCAGATTTTCTGCCTAGAGTGGAATTGCAAGAAATTTCTGAATGCATTTGACACAGGTATGTTTTGATTCAATGTAAAATTCCAGCAGTTATGAAAAATGCTGCCTAAGTGTTGGGTTCAATTAGGTTTTGGAGAACACACTGGAAAAAAGTGGAAAAGGGCAGTTAAACAAAGAAAGAAACTCCAAGAATCCCAACAACAACTTAAAAATAGTGAATAAACTTGATAGTGAAAAGGTGATAGTAACAAAAGTGAGGCCAAAAATGTAATCAGCATTAAAAACCTAAATACAATAATATTTAATTTAGCAGAATAAAAAAAGCAAACCAACCAACTATATAGATCTTAGCTGTTCATTGAAATACTTCGAACAAGACTGTAGAAAATAGAGATTTTATCTTTATTTTCCCTTGTGCACTAATTGCTTCAGAATTAAAAGAAGATATTATCATAGTACTGATGGTACAAGGATAGAACAGAAAGAAGCACATGTTCTTTCTATATGATCCCATACTAGTAACTAAAAATAAAGAGGAAAGGCAAGAGTTTTCTGTCTGTAATAGTTGGCTCCATTAACATATCAGCTACTCCTTCTTTGATTTAATGGAATATCAGGTTGTGCTCCCACTTAGAGTCATTAGGCTTGAAGTGCCGATTGCTGTGTACTCAAGGCCTTTGGCTTCTCTGTGGCACCATCACGAGGAATACCCACAGTTGCCTTTCTTACTGTTCAACACTTGTGTTTAAATATGCGTAAAAAATCTGAATATGCATAAAAAATCTGCAGCAAGCTCACTGCCCTGGACTTCAAGAGAGAGACTTTGGCCTCTTCAGGAGCCTGCTTAGTAAGGTTCTATGGGATACAGCCCTAGAGGGCAGGGGGGCCCAAGACTGTTGGTTGTTATTCAAGGATCACCTGCTCCAAGCTCAGGAGTGTTGCATCCCAACTAGAAGGAAGTGCAGCAAGAGGGCCAGGAGACCTCCTTGGATGGATAAGGAGCTGCTCAGGAAAATTCAAAGGAAAAAAGAGGCTTATAGAAGGTGGAAGCAGGGACAGGCAGCCTGGGAAGAATACAGGGATGCTGTCCGGGAAGCTAGGGACCAGGTTAGGAAAGCTAAGGCCCAGTTAGAATTGAACTTGGCTAGGGATGTTAAGGATAACAGGAAGGGATTCTATAGGTACGTAGCGAGTAAAAGACAGACTAGGGACAACGTAGGCCCCCTCTGGAAGCTATCGGGAGAACTGGCTACTCTGGATTTGGAGAAGGCTGAGGTTCTTGATGACTTCTTTGCCTCGGTCTTCACTGGCAAAGGCTCTGACCGCACCACCCAAGTCTTGGAAGGTGAACGCAGGGACTGTGAGAATGAGGACCCTAGGCCCACTGTAGGAGAGGATCTGGTTCGCAACCATCTTAAAAACCTAAACGTACACAAGTCCATGGGACCTGATGAAATCCATCCGCGGGTCCTGAAGGAGCTGGCGAATGAAGTTGCTAAGCCACTGGCCATCATATTGGAAAAATCATGGCAGTCAGGTGAAGTTCCTGATGACTGGAAAAAGGGAAATATAACCCCCATTTTCAAGAAGGGGAAAATGGATGACCCAGGGAATTACAGACCAGTCAGTCTCACCTCTGTGCCTGGCAAAATCTTGGAGCAGGTTCTCCTGGAAGGCATGCGAAGGAACATGAAAAACAAGGAGGTGGTTGGTGACAGCCAGCATGGCTTCACTAAGGGGAAATCCTGCCTGACCAATTTGGTGGCCTTCTATGATGGGGCTACGAAACTGATGGACAGGGGCAGAGCAGTTGACGTCATCTACCTGGACTTGTGCAAAGTGTTCGACACTGTCCCACATGACATCCTTGTCTCTAAATTGGAGAGACATCAATTTGATGGGTGGACCACTCGGTGGATAAAGAACTGGCTGGATGGCCGCATACAAAGAGTTGTGGTCAATGGCTCGATGTTCGGCTGGAGACCGGTAACGAGTGGTGTCCCTCAGGGATCAGTGTTGGGACCGGTCTTGTTCAACATCTTTGTCAGTGACATGGACAGTGGGATTGAGTGCGCCCTCAGCAAGTTTGCCGATGACACCAAGCTGCGTGGTTCGGTTGATACGCCCGAGGGAAGGGATGCCATCCAGGGGACCAGGCCAGGTTGGATGAGGCCTTGGGTGACATGGTTTAGTGTGAGGTGTCCCTGCCCATGGCATGGGGGTTGGAACTAGATGATCTCAAGGTCCTTTCCAACCCTAACTATTCTATGATTCTATGATTAATTTGTCAATGAACAAAGCTGATTTCTGGGCAGGTTCAAAAAAATCTTATTTTTTATATATATATATACACACACATTTGTATACACTTTTAAAATTTCTAGGTCAGAACTTCTCCGTATAACATATTAATTATTTAAAGCCACACTTATACTTTTTATCACACTTTCTTTCCTGTACACATGCTTGAAAATTCTTATAAATAAAAATAGTAGAATTTATTTAGGTTGACAATGGTTTTCCATTATTTTATGACAGCAACTAAGAAGTAAATTGTTAATTGTAATTATGGCTGCTCTTAGAAAAGTACAATTTATCAATGGAATCTCTTCACGCATCAACTCTTTTGTATGGGCTACACCTCTGCCTGCTGTCCAGATATTTTATTTCACTTTGACAGGAACTATGTCAACCACTTTGGTGACAAAATAAGAGTTACTTCCCCTTAATAAAAGGACTGGGAGCCTTGTTTTCACATTTCTGATGTTTGTAAAATGCACTAAATGGTACACTGTACACTTTACTGCTTCTGCTTGGACCACCACACTAAGGTGCTGCAGGAGAGTTTACACAGTGTCACAGGTAAATGCCTACTGATGAGCATCATGTGTTAGTGGCTCTAAGACACCCCTTCTTTTGGAGGCACAGTAGTCTCTGTTCAGGAGCCATGGAGTTCAGAACCCTAAAGTAACTTGAGCCCTAACTCATGCATCTGTTGGATGCACCAACAGAAGAAAATTGTGGAAGGGCTTGGGTGGTGTTTTCGTTTGGCTTTTATGTGATTATAGTGTGGCAATTAGTAATTTTAGAGAATAAACATGATGACAACTGCTTAGCAGCAGAAAGCAGAAAGAAAAAACTCATCAGTGCTGCCGTACTCCCACTCCCATCGTCCCATTCACATTATCTCAGTCACACACCATAATTGTAAGTTAAGGCAGCAGCTCTTTTTTACACAGCATAAAGATATACAAATAACAAGCATTAAATAAGAAACATCACACCACATCAAGATTAACAAAAGTAATAATGCTGACCTTGCTAGCACTCAAGTCTTTTCAACCGCGAATAATCTTCTATCCTGACAGGGAAGAGCAAGACACCTAATCCTCTAGCATGTTCTTGATAGAAGAATTGCCACTCCTTCTCAATTAATCATTATCTGAGACAGTTCCCTTATACTTGAAAAGATTAGTCCTTAGCCCTTTGCCAGCTAAGGTTCCCCTGTACAGAAAGGAGCCAAGTAGAGGTCTCTTAACTTTACTCTAGTGATAACCTTTGCATTTCAAACCTAGCACGTGCATTTGCCCTGGCCCTAATGCCCCTTAAAGGGCTATTGGGTGCCCTTGCCAAGTATCTTGAAGAAAAGCACATCTAAATGTTTTCAAGGGTTTCTATAGACCAAAACTAATGTCTATTTGTAGTTTTTGTAAAATCACTTTGATAAAGCGTTAGCATGATATGAAGATTAATGACCCTTAAGAGGAGTCCTGCAGGTTTCATTTGTATTCTTTGTGCTATGTTTTCACACTTCCAGAGAGCAGTGCTGAACTTCTGAACCACTTTGTCAACCTTGTTAATTTGACAGTGATTTACATCTCTCTTAATTCATACTGGAATATCTTCAGCTGTAGCTATTTCTTAGTTATTCTACTCAGGAGGAGAAATTCTAGATTCATTCCCACAGCACAAGGTCTCAGTGCATCCAACTGCATAAATGACCTTGATTAAAAGCACCCATTTTTTTCAGCCCATGTTAGTATCTGAGTGTGTGTATAAGAGAAGTCAGGTGCGTTGTGTGTTCTGTTTCCACTCCTCACTCAGGACCTAGGTCTCTGAAATCCTTCTCTTTCTCCTTCAAAGGAGAAGAAACTGCATCCTTCTTGCTAGAGAGGTAAATATATACAGCAGATGAGACAGTCAACAGTGTTTATATTCATGTCATTTTTGTATAATGGCTAGAAAAACAGTTTGGAGTTCAAGGTTTTGCCTAATGAAATTCTTGTAAAGGCTGACGCAATTACACCTGAAGTTAAAATTATTTGGTGTACTCTGATAGTGTACCATGGGATAATTTGAGCTGGAAGAGACCTTAAAGATCTTCTATTTCCAACCCCTCCTCCCATGCACAGGGACAACTTCCACTAGACCACATTGCTCAAAGCCCCATCCAACCTGTCCTTGAACACCACCACAGCAGCCACAATGTCTCTGGACAGCTTGTTCCAGTGTCTCACCACCTTCATAGTAAAGAATTTCTTCGTAATATCTAATCTAAATCCACCCTCTTTCAGTTTAAAGCCATCCCCCCTTTTACAGTTACTACATGCCTTTATAAAAAGTCACTCTCCAGATTTCTTCTTGGCTGCCTTTAGGTACTGGAAGTCTGTTAACAAGGTCTCCCTAGAGCCTTGTCTTCTCCTGGCTGAACCAGCCCAACTCTCTCAGCCTGTCTCCATAGGAGCCCTCTGATCACCTTCACGGCCTTCCTCTGGACTCGCTCAAGCAGGTCCATGTCCCTCTTGTGTTGGGGGCCCCAGCACTGAGTGTCTGTGAGTGTACAGTTCTGCAAAGTTGCACTTGCCATTACCTGGAGATACTGACAGCATCTCTGGAAGGACTGGTTTCTAACCCATCAAGCTGTAGGAACATCTGCAAGTGCTGCAAACTTTGCTAAACTGTGTTTCATATTGGACAATAGGTCAAAGCAAGGGCTGACTGCCTCAGAGGGCACCATAAATTTTACAGAAGTGATGTATGAGGAAATTTCTATTATTATGCTTATTAACATACCTTTTGACACCATGGAGCACTAGAATAAATATGTTGTCAGCTGGAGTGTGGTCTCAATATTGCACCTCCTTAAACTTACTATCTCCTCCTTTATTACATATGTTGAAAAAGTAGATCTCTCCCTCCAAGACCAGATTAGCTGTCTCTAGGGTACCATTACATTCTGGGGTTTAGGCAAAGATGAGCAAACTCAGCTCCACTTTCCAATGCATCTTGTGGCCACATAGATCTAGTTAGTATTTTGATAAGAGCAGACAAAAAGCCTTGAGCAAGACAAAAGCTATTGACTTTGTCTCAGCAGTGCATTAATGCTGCTAAGTGATTTTTGCTTGGTTTGGAATATGGGCAAACTGATACGGATAGGATCTGTCTGTGAAGGACCATAAAAATATACTCTTAGGCTCAGCATTGGGTGGGAGGGTTCAAGTTCAATTGGTTATTCATAGTTGAAGAAAAATGCTTCTCAGTTGCTGCTTTCTATTACACTTTCCCTTAAAGGGGCACTTTACCCTGCCCATCACATTATATGTGATAAGTAATGCATGTTGTACTTCTCTGAACCAAAGCATATAACGATAATTTGCACCCAAATTTGTAAGAAATCCAGTTGTTCCATGTAGGTGCCTTATTATATACAGTTCCTTCAGTATTGGGGTAACCTGTATTGTGGGTAATATACCTATTTGATTATATATTGTCATTTACAATTACCATTTGAGATCAGCAGATTGTAATCAATTCTTTTACTACTGTTATATTGATTCATTTTGATATTAACCTTTTTACCAGAAATGGTATCTAGATGTTGCTACAAACAGCTACCTCAACTTTGAAACTCCTCCTCCCCTCTGAATTAATCACGTCATCCACTGCTTATGATGAGGTAGCCAAACCCTGTCATATCTTTAATATGCTTTTATCCTAAGCAATCTGAAGCTTGTTAGATGATGTGATCTACTGCAGTATTGAAAACTTTCAAGAAATTCTACTGTTCATATTCAACTACTTAAATTTCTATGAAAGTTAGGGTTATTAGCACTGGTAATAATTGTAACAGAATGAATTGTAACGGAAAAGTAAATTTTCATGAAATGCACATTGCTTTCCTGCATTTTATTGTTTTAATTCAAATAATTGTCTAAGTGGAAATTACAAATATTCCTACAGTTATTTTTCTGTATTTGCTGGAGGAGGCATGCACGTAAAAGTCTTACTTACAAAAGACTCTTCTCCCTTTAAAAGAACAAAATCAACAAAAGCATTAGTTGGTTCATGTGATATATATATTTCAAACACATAAGTGTATATGAAGTTGCTTACAGTTTATGCTTTAGCAAACTTTGCAGGAAATTTAGAACAGAGAAGACTCTGCAAGTTTGGGATTTTATAGACATTATGCTCTTTGGTATTAATCTGAATCAAGCATTACACAAAGTCAATTACAATTTGAATTAAGAAATTGGATATCAGAAGAAAATCTTGATAAGGGCCCTTTTCATCAAGAGGAATCTGAAGGCATTTTCTAGTGGGCAAAGGATGGCATAGTTGCTTGGCTGGTTTTTCATACATTTTTAATTTATGAGAGAAAGAATCCTAGTTTCAGAAACTGTAAAACGGCATAAGAACTGACCACCAGGAACCTTGCATTCAGTTTTGAAATTCAGACACCAAACAAAAAATACTTAAAACTTGAGAAAGCTTCTTTGTATACTCTCAGGAAGAGATGAAAGGCACATCCACAAGCAGAAAAACAGTAGGACTTCCAATGTAAACTATCATTATTACTGTTACTTTAAAGCATTGCATCAGCACAGGACAAGGATAGATTTACAGTGTTTAAAATGGTAATAACATTGTAGAAAAGGCAGAATTATTCAGCAAATACTTCTTACTTGGTCTAATAGGTAGGGCATCCCCCCCGCCTGTGATTAGCACAGAGATTCCCTACAATATCCCTACAGTGTGTCCTTCTTCAAGTTACTCCCTATTTCCCCCACTAGCCCTATAAATTTTCTTTCTTTATTTTCTTTGAGTGCAGGCTGACATCCCACTAAACTAGGAAAAATAAACTTGCACAAAATGATGGTTTAAAGCCTCCTGGGCCAGAGATGGAATGAATCCAACTTCCATGTACAGGTGAAGGCTCTACTTGCCAGATTAAAAGAAGGTCTGTAACCACGTGATAATATTTTTCATAGAATCATAGAATGGTTTGGGTTGGAAGGGACCTAAAAGCTCATCCAGTTCCAACCCCGCTGCCATAAACAGGGACACTTTCCACTAGATCAGGTTGCTCAAAGCGCCGTCCAGCCTTGTCTTGAACACTTCTTGAATGTGGCTTCTTTACCAGTGTTTTAAATGGTTGCAGCTATATATTTTGGCTAACAAACCCAGTTTGTAGAGGGGTACTGAAACTGCAGCTGATCAACTACCCATGTGATGTGGGCAGAGAAACAGATAGTTGCACACTCCAACTCAAGTATGAGCATAAACAAGCAGATATGAAGCAGAAAAATCCCTCTTGCTTGGATAATCAATGGAACTAAGACTCTGTTCCTCAAAATTTTCGAGGTCAAGGATGGGGGCATCTAGGAAATTTAACTGCTGTGGATGAGCAGAAGTTCATGGGATTGGAGCTTGGCTTGTTGTCTTTCTAGCACCAGTTCCAATCTATCACCCTCCTTGTGTGTGTGACCCAAACCAGCTAAGCTGCGGTTACGTGATGAACCTTGTTTCACCAGCTAGGCAATATGACTGCTGTAGCCAACAGAGAAGGCAATCCTCCTCTGTAGAATGAGGCATATAGAACCTCTTCTAAAGGTTTTGAAAGATACAGATGAAAGTCTTACACAGGAAGTAAGATCCTATATTAAAACAAGACTGCAATATTGTTTGCCTGCAAAGAAACAAAGGTTACATGTTTCAAAAGTTTGCACAGTTAGTACTTACAAGCAGTGCATTGTTTTTCATTACCAATGATTTGTTTTCTTGCAGAACAACTTCTTCTAAAATATTAAACATAGTCAAAGTGACTAATGCATTTTTTTAATCTAAGAATTGCTCAATTAAAAATTTACAAGGCACGCAATTTTGATTTCTGCCGACAATAGTCAAAACTTGTGTATAAAGATTAATTACTTATAAAGTAAAACACATCTTTTAAAAACTGACATTAAATTTGCATCTTCACTGTATGTTGGGTTTTATTCTACTCTCTTTAAGCGAAGGACTTCTGGTGGACTTTTTTGAGAGTTTTAAACTGCTGATGGAAATGCATCTTGCAAATTGATGAGTGCTTGAACTAGCTAAAACCAAGAAGGAAACCATATTTTGTACTTGGATTTTGATGCATTCACTGTAGCCTATGGATATCCTAGTTAATAGTATAAAAGGTATACTGACTTTTTAATTACATTGTATTATTGTGAATTATTATCTTACATCAAAAGGTAATTGTATTTCATATAAAATTAGGCAACTTTGTTAAAATCTACTTTAAAAATATTTGTGCTTTTTAAACTATGCTGTAGCGTTTTGTACTGACTCTACATAACTGAGGTTTCTAATGACAGGAAAATAGATATTTCTTTTACTATACCAAGACTGCCCTCTAGAGTCTCATTGGGCCCAATTAATCTCTGGTGTAACTTTCTCCAGATCAGCTTTGAAATGTACACATCTCTATAGGCCCTATTATGCAGTGCTCCAACTTGAATGGTGCAACACTTGCTTGAAAATGTAGGTAATACAATTTCAAGACAAAGATGGGAAGTCTTTTTTCACTTACTATGAGCTCTGATAACTCATTTACTTGTAAATTAAAAATTTACTTGTAGACTCTATTACTGCACATATTTTGCACTTCAAGCGAGATGTAAAATATTAGGAAAATGATGAAAAAGAGAATAGTTTTAATCTCTTCCTAAAGCCACGTGAGAGATGTCTATGTCTATAAAAGATGACAGGGAGAATGCATGCAGGATAACCAAATGAGGCTGATATTTGTTCTTTCTTTACAAGTGTTAAAAAGCAGCACTTCTCCCCTCTGTGAGTTGAATTAAGCTTCCACTGAAGCCAATGGCAAACCTTAAGTAATCAAGGAAACAGAATTATTGCACTGATTGCCAGAAGCATTTGTATTTGGTTGTTAAATTAATAATGGGGATCTGGTTCAATAAACAGTTGAGTTTCCCGTTAAATTGTAACCGCAGTGCTGCTTTCTATTACATACCAATATATTATGCAAAAAAGGCAGGGGAAAGAGAACAAATGTGAAGTAAAGAGACTCACACAATATGGTTTTAAAATATATGCTGCAATGAAACGAACTCTTAGTGCTTTAAGCCATACGGCACCTTATGTTATTGAGAGAGCCTCATTTTCAGATTAAAAGAATGTAATCCTTAATTACAACTCTATAATTTAAATCAAAGGATATAATAAGAAAGTAAGATTTCCTTTTTCATTCCTCAAAGAACTGAATTTTCACTTTTTTTTTCCTGTTTCACAGCTGCCAGTAGGAATGGCTTATTAAAATCAGGTTGCACTTTGCATTTACTATATATTCTGAGGCCAGTCAGGGATAAATAGTCCCAGCAAGCTAACTGAAATTGGATTAATTTAGATAAAGCCAAAAGGATTTGGCCTTATGTTGATATTTACAGCAGATGCACATGAAACTGAAACTTGGCTTATTGAATTATTTACTGGAATCTGCATTTCTTCAATAAAGTTTGTCTTTATTCTGATCTTCCTGTATGAAGTAACAAAAAAATCAATTTGGACAATGATTAATGGTGCAGAACAAGTAATTGATTTTTTTAAAACTATGATTTTGTTGAGAATAAACCCCAGTTATTCATCTTTCTGTACTATATGGTCCCACATTCTAGTAATGTAATTGCACCAGTATCTTTCTTACCAGGGAGATCTAAAACCATTCTTGTGCAAGCACCAGGGCAGTTATTCTCAATTGCCGTGTCTCGTATGTGAAGAGTTACAGGCAGTCATTTTGTCATGTTGGACATCTAGGATGAATTTCACACGGTGAGGGCAGGGCACACAGGAGAAATACTGTACACACAGAATATACAGGGGCCTTTACTTTGCTTGGGTAGGTTGCACGCAACCTGGGAAATATTTCCTTGGTATAACAATGCAAAAAATTGCAAACACGTTACACATTGTAGGCTTGAATTGACAAAAACACCTACTAAATAAACTTTTTTTTTTTTTTTAATCTAAAGAATATTTGGCATTTAATCTGATGGCAACTGCAGCCAGTGGAAATCTTTCCATTGGCATGTGTCGGCTTCTTACCTGTTCCTTCTCCTCCTCCGTACACTTGGGATGGCAGGAATCAATTTAGACCATCTCCTAAACACATCTACAGAATCTAATAATCACAGGACACTAGATGAAGAATACAAAAGCCTCATACATCTCCATGCTGTTCCAGGAAGCCACTTTTGATATGACTTTCTTCAGTACTTCTGTTGGCAATAAAGGGAAAATATGCTACATTTCTCACTCTCTCTTCTAAATTGGAATGGGTTTCTTATTATTCTTTATAGTTTGGATTCTTTCTCCCTGTCTGTGCCTTGGAAATACTTGCAGTGATTCCCTCGATAAAGATATGCTTTTATCTTTTAGGGAGTATTGATTTTTTAAATCTTCTAATTTTGTTGCCTTCAAGCTGATCGTTTCTCATCATTAGGCCACTTTTTCACTAAAGTGGAAACAGGCATTTTAGGAAAAAAATCTCAGTACTGATTTTGTTGAAACCAGGACAGTGACATCAAACATTTTCCCCACCTAGCCCTATTGCAAACAAAATTTCACAAATAATGGACAGTTCATTGGATTTGGGTGCTAAACAGAAGAGTTGTTATGTTTGCACTGTTTAGGAAGGTACGAGGCAAGAATCAATAACATGTGGCTGGTACAAGAGGAGGTCTAGTTCCTGCTCTTCTTCTTCTTCATATTTGCCTACAGATAGTTTTCTAAAACTGTATTTCAATACTGAAATAAGTAATTTGCCTTTAAAAATGCTGATGATTGAGATGTCCTCAAAGACATGCTTGGACTACATTAGAAATTTAACTGAAAAGTTCAACTAGAAATTAAACTACAAATGTGGAGAAACAACACCAAAACTGTTTTCAAATGGGAAAATCACACGTTCCCCCAGGTTGTAATTGCTTCCTCATATTCTTTTCAATACTAAAATCTTTAGATTAACTATTTTGTCAAGAAAAAGAAAAGAAGAATAAATTGAGCACAAGCAATAGAATCTCAGTTATCTTTTCTGTCGAATCTTTCTTTCTTCCGTGTATTTTCTCCTCCCATAATACCTTTCATTTACCAAACATGTTTCTTTCTACATCTTGACAATACCAAATTTGTCCTCTCTTTCTAACATCCATCTCTGGTTATTGTTTTAACTTTTTAAAAAAAATCTATTACTGATCTTAAACCCCAACAGTGTGAGAGAGGAAGAATCCCAGCACATGTGATGTCTAAGCGCACCATTGTAAAGGTATTGTGGTATTTAAGCTGGTAGACAAGAACACTAGGTTTGTGTGTCCACCTGCATTTCTTGCTCTTGCTACATAACACTAATGTCAGCTAAGGATTAAAGATATGGTGTTTCTTCTATAGTGCAGAGCTCTAGTTAAGTAAATTCTGAACTTGGGATGAATTCTTCACCGATACCTACTGAGGGCACAACACAAGCCTGGCTGCTGTCCCAAAGAGAAAACCAAAATGCACACTGAAATTTTGTCCCTGTGTGGTGGATGAGCCTTGCTGGCTCCCCAGCACAGGAGGTGCACGCAGAAACCATATCTCTGGAGAAAATAATGTGTGCTGCATTGCTCTGACTTCCCTGTGAGTCTGCACCAGTGGTATTGGAATTAAGACAGATCTTGGAGTGATTAAAGCTTATACATTTGATATTAATTTTACAAAAGCAGTTTAAAATAGCCACTTCGAAACTTTCTAGATTCTGAGATACTCTTTTGTGCTGGCATGGTCTCAGTCTGGATTTATACAACCTCTGCAGTAAATTTTGAACTCTCCTCAGAACTTTCTTCAAACTTTCTCTAAGGATCTTTATGAATTCTTCCCTGTAATTAGGATCATCCAGGTAACAGATAACTTATCCCTTACATTTCTTGTTCCATTATTCTTTGGATCCCAGAGGATGCACTGGTTACCCTCCTCAGTAGTCCTTCACAGCTGGTATTGACTTTATAGTCCCCACAACCTCTCACAATACCTTCACTGCATGAAAGGCAGACTCCTGCACTTAATCCTGAGTCTGTAGTTTGTTCTGGTGCCTTTCCACAGGCTGCCCTACTAGGTGTGCCACAGGTCTGGCTATAAAAGATACTGGAACTGCATCACTGGCTGCAGCTGGTCCTGAAGTTTCTACATTCTACCACTGTACGTACTAAATGTCCCTGCCTGACATTACACTTGTACTCCCCAGTACAGTCTTAACTTTGTAGCTAATTTTTCGATCAGGTAGAACAATCTTCTACTACAAGTAAGTCCAAAAGTAAATAAATATATTTGTAAGCTGCATGCAGAGACTGCATGCCTTTGATAATAAATGCACTTTTTTCAGCCTTATTACTACGCTTGGGGAAAAAACATCTACTTTTGTCCCTCAATAATCACAGGTGTTTGTACTCCTAGAAACACAGAGGAAAGTGCATATACATGCTGTCCTGCAGCCATAACCCTGTTCCTGTGAGTGAAAAAGATCTTAAATATAGTTCACTAGAACATAGAACTAGAGCCTTCCTTGAGTCCTGGCTCTTGATATCACTACAGCTATATCCTAAAACTGAATAAACGTGTTTGATTTCATTTCAAAGTTAGGTCTTTTTAACTGCAGTGATGGCTTAGGGACATTTTCTACTTTCAGGTCTAAATGCATTTATAATCTTTTAATGTCTATTTCTTCTTATGCCAACACTGCCTTTTAATTTACATAGTTGCTTCCCCTCAGTGTGTTTACACCCTTGATATATTTATAGACTGCAATCACAACCTCCTCTGCACTACAATCTGCTTAAATAAACAAACCAGCCTTTGGCAATGTCCTTTCTATAAAGATGGGTTCCCTGTTTTTCTAGTCTTCTTAGTAGCTTCTCTGTGCTCCTCATCCAATTTCAGTTCATGACTTCTGGGCACAGATGAGAAAAATTACCTGCAGTACACTAGGCAGAGCCTTGCAATGTCAACGTGCAATGTTCACTTGCAAAATAACTAGCCCTGCTCCAACTCTACTGCCTCTCCCTGCAGCATTCCAGAATTCGTCAGTATTTACAGGGCTTTTGACTTTGTAACGGTGTCATCAGAATAACTTCAACACAATTGTGATGTGCAATCATGAAAATATTAAAAAAGGTTGACACAAAATTAGTTGATAAACTGAGCCCTTCAAATTTAATATTTTACAGTATTTTTTCTTTCAATTGAGTTCTATTGCCTTCTGCAGTTTTGCCACATCCTCTCAAAACTATGGATGGCATGAGTGGAGATAATAATTTGATATGAGTCCTAGTGATTCTTCCATTTCTAGTGCAACCCGTTCTGTACATTTATACTGAACAGCCTTATTAGCTGTGTTGGGTTTTTTTTTCCCTGGAAGATTCATAGGAGATTTGCAAGTCGTTACCATTTTTGACATGTGTGTGAGAAGGAAGCACCAGAGTTGTCACCATGCTCAGATAAAAGGAGTGTTATTATTTTGGCCTTGTCCACCCAAAACCGCAAAGTGTCACTCACAGAAGGGGCTGATGTGCTGTGCCTTCACGTTGATCCAGACTCTCTGTGATTCATTTTCAAGACGGTGCATGCACCATTTTGGTAATTTCAAACGCACACACATGCGCAGACATTACTGCTGCCTTGGAGGAAGAAGGAACAAGAGTAGGAGTAGGGGGTAAATCAGGAAGGGTTGTTTATCTCTATTGTGCAGTCCGAGAGTAAAGTTAGGAATTAGATTTAGGAATTAGACACTGCACTGCTTTGCTGCTTGGCTGCACTACTGACTTTCATATTCTTGGAAGAGAAACATTAATGTGGTCCCTGATAGGTGACTTACCTGAATGAAGGAAAAATACTGTGACAGTAACAGCTAGTGAGTGTGAGTCAAAATTAATATTGCAGGATGAGATGTCTACTTTCTTGAATTTATAATTGCTTGGCAATGAAAATATAAGATTATAATTGTCAGATACTCTGCTATTCCTGACTTGGTCTTGCTATCATTTTCAGCACGCATGATTTGTTTGAAATTTGTTTCTCAGCACTCAAGATTTGTTTCAAGAACTGCAAAACTCAAATGTCAATGGAGCTTTAAACTGTCCTGTTACTAAAACTATATAAACTGATTTTAAGAAACCACAATAAAAAGAACGGTGGAGTAACCCTTAAACATAAAAAACATCTTTTGGTTTTCTGATTGATTAGACTTATGATTCTGTCTACCAAAATATTACTTCTGGATGCACCAGTTTCTATTAAATACAAACTTTAAAAATGACCCAAAGGAGTACCATTTTATGTTTAGTATATTTAACAGGGTAAAATTATCAATATATATATATTTATATATATATAATTGTAATTTATATAATTTACTATGTATGCAATAGTGTTTAAACCCTTCTACAAGACAACTTTGCTTGCCACATGGATCTTTTATTGACCTGTTTATTGTTTTGAAGACCACAAGTTTTACACACCTTTTAGTACTTAAAACACTGTGTTTGCATGTTCTGGAAGCTACAAAAAGCTGTTCCCACACTGAAAATACTTAATCACAAACAGAAACGCCTGCCTAACTGCTTTTAGTGGAAATGCTGCCTGGCAAGAGCAGCATTGAGCTGCATGTCACTTCTTTACGAGCACACATAGCGGTACTCAAAATACGGCAAAGTCATTTTCACTGGCCCACTCTGAGGGCTTCATTTTAGTGTCCAAGTGCACCCATGCAGCCTCAGGTTTTTCAGGGAGGTGAGGTTCCATGAACTTCACGGAATGCCCATTCAAGGGATGCCCCATCCCTGAAAGTCTTCAAGGCCAGGCTGGATAGGGCTTTGAACAACCTAGTCTAGTGGAAGTTATTCCTGCCCAATAGCAGGGAGGGTGGAACCAGATGATCTTTAAGATCCCTTCCAACCCAAATCATTCTATGATTCTGTGATTCTATGATTCTATGAACAGTCTTTTGAAGTTTGGGTAGGATATCACTGGTTTAACAGTTAAGCAATGTATGGTACCTTCTTCATTCTGCAGCTGTTGGAAAATCTCAGAAACAATAATGTTTTTGTCTGCTGCGCTTTTCTATGTTTTCAAAGAAGCAACATGACTTACCTTATGTTTAACTGCAAAGTATAAGTGCAGTCTGTAACAAATAAATGTAAGCGGTGTAGGCTGGAGCCCTGGGACACGTATTACTTATACATATCTTGTTGGTAACAGAACATAAATACTTCACTAAAGTCTCCATTTGTAATTTGTGCTGAACGTTTCTGAACATATGAAATATGAATTACATTTTGTAATGGCCCTTTGTGTTGAGGTCTAGCGGGAAAATATTGTTCTCCATGAGACAAAGTAAATTGCAATGATTCCTGAAGGGACTTGACTTTTGTACAAGAAAATACATTTAATCTGACATAGTTACTCTAATGATCTCTCATGTTATCTTTTATTGAACACAAAATGAGGTACAGCCATCAAAGTTTAGCATGCGCTGAGTGCACCATCATTAGATTACCAATATGGGGTAAAGGGAATTTACTTAACTCTACACACTTTTAGGGACTCACAAGTTTAGTAGAATGGTCTGTACCACCTGCTATTTAAAGTAGGAAGGCTTGCAAAATGTACTTTTAGAAACATGTACACTTGAAAGAAGTTAGAAACAATCATCCTCTCTTCACATGTAAGAGACATCAAGGGATCTCTTAAGAGAGGGCTAAGAGGGGAACTATCACTCCCTTCAACTACCTACTGGGACATTTACAGAGAAGGCAGAGCCAGACTCTTGTCAGAGGGGGACAGCAAAAGGACAATGGGTGATAGGTTTAAGTTGAAAGAAGGAAAATTCCAACTTGATATTAGGAAAAAATTTCACACTGAGGTGATCAGACATCAAAACAGGCTGCCCAGAGAGGCCGTGGAATTTCCTTCTTTGGGGGATGCTCCAAACTCAAACTGAAATGGCCGTATGCAACCTGGTCAAATTTCAGAGCTAGATCTCACTTCAAAGTCAACTCTTCTCTGAGCTGGGCCAGATGACACCAAAGGTCCTTTCTGACCAGAGATATTGCATGATTCTATGATCATATTGTAGTTTTTATCATAATTATGATGTCTATATTATGTGAATCCTCGTTTCATCTGTAAAATGGGGTATATTTATCTGTGACAGATATTTTGAAGAATACAAGTACAGCACAGTTCCATACGAAGAATACAATATTACTATTGTCTTATATTATAAATATAACTAATAATACTGCTTTATGGTTAAAATCTGCAACCGGTTACTTATATGAGTCAGCTTCAGCAGAGTATTTTATTAGATTTTAACAGAAAAATTGACAGCATAATCTGACTTTTTATTGTTTTGATATTCTTAATACACAGATGATTGTTATACATGAACTTCATAACTATTTTGCTATGTCCATGATATCCTTTTCTTCATCTGATTATTGCTCCTAATCTCAGCACAGGATGAGACAGTATTGTGTGGAAGTAGCAGGGGTGAGGGGAGAATTATAATGTGCGTAAATGAAGCCTGCTGTAGCTACACTTTAGAGCCTTTTCTTTGTTTTGTTCAGTTTGGTTTGGTCTATCTTTCTCCCTAAAGAGGGATCAGACATTTTTCTTTTTTTAATATTCTCATTTGCATAGCTTTTGCAAACAACTTTTGTCTTTCTTAAATCCAGGAATATCAACTCCAACCTCAAAGCAAGCTCAGAGGAAACAGCTGCACCCTGTACATTGATTTCAGTTAAATTAGCACAGAGAAAAGGTATTCCTGAGACTTCCAAAGACCTTTTTACAACACCCAGCATCACATGTTTAATAGTATACAGTTTTATTCTAGGGTTTTGATGCTTTGAAAAAGAATTTGTAGAACTATATAGCCCGTAGCAATGTTCAACATAACATTAAAGATTAATCTCAGTTCTCTTGTAATACTGTCATACAAAGCCCAGCAAAGGTTTGTGGCATTCGAATACTTTTCCATGCCTTCACACATCTGACTTTATTTCATGTACGATAGTTGCAATTTAGTATTTTAAGTTTATAATGCTTGCTTTCATTATTATATCCTTTTAATGTGCTAACTATACTCTCAACTTTATGTTTTCACGAATGTGGTTTTGAGACAGAATTGGTTTGGAGTTTTTATTTTCATTCTTAGAGATAAGAAAATGAGTAAAGCAAAAGCTTTCAAGCATAAAAAAGCTGTTACTCATGTAAGACCTTGTCTTACTTAGCCTCGACCTTTTGAGAAGTTGGGAGTAGTTAAAAACTGGCCCTAGGTAGCTTGATGTAGCTTTTTGTAGTAGTTGGGGTTTTTTAAGTTACTTTTCAAGCTACTGAGACATTTCAAAGGTTAGGATGAACACTGAAACAAAATAGAGAGGTAGGAAGCAGGTGTATCAGCTAAGAGAGATAATTAATTAAGGAAATTCACAACTATTGCTTAATCCTGGGATTTCTTTAATGTCAGTATAATAGTCTGCAGAAGATTAGTGAAAGACAGAAACTTTTCTATTTACATTGCAGTCACTTTTCATCATAATTCTGTATTTACACTTCTTCTAAAATTGTCCTTGACAATTTATATTTTAGTGGAATGTTATTTCTTATTCTGAAGGCAAAAGGAAGGAGTTTTGCATTTTTTTTAAAAAAAGTAATTAAGGCATGGTATCCCAGTCATTTTTAGGTCAAGCTTTTAAATGAGTTTCATTTATGTATATGTTTGTTAGAGGAATTTTACTAAAAAAATTGCTCATTAATATTTTTCTGAACTTTAATATAAATTTCAGTAACAGATTTCTTTCATATTTCCTTCAAATTTCACATGCCACTGGCATGGACAGGAGGTTCTAGTTAAACAATGAGTATAGCATTACTTAGTTATAAATCATTTCAAGCCCCATTGCTGCTACTGAAATGTTACTTGGAATTTTGTGTCTGTATTCCAGAAAGGTGAATCTGATATAGAATCATAGAATAGTTAGGGTTGGAAAGGACCTTAAGATCATCTAGTTCCAATCCCCTTGCCATGAGCAGAGGCACCTCACACTAAATCATGTCACCCAAGGCTTTGTTCAACCTTGCCTTGAACACCGCCAGGGATGAAGCATTCACAACCTCCCTGGGCAACCCATTCCAGTGCCTCACCACCCTCACAGTAAAGAATTTCTTCCTTAGATCCAATTTAAACTTCCCCTGTTTAAGTTTGAACCCGTTACCCCTTGTCCTGTCACTACAGTCCCTAGTGAATAGTCCCTCCCCAGCATCCTTGTAGGCCCCCTTCAGATACTGGAAGGCTGCTCTGAGGTCTCCACGCAGCCTTCTCTTCTCCAGGCTCAACAGCCCCAACTTGCTCAGCCTATCTTCATACGGGAGCTGCTCCAGTCCCCTGATCATCCTCGTGGCCCTCCTCTGCACTTGTTCCAACAGTTCCATGTCCTTTTTATGTTGAGGACACCAGAACTGCACACAATACTCCAAGTGAGGTCTCACGAGAGCAGAGTAGAGGGGCAGGATCACCTCCTTTGACCTGCTGGTCACGCTCCTTTTGATGCAGCCCAGGATACGGTTGGTTTCTGGGCTGCAAGCGCACACTGAAGCTGGCTCATGTTCAGTTTCTCATTGACCAACACCCCCAAGTCCTTCTCTGCAGGGCTGCTCTGAATCTCTTCTCTGCCCAACCTGTAGCTGTGCCTGGGATTGCTGCGACCCAGGTGTAGGACCTTGCACTTGGCATGGTTAAGCTTCATCAGGTTGGCATCAGCCCACCTCACAAGTGTGTCGAGGTCCCTCTGGATGGCATCCCTTCCCTCCGGCGTATCAACCGAACCACACAGCTTGGTGTCATCGGCAAACTTGCTGAGGGCGCACTCAATCCCACTGTCCATGTCACTGACAAAGATGTTGAACAAGACCGGTCCCAACACCGATCCCTGAGGGACACCACTCGTTACCGGTCTCCAGCCGCACATTGAGCCATTGACCACAACGCTTTGCATGTGGCCATCCAGCCAGTTCTTTATCCACCGAGTGGTCCACCCATCAAATTGATGTCTCTCCAATTTAGAGACAAGGATGTCATGTGGGACAGTGTCGAACGCTTTGCACAAGTCCAGGTAGATGACGTCAACTGCTCTACCCCTGTCCATCAGTTTCGTAGCCCCCTCATAGAAGGCCACCAAATTCGTCAGGCAGGATTTCCCCTTAGTGAAGCCATGCTGGCTGTCACCAACCACCTCCTTGTTTTTCATGTGCCTTAGCATGCCTTCCAGGAGAACCTGCTCCAAGAGTTTGCCAGGCACAGAGGTGAGACTGACTGGTCTGTAGTTCCCTGCGTCATCCACTTTCCCCTTCTTGAAAATGGGGGTTATATTTCCCTTTTTCCAGTTGTCGGACTGCCATGATTTTTCAAATATGATGGCCAGTGGATCATGTGCAAGATAGGGACCATTTGCCTAAGACCTCTGAGACACAGAGAACTCCTGCCAGATACTTGGGAGGACAGAGGCTGCAGCCCTCTAGTTTCTGTGTGCCCAGTCTAGCACCATCATCATCAGTAAATCAGGAAGGTAAGATGACAGAGAAACATGTGAGGCCAGCAAGTGCCAAAAGAGCATCAGAACAGAATTTCAGCAGGCTCTTGACAGTATAAGAGTCAAAAACCACCTGATTTACATCTGCTTTATCCCCCCTTTTCCCCGCATTCCCTTTGCACAGGTAATGCCAGAGTCTTCTTCTTTCCCTGAACATGAAACAGGCAGGCAATGTCTTGTCCATAGAAAAACCATTAGTCACAGAAGATAGGTGCAGGCTGCCCCTAATCAAAAGTCTCATCTTACTCCCACAGTAGGATTGAAGGCATCAACCATGCATCTCCAGAAGTCAACATCTCCATTAATTTCTCCTCACTCCTAACTTCCTCTCACCATAAGTCTGGGAGCTGCCCTACCCAGACTGTTTCTGGTTTGTTGCTGGTCACGCTCCTTTTGGTGCAGCCCAGGTTATGGTTGGCTTTCTGGACTGCGAGCACACACTGAAGCTGGCTCATGTTCAGATTCTCTTCAACCAATACCCCCAAGTCCTCCTCTGCAAGGCTGCTCTGAATCTCTTCTCCGCCTGTACAACTTGTAGCTCTGCCTAGGATTGCCTCTACCCAGGTGTAGGACCTTGCACTTGGCTTGGTTGAACTTCATGAGGTTGTCATTGGCCCATCTCACAAGAGAGTCAAGGAGTAGCTGATCCTTGAATGTCAAGCAGCAGTCTTTGGCATTCCTGCCCTCCAGGGCTTTATTCCATGGAACCTCATTAAGCAGGTTCTTGAAGAGGCCAAAGTCTGCTCTCTAGAAGTTCAAGCTGTTCCTATCTATCCGTCTATAGAGAGCTTCATCCACAGAGTCCTCCTGATAGGTGGCCCGTGTCAGATCCCCACAGTAATGTCCCCCACCACTGTTCTCCCTTTGGCTCTGACCCACAAGATCTCTATTGACTCATCACCTATCCCCAGAATTCCATACTCTCCAGCCTATTACTGACATAAGCACATCCATCATATACCATGCAGCAAAAATCTCACAGATCTTGAAGCACCATCTTGCCAGTTGATATTAATTATCCACCAGAGAATTCACCAGACTAATTCATATTTCTCAGCTTGGCCCAATTCAGCAGCCCCTCTTGTCTACAAGGCACATAGACACTCAACTTCACTTATATGTCATATTACATAAATCAAATTAAGCACGTCTAAATCACTTGGGGCTGTAATTAGGCAACTAGTAAAAAAGACTAGCATCCTAATGATAGAAAAAATTTTAAACAAAAAGGCTTCAAAGCAAGAATTCCAGCAAGAAAGTATGAATGAAAATTGATACCATTAATCCCAAAATGCCATCAAAAATCCCTGATTATGTAATGAAATAGTTCTGCTATCAAAATCAGCAAATGCAGTGTTAAAAAACCCTAAGGAATAAGAGGAGCTGTTGTAGGTTTTATCCTACGAAAATTTAACTGCCAAGGAATACAGGTATACTAAGAATGTGTCAATGAAATTTTTACTACAGTCTGGTTTTGGGACAAAACCTGTCAATTTTAACTATCCATCAGTAGCAAAAGACATCCCAGCAACCACTACAAATCTGTTTCTGTCAGGTGACAATTTGGAAATGTCAATGAATGGTCAGAAGTGTAACACTTAAGGGCTTTGTTTTAAAGGCAAAAGAGAAATATTTATCAAAAGTTTGAGGGTTTGTTTTTAACATTATCTAAATGCAACTTTAAAAAATAGTATCTACTGAATTTAAACATTAAACCAGCAGCTCTCTATAATTTTCATATAGATTTTCAAGGCACTGCCTGGAGAGCAATAGCTGACAGCATTTTAATTACTACTGAAATTCAAAAGTGCTGGGAATAGAAGGGAAGACCACTGTTGTACAGTTATTTTCAAAGGAAAGGTGTAATGATCTGAATAAATACAGGCTAATAAGTTGATACCAGGCACAATAACACAGCCATTCTTGTGGGAATATTATTGATAAGTAACAAAAGAGTAGATATATAGTGGAAACACATCTCTGATATAGGACCAGTCTGCGTCACTTTGGTCAGCCAACATGCCAACATTAACTCAACTTTCTTCTCTTCATAAAGGTTTTCTAGTATACAACATCCGCCAAAGCCTACAAACAATCAAAGTAACCCCAAAACAAAGTAAGCTGGAAGGAGGCAGTGGATCTACTATGGTATTGGAAAAGAAATCCGACCAGCAGGATCTCATTGATCCTGGAAAGGTGTGTGTTGTGCACTGTGTGTTGCTGAAGCATTGCATAACCGTGGTTGGTGATTGGTCCATGGAGGAGTAGCAACAACATGAAGCAAATTAAATACCAAAATGAACAAAAATATTTCATCTGCCAGTTAGTAAAAACCTCTTTGGGTTTGGTTATGATGGGGTTTGGGTGTTTTTTGGTTGGTTGGTTGGTTTGGGGGTTTGGGTATTTTTTTGGGGGGGACGGAGAGGTAATGTATATTAAACTGCTAGAAATCAAAGCTTCTGATCTAAAATATCACAGGTGAAGGGAACTGTGTTACAGAACATGGTTGGGTCCCCAGCTGTTTGGTAGTATCTGACATTTCTGCAAAGGTTTGTGCTTTTCTCTCTCTCAATAATAATAACTGGCCACATGGTAGCAATTCTTCCAAAGGGAAGGATTTTGGCTGTAACCACTTCCAAAGACGCTTTTCCTTCAAATAGGCAAAAGACAATGTAAAGTGATGCACTGGGATGCCTTATCTACATTTTACGTGTTTCTGCAGTGGTGATGCTTATGCATAAAATCTGCTTCCAAAAATAATGAGGTGAATACCATTCTGTTGCAATGTTTCCTCTTATTATGTTTTTTATTTAAGCTAAAAGAAGTGTTAAGATGGCTTAAAAATGTAATCCAATTATTTTGATGTAGTTGGAAATGTGGGTGAAAAACTATATTTTACAAAATGACTAGATTACAGAAATAACAAAACGAAGGATAACAACTAAGAATTTCATCCTAGTGCTGCCACTGGTAACAGGGTTACTTTAGGCAGGCATCTTTTGTGCACTCTGCTGGGTGAGTTATGCTTTTGAATTCAAAGGTTTCAACCATCACTTTTCCTCAGTACTAGCAGAAACTTCAAAACAATATTACGAATCTTATGAGAAACAGAATTTGTCTCAAGAAACCAGTTTTGAGATACTGGCAATGTCTACCCACACTGCAATCAAATTAGGCATGTGGCTCACAGGGTTCAGTTCAAGTACAGGAGTGCTCAACAGAGTAAGAATTTGCTTATCCTTAGTGATAAATATGT
This sequence comes from Psittacula echo, assembly GCF_963264785.1. NCBI lineage: Eukaryota > Metazoa > Chordata > Aves > Psittaciformes > Psittacidae > Psittacula > Psittacula echo. Next base: position 93,519,615 of record NC_137737.1, on the reverse strand, counting down.
ATTCTCAGCCTCTGTTGTCTAGCAAAACACACAGAGGATGGATAACATTGCATGTAAATGCCTAATGACAAGTGCCAGGATTAATGTGACTAAGCCTGGCGGTGAGATAGACCTACTTGCTGCATATTCTGCTAATGGATCAAAAGAAGAATTGTACTTGCACAACGAGTTGCAGCAAAGGTTAATGCATCTTGTAGAGAAAGGGAAGATCCCAATCTCCTAACAACAGCTCATGGGAAAAACTCCTTCTTTGACTCTTCCTAAGACAATTATATCTACAATCTAATTGTTGGGTTTTGCTTTAGTTCAAAATATAACATGGCTGTCTACATCGTGTGCACGCAGTTTGTTGTTCAACAGAAATATCACTCATTCTATTAATTGTATCTCAGAAAAAATCAATGATAACAGTACTTGTGCATGTAGAGGTGCAAGAAAGTTTTCATTTCTGATTTGATTTGTTTACAGGCAGCCTTTAAATGCTTTGTGTGAAAAAGGTGGGGATTGGGCTGTGGGTTTTTTTTTTTTGTTTGGGGTGGGTTTTTTCATTTTTATTTGTTAACAAGTGATTCCTCCATCATTTGGTACAAAGGAACGTTCAATTTTTTCAGCATAACTTTTTATTCAGGAGCTGATCCATCTCGGTAAGAGAGAACGTTTGTTACATTTAAAATTTATTGCCATGTTCTTTGTGTGAAACACAACCCTGCTAAGAACAAACAATTTTGAGCATTGTGCCAGATCTGTCTGCCTTGCAGAGGAAGGATGTGAAAGTATGTCATTCTGTCATGGCCATGCACAGTGGTCTCTGGAGGGACAGACAGACCATAACACCTTCCTGAAAGGAGAAAGAGGCCAAAGGTCTGTGAACATGGGGAAGAGCTCTGCAGGGATGAGGATGCTAGCATGGGTTTGGGGATATTTACTGACCCTGGGTGTGCCCATGCCTTCTTGTGCCCCATGCTCAGTGCCCCACAGCTCTGCAATTCAATTTCCCCTCTTTGTCCCTTAGAGTAGAATATCTTTCTGGCCTGATACCTCTGACTTTCTCAGCTTAAAACTTTTCCATCAATGCTGACATTAATTGCTGTCTATTTCATCCTTTCTACTCTGTTCCTTTGAATTTCAAGACCACCATGGCCCACAGCCCTCTAGCCAAGCCCTTCTCTGTCATGGCATCTGGCAGCCAGTCTAGTTCACTGCTGGCTTTTGCTGGCACAAGTATACTTCAGCATTTTCCCATGACAAACTGTACTGTTTCAGGGCCACACGGGAGCTCATATGGCTAAAGAAAGATCACATTGTCTTGTGGTTTGGTAATGCTTTCGTACTGCTGGAGCCTTCAGACAGACAGCATCTGCCTTCTCCACAGCTGACTAATGACAGCCCTGCTCTCCAGAGGAGTGCCAGCTATTACCTTCAGTTTCTTTGGTCACTTTCAAACTGCACATACCTAAAGCCCAGCTAGCAGAGGAGGTAGTGAAAAGAGCCCCATGTTATGTAATTGAGGTTGCTAGTCACAGTATAACGCAAATAGTTCTGCAAGCCCTGGTGCTAACAGATTGGAATACTGCTCCCCTACATGGAGCAGGATGCACAGACAAATGGCTGCACTTAGGCAGCTCTATGAAAATTAATGCTGGAAGGAGGCCCAGTGTCACTGCTCCCAGCATCTGCAACAATGACCAAACAGTCAGCACTGCAGAAAGATTCTCCCATTGCTACCACTGAATAGTCCCTTTTCACAGCGTCCAGGCTTTGATGTGATCACTTACACACGCACACCTTTCTCCTCATAGGTGAGGAAGGCTGTGCAAGGAGACTTTGCACTCACAAGAACACCTCTGAAGTTTCAGACCAAGGGCCCATTTCATTATGTATTGAGACTCTGACTGTGGCCATGAATGGAAAGAAAGCATCAAAGAAAAGCATGGGGTAATGTTCTCCCTGCAGTTTCTCACCCAGCTTCCAACAATTTGCAGAACAAAGGTTTTTAATCCCTTCTTGTAAAGAAATCATTCCTTACTTCAGATCCTGTTCCTGACACTGTTCTCTGCACAATTTCTAGTTTTATAATATCCTTTTTTTATGTGCCGGAACTGCACACAATACCCCTGGGCACACCAGTGTTTTATATAATGACACGATAATGCTTTCTATGTTGTTCTCTATTTCTGCCCCAACAGTTCCTACCGTTTTTCTTGCCTTTTGATAACAGCTAAGTACTGAGCAGATGTTTCCAGAAATCTTCGACAAAATCCTTTTCTCACTAATACATATCCAAAAAATAAGCAACAAACCCCCCAAAACCCACAGGCAAAACAGAAGAATTATTTGTGTCTAATTATAAAGGTGTACATTTTGTCTTTGTCCAAAGAATAAAAGGAAATTCTTGCACAGTAAAGTCCTTTCTGGAATATTTTTTACGGTCATTCACTAAGGTTGGGTGAATTCATAATATACATCTGCCAACCTGTTAAGTCTTGAACATTCAAGCTGTCATTCTAGATGTTTCATGTGCACTGTCCTCTGTGTGCTTCCTGCTCAGACTATGAACTTACTGAAGTGAAACAGTCCAATTAAGAAGGACAGCCTCTTAGTTTCCCTGCACATGTATTATTAGGGGTGTTGGTATTAATTTTGTACTTATGTCTTTCCGTTAAAGAAATACTAAAACCTTTTCTTGAGAACTCCAATATTTTCAGTGTTTGCAAGAGACCTTCTTTGTAACTGAGTAGCTGAGGTAAGGAAGATGTTTTTGAAGTAAGTTAATGTAGTTAAATTGGTTTGACTGGTTATGAAATACTGAGAAATTACCAATCACTCCACTTAAACAGGTTGATATCATCAACAAGGTAAATATATATCTATGTATTTATATATTAAAATATCGTGTTACTTAAAGGATCATGAAAAACTGGAAAAACTGGTAGTGGATGTTCACCTTGTAACTCTGCATGACTTCATCCCCTCTGTATTTTGGTGATGTCATGGAAGGTGGGTTGAGAAACAGTCTTGAAACTCAAATGAAGATGACTGCTTTCATCAGGGTTTTCAGCCTCAGCTGGACTAAACACTCTGCAAAATCATGCAGCACCCATAAGACCCCTAGTAAGCAGAAGACAACCATGAAATAGCTGCATAAACACATGCGATGTTCCTTATGTGTTTTTCTGGTCAGTGAGGAGAAGGGGAAGTAATTGCTCAGCTCTGTAAAGTAAATGTATAAGATGCCACGTTAGATTTATGCTAGTAAGTTTAATATGGTTAGGGATACAAGATATCTTGATGGGGCATTCCATCTCCACTAGCATAGACTTCAGATACAGAGAGATTGCTCTGATCATGGTCTTCTACTCCATGCCAAGGAACAAGGCAGAGGACCAGTTCTTAACACTGCAACACTCTGAAATTCTTTGGCAACCAGACATGCAAAACTGATGAGCTTCTGTACCTCTTCAGCTCAGCTTTGATTGTCTTGTCAGCATGGGCAGTTTAGGTGAGTCCTTGGCCAAAGATTTTCAACTCAATAGACCTCCTTGTCCATGGCAGCAAATGTGTGAGATTTATGCAGTATGAACTTTCAGAAAGCTCAGCAAGAGACGGTGATGATCAAACAGTCTGTGGTGTCATGTTCCTTTCATGAGACCTTGAGACATGACTGATGACTTTCTGGAGAGAAGAGGTCTTACTTCTTCCTCCATCAACTCCTCATTTTTCTAGAACACCAACTACTCTTGCTTGCTGTCTGGATGTTTTTCCAATTAAAATAATAAAAAAAAAAAAAAAAAAGAAGAAAGAAAAAAAGAATATACTTACTTTGCCTTCTGTTAAACAGCATCACCTAATCAAATCCTATGTATGTTTTGTTACATGCCTCTATTTGTTTCTCTTCACGACCTAGCCAAAGCAAATCCATATTTCTGCCTAGACAAATAGGGCTGTTCTGGACTAGAAATGCTTTCCAGAACAGGTTATTTCATGTAGCAAGTATCCTATTAGGATGTCCATCTACAGTATAAAAAGGGGAGGCAAGCAGTAGTAACTTCAGCAGAGTATTTAGGAAGGAGAAAAAAAAGCTTCTTAGGCTAGGCTTTAGAATTTGAGGAGTCTAAAAAGGTCAACATCAAAAATCTGTAAGATCTACTTGGGAGCCATAAGGAAATACTGAATCATGTAACTTCTCAGAATCGTTGTGACAGTACTTACACAACATTTGGGTCCAGATTAACACAATCAAGGTATGCATTACAGGGGCTTGAACTAACATTTAACTTTACAAATAAATAGGACAGGAAGTCTCAAAAATCATAGAAACCTGGAAGGTGGTGGTCCACACTTTAGTGTTCTTTTTCTGACCTTCAGGTTGAATTTCTGCATAACTCACTGGCATTATGCCCACCCTGCATGCAGAATTGTGAACAGATGAGAAGAGAAGCTAGCCCAGGAGACCTGTTTCTTTTTCTGGAGACCTAAACCACAATGCAGAGGCACTATAGTCCAGGCTTGGGCACCAGGTGGTGCCCAAGCCTGGATATATGAAGTGATGTGAGGTTCTCAGGCTTAACTTTAAACAAATATATTTCTATGCCTCCTACTGTGAGAAATGAATTAAATGTGTCCTCGGTTCAGCCTAAAACTTCCAAAACTAGAGTATAGGTAAACCCAAGATTCTTTTTTTACTCAGCCGCCTATGTTGAAGCCAAAGCCACTAATTCTGAGCAACCTAACTCATTATTTTGGATTTCTGTTGCTAATGCTATGCTCCATGGTAAGGAGCCTTTAGGAGTTGAGCAGCAACCTTCACCAAAACAAAAGCAGCAACAGCAGGAGGTCTCAAAGGTTTCACAGAAATGAGTGGGATGGTGGAGGGCAAATACCTGACTTGTCCTTTACTCTTTCTGTACCAGACTCTTCCTAGAAGTGAGATCACACAAAACACTTTACCCATGGAACTCAGGACACCCTCTCAGACATCTCGAGTGGATTCTGTTACAGTGGTAGTATTCAGGGTAATAATTCACAGTGTCACTGACAACAATTACTGTTAGAGCTCTGAAATATAAACAACCCTCCCAGCTCTCTAGAATGTCGATTATATGTTTGTGACTCAATTCAAGATCATATAATTGTTTAATAAAAGCAAAGAAAACTCAGATGTCCATTAAAGAAAATAAGAAGCTTTTAAAAATTCCTTGATTTCCATTTTTTTCTGAAAGTCATTGTTTCTATTTATTTGACTGACAAAATTTTCTTGTCAGTATTGGTCTAATTTTGCCAAATTTTTCACTTTAAATGCAATTTTTTGGTCAAAATAATATTGAGAGATTTCAGCCACCTCTAATAATCTGGGTTTATGTCCATGATGGTGCTTATTTGCTCTAATTACATTGCCCTAGGCACTGTACACACTCAGAAATAAGTCCTTTCCCGCTGTCTTCTCTACAGCTTCTGTGCCCCCTTCCACTGATGATCATCCCTGTGATGACCAAACAGCCTGCCCAGACTGTCTAGCACTGTCATCCAATGAGACCAGGCAATGAGAGAAGCAAAATATCCAAGCTTATCCTTACCTTTCAGCTTCCAACAAGCAAAGAGAGTTCTTAGAGACTGAAAGAAGGGATGAAAAGTATATCTAGGGAAAACTTGGTAGCAAGAATCCCTAGATTTTTTTTTCTGAAGTAAAGAATGACTTCATAAAACATAAAATGCATGAAGCCAGCTCAGCTCTTTGGAAGAGAAGGATTTAAAAACTCACTCAGGCTTGGCCTGGCCTTACAGAGAGAAAAAGTGTAGGAAACCACACTGTGATAATCACAGTTGTCATAGAAGACTGGACCCAGAAGACCTAAACAGTAAAGGTGAAGTTAAGGTTTCAAGACTTACCAGTCCCCATGGAGGCCAGACACCACTTCAAATCAAAACTAAGGGATCCTGTGTTAAATTGTGTAAGATACGGCCAGGTTTTACAACAACACCTGCTGCCGGAGAGCCCAGCAAGGCCCAGAGCCTTTGTTGTTTGTTGATGATCTTCTTCATCTCAGTCTGTAAAAAGAGGACATGGTTTTACTGGTAATACATAGATCAAACTGCTGGACAATGAAACCTGGAGGATTTATCTGCAAAGAGATTTTGCCTCAAAGGATAGAGTAGCTTTCAACAACTTTGAAGACTGCGTTTGGATTGTGAGTAAACAGTCTGTATTTGCAGAAAAAAATAGGAAGCAAAAGTTGGGGGAGAATTATTCATAGTTTTATTACTGTTCTTTAAATACTTTTATTCAGAGGTGTTAGACAAAGCAGCATGTTCTAGCCTGCAGTATTATGAATAAACAAATCATTTTGATGAACTGAGCAATCTCTTTATAAGGTAGGGAAAACCGAAGGAAAATTGTCCCAGCGGAAGGAAATGGTAGAATTAGGGAAATCTGATGTGCATTTTAGAAGCTCTCTGAATCTTGAGAGGACTTTCAGAGGTTAAAACAAATTGCCTTAGCATACAAACGCCCTTTATTAAATTCACATGACTAGAGGGAGAAATTCTGTTTTTTGATACCTGCATTCACCCAAAGAAATGCCTTAGAAAAAGCACAGCATCCAGATTTAAAGGAAACAAAGTAAACCCACCCATCCTATATGTGTGAAATCCTCGTGAGCTTGCCAAAAAAAGGTGCATTTTCTCTTGCATTTGTTTAGATGGAAGCAAATTCCCTAAGCATAGCTTGAAAATGTGAAATGGTTAAGAACTCCATTATCATTCGTGCTTCAGCAACTTCATTATGTACACAGGCCCAGTCTTTTACAGGCTAAAAGAGCAATCCTGATCCATGCTGCATGCCATCTATAATGTAGCCTTGCTGAAATACCTATACCACTAACATCTGTCTTGTGCAATGTTAAAAGAAAAAAAAAGGGGAGGTGGGAAGATTCTCATAGATAAAATGCACATGGGGATGACAAAAAACGAAAATACAGAAACCTATGACAGACAAATTTTATTAATGGCTCGACCATATGCATCCAGGGCATAATTAACTATTCACAGGTGAAATTAGCAGATAGGAGTGCCTGTCGTGAGCAAATTGAATAGACCCTGATTATATCAATAGTTTTCAACCAGTGTCCCCTGGTTATCAAACTATCAAATAAATTTGTCCACTCTCTCCTTTTCTGGAAGGAGGGGGTTAGAAGGGAGGGAGAACTTTAATTATCCGGCCACGGTATATGGCAGGTCATTAATAAAACCTAGTTATCTGGCTGCAGGTTTTATAGTTTTGCTGTTATCTGTCTTTTATCTAAATAAACATTTGGAAAATGTCCTTAAAATTACTGGAGATACTTGGCCACTTCTCCACCAGATATTTGAAAATGAAACTTTGCTGGATTTTACTATACAATACATGGCGTCACCTCAAAGACTCCCACCTTCTTCCTCCTACCACTATAATGGAATTATAGAGTTTGGCTCTACACACATTGATGGATCTAACCAACCTGCAAATGCAGATAAGGGTAAAATCACTTGATGGGGTAGTTCTCCTTAATGTATATTTACTCAGCCTTTATGTTATGTATGCATTTTTTACTTTCATGCCACATATATCAATGACAAATGTAAGAATTGAAAAGCCAGTAATAACATAAAGGAGCAGCATTTTTTATTTTATTTTTTTTTTTTTTTATGGTGCAATTGCCAGAGACAGTATCTTTTCATTTGAATAAAGAACAGTAAGAAATTAGTATTTTGGGGCTCCTGGTCCTGATTCTGTTTCAAGTAAATCCAGTTTCTAAACTCAAACCGACTTCTATGACACAACCAAGATTTCTAATAATAAAAGCCTTACATTTAATTTACACCGTATTTTTCAACAATTAATATTATGATTTGTCTCATAAAGGAATATGAATGTTTATTTTACATACATTTATACAAGCTCAGTAAGGAAATGGCCTGTGTAAAAATGTTTTGTTTGAGAATAACTAACTTATAGATACACTTTCTTATCTGATAATTTTCAGTATTTTCTCCTCTAGCTACAGGATAAAATATATATTGTCTGATTTTTATTATTTCCTTCTCCTATTGACCTTCGGAAATGTGAAAATCATAACATTCCATTAATTAAGAAACATCTTGGTTATCCAATAACAGAAGAGGGGATATATATTCCAGTAATTTTTTTTTTCATATATGATCTTTCATAAGTCTAGAAACATTTACTATGGTTTTTAAGTTAAAAAAAAAAAGAAAATAATCTAAATTAGATCTCAGGTTGGTGAGAGCAACTTCATTCTCATTTTCAAAAACTGTAAGCCTCAAGCACTTCTAGTGCAGGTTTCATTAGCAGAATTATTAATTCTGATGAGTAGTCTCCATGTGCCCAGGAGCAAACTGACTCAGGGCACACTATTGGAATGGGAAATGAAAGGAAAGATGATGTACTGAAGTCCCTTTAGAAGTAAACTGGGATTACAGAAAACCCCTGTATTAGTGCTCTATTAGAAGAGAGAAAAACATAGTGAGCCTTTGTTATGATTTAACATTTACAGCAGCATTACAATTCCTTTCAACACAATAAGATTACTTCTGATTTAAAGAGTTAAAACACTTGCAAAAGAGTGAGAAATCCTGATAAATCTCTGTAGTAGCAAGAGCTTGTGTTCATAGCAAGCCCTTGGTAAGAGCAGAAAAGGGAGTCTTCTTGGAGGAGTCATGCTCCTTTTTTGGAGAGGAACTTAGAAGAGGGTTTATGTACTATTTCCAGATGACATATGATGGTTCATATTTATCATCCAAACTACAGCAAATATAAGTAATAAATGCATCAGAATTAATGTAGTTTCATTGAAGTCAAAGGATCTGTCAACTTGTTGAAGACGGCCTTTTGGGAGTTTTTTTTATCTACATAATATAGTAATGCAGGAATTTGAAAGAATACATGACTGCCAAAAATAAAATGAGAAAACATCCACCAGTAAAGCGATAATGCATTATTTACACTGTCCAAAAAATAAGTTTCTGGTCAGATGTAGTAATCCAGGAATTCTTTGTTGCCTAATACAAGTAAATCACATAGCTTTACTTTTTGAAAGGTGTCAATCTGAAGCACATTTGAAAATAGTGATTATATAAGGGAATTCAGCCTTATATCAGTTTTACTAATTCTATCTTGGCATTACTCTTATATTTTCTACATTAACTGTATATTGTAAGCAAAGATTTTCTTCGTTTGCAATTACAGTTGCTCCATTTTCCATACATTGGGCTTTGGTGGTGATATAATTAAAAGATGGTGCTTTGCACAGGCAATATTGCACATGGTGAAAAATGGTAGCTATTTCCACACTTCACAGATCCAGCTGCTATGAGCATTAAAAATTACTTAAAACACAAATTTATCGCATTGTGATTACAACGGATTGTGTTGTTATATATTAATTGAATTGTAAATTGCTGTTTTAAATTAAAACACAGCTTATTAGGACTGGCAAGAGAATAATAAGGGGTGAAGTAATGTTTCATGTAATTGCCAAAATAAAATAAAAAAATCTGAAGAGAGAGAGGAAAAAAGTATGTTCCAGACAACTACCTCTGGTGAAAAACTGCCCTGGAGCTGTTGATGGACTGTATGATTCAATTTCTTCAGCGAACACAGTCTTAAGTTTCAGAACTTAAGGAACTTTTTGCAGCAAAATAACATCAGCAGTAATAATAAGCCTGGAGATGAACTATCTGCACATAAACCACCATTTTAAAAAACACGTTATTTTTCCATATAAGTTCTATCTCTAAGAAAACAGAACTGCAGCTACAATTATGTGAGCAGTCAGGAAAATCTTAGAGAAGTGGGGTGAAAATAGCAGCAGATGCAAAAGAAAACAGTTTTAGGATGGTATATGTGATATCATACAAGAAGAGGATGACAAAGAAGAGCATCCAAAGACGAGCAGTGAAGCTGGTGAAGGGTCTGGAGCACAAGTCTTATGAAGAACGGCTGAGGGAACTGGGATTGTTTAGTCTGGAGAAGGCTTAGAGGGGACCTTATCATTCTCTACAACTGCCTGAAAGGAGGTTGTAGTGGCAGGGGTTGGCCCCTTCTTCCAAGTAACAAATGTTCGGACAAGAGGTAATGGCCTCAAGTTGCAGCAAAGGAACAACAGTTTACAGATTAGTTTTACGGATTAACCTTTGCCCTATCACTACAGGAAGTGTCTTGTCCTTAGCTGTCAATGAACAGGACATGGATGCGCTTGTGCTTGAAAAGCCTACCATTCTCTTTATCTGTGGGTGGTGCTTGGCAGGAAGCCACAAGTTAGTCCATTTTAGCACAGAAATATGGACCCAGATGGCTCTCTACCACTGAACAGCACTCCTTAAGACCAGGGTGGGATATTTATTGTTGGAGGGGTTTCATGACACCCAGTTAACGAGCTAGTCCTGTTTTACAATGAGATTTTTCACCCTGAAGTGGACTCTCCTGGACTTCAAAAAAGGTTATCACTCCATTCAATTTAACATGCTGTAATTTCAGCCAATCTCCTACCAGTCAGCAACTTTTGGAAGACAGAATTAAAGTGATTCATACAGTGACGGACTTTGTTCTCCAGTACTGTTTAAACACATTGCCCAGGATTCTTCTCTTGCGACTTTTATGTGAGTCTTTGAAGACTTGCTCTCTGAGCTACCTTTCCATGAAGATGGCTTTTTGGGGGAGCTGTACCTCAGGACTGCAGGGAAAATCCTTTCTATCCAATCTTCTCACTAACTCTGTACATCTTATTTTTTAAACCAGAGCTGCTGCTGAGTTGCTGTTATGGCAGAGGATCATTGTCCTGTGTTTCATAGGTACATCTGAGGTGTCACACACTGCATGTGGAAGAAGTCTCTCTTTCCACTGACTCAAGAAATATCCATTTATATAACCTCCCATTTCTTATTCATCATTAGCTGAAACTTCCTAGAGCCCCACATTCTTTGCATGAGAGGAGTCTAGCAGGATTACTATTTCAGCGTATGCAAAGACACCTGACAATGTGGGTTCACTCTGTCTGAGCTCAGCCTTCTTTAGGGAGATCACAAAGGACAGCTCAACATCAGATATGTCTAAGAAGGTACTTGCAAAACTAGTCATTCATACATGTTTCAAGCATTAAACTTTCACAAGTGTGTCTAGTTTTGATGCTGTATTTGATCAATCAAGCTGCTGTTCACCTGAAGACTTGAAAATCCAGTTACAGATAAAGGAGGCATTTATAAAATGAACGTGAATCTGTTGAAAACTAAACTAAAGAAAAACCAAACAACCTCACACACACACACAAAAATAACCCCAAACCAATTAAAGTCAAATCTAAAAATAAAAGCTGGCTTTGAAAAGAAAGTGATGCTCTCTGAGATGTGGTTGTCCTTACAGATATTCATCACCTGCCTTCCTTCCCTCTCCCTCAGAGCCCTTGTATACTAATGGGAATTGTGGTTTTATAGTCTATGTATGAGCCTCCTTAAGCATAGGAAAGATTTGAGCCTTGATCCCTTACACTGTGGGTGTTATAAGATATCTATAGTCTAAATCTAAAGAAGGAAAACAGCTGCTTATTGACAGTGCGAAGCAGATGGAAACCCATATCCTGAGTGGTTGGCACCTACTGCTACAGAAGGAAGATGAGTAGAAGGGACCAATATGCATGTCTGGTTCCAATCTTTTTTGACATTCTGCTGACATTTTTACATTTTACACTTTTTAGTATACAGTAAATATTGGAAATTCTACTCAAGGCTGAGGATACCAACAGTTCTTTTAAAAAGAGATTGTGTACGCGATAAAATCTAGTGGCATTAGTGCATTGTACAACATAGGAGGCATTTGTGTTTACAACGGGTTTTTTTAACATTACCTCCTAATCTTTTGAAAGTTTGTTTAGCCCATCTCTCCCCAATCAGTATAAATGAATATAAAGAGCAAGCCGATTTTCATTCTTTTCATTCTTTTTATTCTTGTTCTCAATTACTGTGTGGTTTTGTAACCAGAACACAGGATATGCTTAAAAGATGCTGTATCACAGGCATTATAGATTCATATTTTAAGTTTCCAGATCTCTTTCACTGGTAAATATATCAGCACTGTAACCACATGAATGTACAGAATGATGGCCCTATAGCAGATTTTTATAACTGAACTATTTTTAAGGATAACACTAGTATTGTCAGATTACAGACAGCTATGTAACTTCAGGGGACTTATATCTGATTGTAGTACTAAAACCAGGATTCACAGCATTATGAGATGATCAGGGAAACTAAAAAAAAAAAAAAAAGATAATTTGTCGAACAAAATATTTTCAATACAGACTGAAATAAGAATGCTTTATATAAGGCCCTGGTGAGACCCTCCATAAATCATTATACACATTTCTGGCCACTCATTGCAAAAAAATAAAAAAAAATGAAAGGAATAGGTGCAAAAAAAGATCAAGAACGGTGGCTAAATGAGCAGACATCCTTGAGTACAAGAGGAAACATAAAAGAAGTTGCCTTGTTTAGACTAGAAAAATGAAAGGTGAGAGGAGTTCAGACTGTACTGTATAAATCCAGCAGGTGGCTATATGCCACAGAAGGAAATGAGCTATTCAAGAAAGAGATAATGTTATCAGAGAACAAATTTGTATAAACCAGCCATGAATAAAATTAGACTGGAAATTAGAAAAAGTACCAGAGTACGTAAGTACCAGAGAAGACAGGCTCTGGAACAGACCTCTAATAGGAGTTGTGGAGGGCAAAGCACCTAGGCTATGTTAAAACAGAGTCTGAAATAAGTGCTAATAAGGGTATTATCTGCTGTAGTTGTCTGCAGCATGGAGGACTCTTTCAGTGACCATCAGTTTTCTGCCAGCTTTTCATCTGATGTGGCTAGGTTATTTGCTGAAAGGTCAAAGAGGAAATCGGTGTAGATATTAGTACTCCTAGACTGAAGATCAGCATTGCAAACTTGTGATTTTCCTTTATATTCAATTACGGGTTTAATTTTAAAGATTCACCTTGCAGAGGCTGTAGATAGATAAGAAATCTTCCCTTCCAGGAGAGATGGAAAAAAAAGGGTGATTTTTTCCAGCCTTCCTAGCTGTAGAAAAAAGTTAAAAATCTAAGCGTATCTTAAAAGCTTAATAAAACAGGGGCACATAAAACACCTGATACTTTTAGCTAATCTAATAATTTAGGGCTATAAGTAAGTTCTCATTCTCATTCAATGCTTCCTTTCCTGAACCATTACATTCCTCAGTACTTCTTAGCATCCTATGAACTTCTTTTCTCCTCATCCCAAAACTCTGCACACCACTCAAACTATGGCCCCAAGCTGCCTGGTCTCATCCCCTCCAAATGGAATATTTGAGCTCTGGACTTATTTTGCTAGTAGATGTGTCACTTGTATCACCATGTGCGTCCTCTCAGATAGTTCTTTGGCAGTTTAAACCAACGAAAGAAAAAAGGCTTTAAAACCAGTCTGTGAGGAAGTGTTGTCAATCATCTCTTCCTATTTTGTCACTCGCTAGGGAAGGGTATGATGCCACTTCATCAGCATCCATCTAGCAGCCCTGCCTCTTATCTATGGGCACCACACTGCAAAGAGACAAGAGCCGCTGGAAGCTGCCAGCCTTGTGGCTGCACTGAACAAGTTGGTGATGTTTCCAGTTGGTTTGCAGGATCAGCCAGCTTTCAGCCAAGCTCTTGAGCTCTGACTGTTAATGAAGTCAAAGCCAGTGGACCCACAGTCACCTACCTTAGACAGGTGGCTTCTTGACAATGTATCAGATGTTTTTTACAAAGGAGGTTTTTACTGCAGTTCTTCAACCATATGAATCTTCTCGGGTTAAAATGGTTTCTAACCAATGGTGAAGTGAAATTTGAAATAAGCCACATCAGCATATTCTTGTCAACTGCTTTTCCTCATAGCATCCACCGCATGCCACATTCTTGATCAGACACTCAGTGATACTTTTTACACTATATCAAATCTTCTACAGCTATGTGGTCTTGCTAATTTGAAATTTATCTTGGGATAATGATCACAGTTGGGATATAATATGTCAAGTATTGCCTACATGAGTAGCAGAACCCCACCATGTGTCTTGCTAGCTACAGTGATTGCTCTCAGCTATATTTTTCACCCAGTGCTCTCACACCACTGACAATAGACCTTCTACTGTCTCAGCACAGGAGCCACAGGTGGAGCTGTGCTATGGCTTGCAATAAATCTGTGGTGGAACTTACAGCTCCACGGTAAATTCTTCAACAGTCACTCTTGGCATTCTGAGAAAATATCTATCATAAGTAATGCTTCAGGAGATCAAGTATTTAACAGACTTCCATCAGTTCCATTTTATTTGTTTCTTTAGTCACATAGTTTAAAACACAACCTCATCCCCCAGATATAGGCAAGTGTCAGTGTGTTCCTCTCCCAGTGTGCTCAGGAAGCTATTGCATACCTTTGCAGTTCAGACAGGAATCTTACTGGTTGTTCTCCAGGTTTCATCATCTCTTGCCCATTCCATGATCCCCATGCCACGGTGTCATCCTCTTAAAAAACATTTAAATAATTCTTATCTGCACAGGTCTATCTGTGAAAGTAGAATTCATTCATTTCTGAGCTACAGGGAGAAGATGGTGAAAAAATTATTTTCATGGAAAAGGAATAGGTAAAAATAGAAATAACAGCATTGTTAAGTATGTAGGTTTTCAGGACAAATATATAATAAAGGTTTCTATCACTCCAGAGTGGGAAAAAGTCTGAGCTATCCTCTATTTGTAATTAATACTCAAGAACTCTTTAAAGGTATAGCAGTATCACTCATGAGCCACGACAGCTTGTGTGGGTTTTAGCTCTTTCCCTTGAAAATCAAGATTCTGTGATCTATCTGTCCATCAAGTCATCCCTCCGGCCACAGAAAATGTTATTCCCTGATAAGTTCCATTCAGCCAAAACTGACACTTGAGAAAGTGGCCCATGTGCCTCTTTTCTGCTTCTCTAGCCTCCATCCTCAGGATCACCATCACTGTCTTCCCAGGGACATTTCACAGGAGCATGACAGGTACAGGGAAAGATATGACTGGGCTCTACCCCTTGCCACAGCCCATGAAGAGGTTCGCTATGTTCAAGAGTGGGCTGCAGAGGCTGGATAGGTGATGACTCTCAACAGGGCTTTTTTAGTGGCCTCACAAGTGTGCAGGCAAGGCACTGCCACCTCTGCTGAGGATTAAAGACAAAAGTGAACTGAGCGGCAATAACGATGGCAAATCATGGGCCAAACTGAGTGCAGTTAGCGTGCTAGTGCTGGCAGCTCTTGACTGATTGCATCATGAGAAGAATTTTACAATGACATAAGCACACACCAGGTGATGAAGCGTAATGAGCTTTTTTGCAAGGAACCAGTGAATATATTTAGAGCTGTAAAAGGTCTGTTAATGAGCTATAATTTTCTTCCAGAGACATTTACTGTAACTAATTCTGCAAGGCAGATGAACCTTTCCCCTTCTTGCCACATTTAAGCACACATTGAAATGTGGAGAGGAAATTCAGAAGAAAACACACAAAAAGGAATGCCTGCTAGCATCAAACACTTGTTTCATCTCCAGTAGTACTGAAGCCGCAGGGTTGAGATGAGAGTGTGTACCAGCTGTGGTGCGGAGGGAGGGAAGGGACAGTGGTCTGCATCCCCCTGCTCAGAACTGCTGAAGCAGGTACAAGACTCTGCGAAGGATCTGCTCTTTCCAAGGAGGATTGGTCACAATAGCAGGTGTCTTGCCAAAGCATTAAGGATTGTATAGAGGAGATGTAGGCAAGGAAAAATCTTTTTCAACCCCTTTCTTTTTCTCATCCTGGTTTTGTATGTCTTGCGCAATATGCTGTGGGCACATGGTGTTTCAGCTGATGAGCTACATATTAGAGCTATGATGAAGAGCCATTGCACCTTTAGTACGTAGCTAAAGCTGACAGACCCAGAGACCATTAACTTTGTTTTGCTGTCCACAGTATGTGTACTGCGTATTTGGTGACGCGGTATCTATTCCACTGTAGTCATCTTTGCAATATTTGCTTTCACTGGTGCTCTCTGATGGATACTTTTCTGAACTGATGTGTACCTGAACAGATAAAATTATTAAATTACATTAAATCATTTCATGAGAAAGTATCCTCTTGATTTGCATGTGATGCAGATCAGCCTTATTACAGCTTAATTCGTTAGCATGATAATACTGCAAGAGAAATTGTCCATGTATTATTGGCTATATATATATACCCAGCAGAGACATAAAGACCATCCACTCTTTCTAACCGGGGTATCATGTTACTTATCAGCGTGTTCCCACCCTATGCTATGCATTCCTTCTTTATCAAGTACTCGTATTTCTGCTGCAAATCAGCAGATGCCAAGTAAGCAAAAAAAAGCCCTGATGATCTAAGAAAAGATGCGTTTTTTGAACAAAGTATAACAGTATCCTAGATACTTGTATGATATCATTTCTACCTGAGCAGCCAACTCTGGTTAAAATATTCATAATCACAGATCAGTTCACTATCTTTCCACAGTGTTTCTGAATCCAAGTTTTGTCTTCTACAATCCCTTACAGCAATGCATTCTAAAACTTAATTATGTGTTATTAAAGAAACTTTCCTTTGCTTTAAATTCTTCCTGGTAACTTAGTTTGGTTGTCACCAGGTTCTCTGGATATGATAAAACCATAATTTTTCCCCACTATGCTTTATTATACCTTCTGTTGTCCAAGCTGAGGATTCCTAGCTTATTTTTGCCTCCCTTCATGTGAAAGCTGTTCTAAGCCACTGATTCTCCTTGTCATGTGTCATGTTGTCATTTCTGGGTCCCCTGGATCAGCCCCAGTAGGTTTCTGTTGCCACGTTCCCGCAGTTGGGAACCGGTGCTCTTGGGAGCAAGAGGCAAATGGTATACTCATCTCATATAGTGATAGTGAACAACTTTGTTCTCTATCCATAATCCCAGAGGATTCTAACAGCAAATTTTAAAAATACCCACAGATTCAGCAAGTCTGGAGCACATGGCTTCCAGGAGTTGTGCAAAGTGAAACTAAGGAACCCCTCTGGATTCCTTAGCGTTCTCAGCAGCAGCTGGAATGCAGCTTCCTCCCAGTCCTCAGCATTCCCAGTATTGTGCTGCTGAAAAATGGAAATCCAGATAGATCAGTTAACAGGCCTGCAAGTCTGACCTTATTGCAGGGAAAACAAAGGACTGATTTAAATGGTCCTTGGATAAAGGTTTTTTAAATGAATGCTGCTCTGGATAAATTTGCTTCAGTTCCGGTTGCCCTTCTTGCATCTCCTTGTTAAAAATCTTTAATCATTAGTTGTTGCTATGTGCTATCTTTGTGAGTTCTGTTAGATCATCATAGATGAGTTAAGAAAATAATTTAAAACTGTGCTGCTTGATAAAGCTGTTAACATCCCATTCTAGGTAACTTCTATGTAGAACTCACAGAGGAATGAGGAGTCAGCTGTAAAATCTGATTACAGCCCCAAATATTCAGGGGTGCTTGGGACATGGCTTTGGTTTGAAATCCCCTCGCATGTGCAAAATTATCTGGGGAGTTCCAGTCTACAGAAAACCATTTTTGGTAGGAGGATGGCAAGCAGCCTTCAACCATCAGAGTTCCTGGCAAGACATTGCTCAGCAGTTTGATATGTGCAGAGCTGACGACAACCTCTCGAGCTCCAGGCTCAGTGTGTGCTCGGCATCCCTCAGTCGCCGCAGCTTTAGCAGCTGCAGTATTCACACAAGGTAACTCACTAACCAGTGGTTAAACCCAGTGGCAGATACTAATAGCAGCAGCCTCTTTCCATTTCTCAAGTCCATTTTAAATTAATAAGAATGTTCCCCTTCTGTTTTTCACCCACAAAGAGACCCCCTTCGCATATTAATTTAATGTTAAATTGATGGATTAAATTATACCAAGCTCGAAATCAATTCTGCACATATTCATTAGAACGGACTAAATCCCTTAGTAAGGATAAAGCACAGAAAATGCATTTAGAGACACTGATAAGTCCAGGTCCATTATATGTCATTTTAAACAAAGAGCAAAAAAAAGCCCCTTTGGAGACGCTCTATCAGCTATTAAACAGAGACATTGCATGCACAGGGAGATTGATGATTAGCATTTCCATTCTCAGAACGGCTCTCCCTGGGCTGATGATAACAAGTAAATGCCTCTTCGTGTCTTTGTCACAGTTCAGAGAAGCAGATGCCTAGACTAAGCTTTTCTCTTTTGTCTTTCCTCTTGTGCAATCAGTTAACAAGCGCAAAAGCACAACACTTTCCACTATTTGCTGGAATTCTTTTATCTTTGGTAGGATCAGGTGGCAGTTTTACCATTTTTTCTTTCTTCCTGTACTGACCACTTCATTTCTGTAAGCCTCCCTGATTATAAGCTCATTACACTACTGACTAGCACGGGAGGTCTCTCATTTGATGAGGTGGGACAGACAATCTTTCACATGGCTCCTGACCAGGAGAACCTTTTCAATCTACAGACACCCAAGCCCAAGCCACACACCTCTCTTCAGCTTTCAGCATTCCAACACTCAGCTTTGAACCTGAATCCAGGTTTCATAGATGGGTCCCATTTCTAAAAATGAAGTCTCTAAATCTGAATTCTCTAGAACTGAGTATTTAAGAAACTTTTACACATCTATTTTTGCACCTTAAGGTCTGTTACCTATTTCAGTTTCACCAAGGCTGGGATTTTTCTTGAGATTTTGGCTCATCCTGCAGTCAGTGACTACCATGAAAGAAATGCTGTCCTTTGGATGAGTATTAGGCTTATTTGAGGAAAACCCCTTCACTTTCCAGGTGCCTGTCTTCTGGACAGTAGCTGTTATCTAGGTTGCTGAGGAAGCAGGAAGGGCCATCCTGCCTTTCTTCTGCTTGGCAACTAGAAGTGCTCTCAGAGAGTCAATTGAAAGGAAGAGGAGGAGCAGTACCCCAATGCTGATTACTATCCCAAGCTCTGCATTTCCCAGATACAGCCCCTACACACTGCCTTGCCTTCCCATGAGCTATGGAGGTGGAGAACAGAGCCATATTAGAACAGATCTGTTTGTTAGACACAAGTAAATCTCAAAAGTAGGAAGGACTATCTCCTATGCACAAAAGAGGGCAGGGAAAGAAGGGAAGATAATAGCAAGAGATTGCCAAAGATGATTCTCAGAGGGGTTTTATGTTTTTGTGGGTTTTTTTATTTTAAACTCAGATTCACAACATTTGATGCCACAAGACCTCCAATACTTTAGCTCTAGTCAAACTCATTACTTTAGCTCCTGCAGCCCCTCCACAACAGAAGGCTGAGGATCGTTATAGTGTAACCTATGCTCTATGTCAATTATTTTTAGTTTAACCTGAAATGATTTCTAGTACAAAGGGGGAAAAAGGAGACTGGATAGGGATGGTAAATGCCTCATCCCTGGCAGCGTTCAAGGCCAGGTTGGGCAGAGCCTTGGGCGACGTGGTCTAGCTTGAGGTGTTCCTGCCCATGGCAGAGGGATTGGAACTAGACAATGTTAAGGTCCTTTCCAATCCTAACCATTCTATGATTGTATGATTCTTTTTATGCATGACATTTTAAATTCAAGTAAGGAAAGGCACAACAATTTTTTGACTAATGGGCTACTTTTTGGAAAATTGTGTGGTGTGCCCAGAATTAGGCAGTATGTGATGTGAAATATCAAAATATTAACTCAGTTTTATGCCTAATCCCTGCTGTGGGGAGTGAAATTGTGACAGATGGTTGCTGTACTCATTACCCTTTTCTTCACAATGAGTAATGATTTACCATTAAATCCCACTAAAAGGAATGTATCTATTCGTGTAACAAGGTTTATGCAGTGTAACCAAAGAATCTGGTCTTTATTTTGTCAAGAGCTGTATATTTCAAATCCATAAAATTGAGCTAATAGTATTCATTTACCTATATGCCCAAGGCTGCAGAGAACTTGACTTCAATACATTTTTACCTGTGGTAAACGTAATTGCCTGTCTTTTATGTAGGAAGAACGAACATGTTAAGTATGGTCTTAGGCAAAGAGAATCTCTCTTCTAGGCCTAGCTCTAATGTTAATTTGCTATGAAATAAGATGGAAGTCTCTAAACTTGACCTTAGTGAAAGAAAAAGGTGAACTTCTCTCATAACTAAAAATGACTGGGAAATTCTAGTTATAAATACTATTTATGACAAAGGTGGGAAGAGTAACCTTAGTTCCATAAATAATTCAATAGACCATGGGGTTTCATGGCATGTTTGGTCTTATTGAATTGAAATGTTAAGGGAGAAAAAAAGCATTCTGATTTTTTCTATTGAGAAAACCTTGTAGTTTCTAATACGTAAAGCATATTTTATACTTTCTAATCTTCTATTTTGAGAGCTGGCAAAACTAATCCACAAATAATGCACACTGTGTCACCATGATATTTAATACTTCTATTAATTATTTGTATCAAATGAAATATAGTGGGAAAGCAATTATTTTTGCTAAAGGGTTAAATTTTGATTTTCAAGAAATAGGTACTCATGGTTTCATGCCTTGCTATAAATATTTCAGTGTTTATTCTAAGTGAGTAAATATAATCTTTTTCTAAACATACAGTCTTTGTTGCTACTCTGTAAGGGCTGTTAATCACTTGAAACTCAGCTTGGTTAAACAATTGCTGTTAAAACAGTTTGAGTTGAACAACCAATTTTCTTTCAAGAAACAAACTGGACGCAGACACATCAAACCTTAAGTGGTGTATTTCATTGGAAACTTCAACACCTGATGACTGGAGAAAGAGCTACAGGAGGGCTGTTCTCTGACCCTCAAAAAAGAAATATATTGTTCTGAAATGTTACTGCTACATCTCACAGGTCTAGTAATTTTGGTGTCATGCTCCTATTTTCCTCTTTCTTATATGCCACCTTCTGTGATCCATTTGACAGACGCAGAGCTGCCTACTATTTACCTCCCCCATGAAACTGATGCCACTGTAGAGCACAGGGAACAAACTCTTGCAAGCAAACCTCAGATGCAAAATAATTGAAAAGGCAGGAAATACTCAATGTATAACACCCATCAAGCAATACCTCAGAATTGAATTTTCATGGACTTTTTCTGAGTTTCAGTGAAAAGAGGGGAAAGGTGAAGAAGAGAGAAGGGAGGGAAAAGAGAGGAGGGAAAGAGAAGGGAGGGGAAAGGAACGGAAGGAATAGGCTTTTCCTGCTTAAGTTCCCCACAAAATATTACTTAGTGTTAGGATTATTAGTAAGTACTTTGTTCTGGGTTTGATGATAAATCACAAAAACAATAAACACCCCCTGCTCCTGCAGACTTGGTGCTTAAAGAGAATGGGTTAGTCTATTTACTTAGGTGCATGGGAAAAGAAGTATTTCATGACCAGCTGTTTCTTCTGAGAGGAATACACTGTGGATTTTCAATTTCAGAATTCATATAGATATTCAATATGTATGAAGGAACGCATCTTCTGATTTTCTGTTTGAAAATGATACATTCTGGCTTGATTCATGAGTTCCTTTGGATGTTGAGCGCTGCAGCATTTAGCTGGAGGCAGTTTTTCCTAGTGAAGCTCACAGCTGTGCATTAGGCAGAAGCAGGTTCTTTATAGAAAACACAGCAAGACTAAAGTGTCTGGGAATGGGATTTGCAGAAACCAGCATGCCAAACAAAAAGCTAGAGAAGCTGAGGAAGGAAATGTTAATAGGAAGGGTGTGGGTTTAAGTCCTATTCCTCACAGGATTCTTGACGTTTATCTCCATTTGGTGTTCATAACCATGGCCTTTCTCCTGGCCTTAGGCATTGAAGCTTTCTTCCAAGCATTGGGAATAGTGTAGTAACTTCTTTCCCAACAAACTAAGAAGTGGCAGGGCTAATACTGCATAATCTTTTTTTCTGCTTGCTTTCCTCTGCCTCTTTCACCCCGTAGTTAGATCATCTTCTATGATCAGTGTAAGGCATGTTCAAGCCTCTCTGCACAGGGATACACCTGAGCCCAGACTTCTTGCTTCATATGAGTCAAACTAGCACATAATATGAGCAGAGGGTGTCTCACCTGTAGATCTTGGTGGGACCCTGAGCTACACAATAAGCAACTTGGCAATTCCATGGCTTTGTTAGTTGTGTACATCACTCGTGAAATTTCTGGCAATAATAGGACCTGCTATTCAGCCTGAGCAAGTAATGTGATTTAACCCACCTGTTCTCCATTCTGAGCTGAGTCAGTTCCAATTATCTTTAAAGCTAAAGTTAAGAGTAAACATGAATGGTTACAGATATTTGGCTAAATGTTAATCTGATCGTGTTTTAAAACAGAAAGTCCCCAGTCACTTGTTAGTGAAAGCAGTGGTTTTTCTTGTTTTCACGTTGTGGATTGGAGGAGGATAGTAGGCTTCCCACATTCAGAGGTCAAACATGATACCAGTAAAATTCTGACTCTGTCTTACATACACACCTTGTACAAGACCAAGTAATACTTTTATGTATTTGAGGGGTTTTAGTAAAAAGTTTGGCATTAACACTACTGAGGCAACTGCATTTTCATCCTCTGTTGAAATGGACACTTCTACTTTTATTTTTTAATGTAAAAAGAACACCTGCATCTTTCAACTACTTCTGAACAATTTATCGCTGAAAGAAATAAGCATTTCTCTTATGAGTATTCTTCTATTTAAGTTGTGATTTTCCTGCAAGTTTGTCATGTAATAGTCGTTGTTTTGAATGGCAATTTATTGATCAACACATGTCCAGAAATGCCTTAGGCACATGGTTACCTTGAGACACTGCTAGGAGTTCAAATGGAATCAGCAGGACTGCTTGCAATGAGTAGAGCTCTGCAAAACTGCTGTCCTAGGTGTGATTTGCAAATGCTTGTCTTCTTCTGCTTTGGTCTTAATTTTTTCCTCTTATAATTTATCTAATAATCTGGATGATAAATTCGTCCCATTTCACCAGTTATATGCAAACCAGCCATTGCATTAGAATTGCTATGAGTATTCATAAATAACAGCTGAAGAACTGGGCCCAGCACATATAATTTTTATGGTAGCAGCAAACAAGCTTCTAAAGAATAAGTTTGAGTATCAGATTATTTGGCAAGTCGTCTAAATCAGGATACGGGAACCAAGCAATAAGCTGCTGCTTTTGAAAACATTATGCCAACTAAAAAACTTTACATTCTCATGTAAACATTTTATTCTACACGAAAATGTTCAGAAAGGGCCCTATATACTCTAATACAATTAGGACTAGGATCTGTTGTGATGATCAGTGAATCCTATTGCAATATTAGCTTATTTTGTCTTTTGAAATGTCCATTACAGCTGTTTCCCCCTACCCAAACATCCCAGTCACGGCTCAAAGCTGCGGAACTCTCTAACACGAGATTTTTTCACCAATATTTTGTTTTTACATGGGATTTTACCAAGTTTTATAAGTAACTTGTTTCTGCAAGCAGTGGTAGAGGCAGTATTTTTCAGGGACATGAGTGCTGAATTCATAGAATCATAGAATCATAGAATAGTTAGGGTTGGAAAGGACCTTAAGATCATCTAGTTCCAACCCCCCTGCCATGGGCAGGGACACCCCACACTAGTCTTTGATATTCACATTAGTTTTGTTAGTCATGTGGTCACCTCTGAGGAAGCAGAGAGCATTTCCAGTTCCTGCTGCAGATATTATACATGCCATTTATGCAACACACATGTAAATTAGAAACTTAATTCAGTTATTGTTGCACAAATTGAACCCAGGACTCTTTCTCCAAGAATGCCATAATCATTCCTCTCCAGAGTTGTGTCTCTCCTTCCGGCTCAGTTAGCTCCTGAATAAAGTCATAGAATCATAGACAAGTCACATTGTAAAGGACCTCAAAAGGTCATCTGGTCCAACCTTTATGGGAAGGGGAACCTAGATGAGATTATCTAGCACCCTGCCTAATTGCACCTTGAAAACCTCCAGCAATGAGGACTCTACCAAGTCCCTTTACTGAAGTCAAGTCACTTCAACAGGAACCAGTTAACAGCAGAGAGCTGATAGGAGGAGAGGGAGAGTTAAATTCATGCAGGAAGAAATGAGGTGCCCCCTGAGCTTGTGGATGAAGGTGGATGCAGCTGTACCTCCCCTTCCAGTCACGCTATCAAAGAAAGGAGATATCCAACCTGAAGGACGGTATCTGCTTTACTCTCTTTTTCTCAGGTTTTGGATTTTGTGTACTTATAACAGCACAGTCCCACTTGCTCTTGCCGTATAGCACTTTCCAGGGGCAGAAGCTTTCACGCAGTAGGATGTGCAGAGAGATAGGAAGGAGGAAATGACACAGGAGCTGGAGGTTGCCAGTGCAGCAGAGGCTCAGAGGCTGCTGAAAGAAGCAGGATGCCAGGAGGGCACATCCCAGGGACAACACAATCTTTCTAGGGAATGGAAAGGCCTGCTTCAGATTTGCTGCAATTCAGAAAGCGACCAAGTTGACTGAAACAAGGACTGGAAGCAGACACTGCTGCAGCAAGGACAGAGTGGAAGGGCTTTCTTATCCTTGTGTTTCTGCTCTGCTGTAAGCGGGGAGTAAAGAGGAGCTCCTGATACTTGGTGTCTAAATTTCATTTCCTTCCTCATGTAACAACTCCATAATACCTTGAATCGTTGACGGTTTAAAACATTTCCTGTCAATATTCTATTTCTTTGGCTATTACATGGACCTTTGGAGAGTACCTGAGTACTTAGACTGTAAAAGGAATAGGACTTGGGATGGTTAGAAACTGCACTGGGAATAAGCATTAAATCATCTCCATCTGTGCTGATTTCAGAAGCACAATTTATTAATTTTCTGCTGTGTTTCTTTTCCAATTTCTATGCCCGTGATTTAGATGAATCTTAAAAACAGGTTAAATCCCAGCTTATATTAGAGTAAAGCGCTGTGTTTGAATTCAGGTCTGTGATTTTTATCTTCAGCAGTTCATATGCATTTATTGGCCCACTCTCTCAAGTCCATTTCTGACTGATGCAACTACAAATTTCCAAAAGCAGGATAATCGTCAATTGATTCTGACAGTTCATTTCCTGATTCAGTCCTGACTGTAATCACACTGATTTGATGCATCACTTGTTGGCAGGAACATGATTCAGTATTCAATCATAATGCAGTGTTTTGATGAAAAGTTCTCCATACAGTAAAATATAATTGTAGTACAAAGTATTTAACTGCCCATTGCTGTTGCAAGCATATGTTGTCTTAGGAGTTCTCCTAGGAACACTACTTAGGCAGACGTACTGAATGATAATAACTGCTGCTAAATCAGGGCAGAGTTAACATCATTGTCACTTAACGTGGATTAATTTAACCAGGGCTAATGCATGTAAAAAATAATTAACCAGAGGTTCAATATGTATAAACTGTGTGCTTTAGCCTTTACAACAGAAGTAGCTAAGTAAAGACAAATCCTGTGAAGTTCACACATTGTTCAATAGCCCTTAGTGAACAGTAAAAGATTTCTGAGTTTCATTATTCACAGACAGCTTGACTGTATAAGCATCAGTCAAAAAGTTTTTGTTCATCTTTGGAATAGCAACATTCATGAGGTGCTGTAACATTCTTTACTTGCATAGACAAATTCCTTGCCTTGTATTTTCAGTGTCTGTGAATATTTATTTGTAAGACACTTCATGAGAAACCATAGTGAAAAAATAGTGCTCTGGGCTGTTGGTTACAAAGATATAGAGTATCCGAGAGTGTGAAAGTAGCAAGCATTATTTACACAATCACATATAGTCTGTGCAATAACAGTATGTTTAGCAGTGCAGTGTCAATGTTTATACAGTCCATGCTGAACATTTTGACATTTTCTGGTTTTGAAGGTCTCAATTTGTGGTAACTCATTTATTCAACATGCAAAGATAAAATGGGCTAGATATATGAACAAAGCTGGCTTATGTCTCACAAATGTCGGTACTGCATGTAGAAGGTTTTGCAAACTAATCCTCTTTTCATCAGTTTATGGGACTGTGTCTCAGCTGGAGCATCCTATCTACTTTGCACCAGTGTAAGATCAAGCCTTATATATTTTATTTAGGAAAAAGTTATGAAGTGAAATAACTTAATAAATGTTGAAGAGACTAGAATAAGACGTATCATAGGTTGAAAAGGCAGAGCTAATGAGGTTTGACAGCTTAACTTTCCTGGAATTTGCCTAGGGTATCCCCTCAAGAAGTAGAGGATTTCAAAATCAACATCCTTGAGTGAGCTTTTGCATAAGCTTTACCTTTCTTCTCCTAAGTGTTACAGGGGGGAAAAAAGTTAAGTGTCTGTAAAAGCAAATAAAGAGAAATTTTAAGGGCAGATGAAGAGATCCAACAGTGCATTCCCAGAGGAAATGTGAAAGGAGAGCACAAATGCATCTTTCTGTAGGCAAATTAAAATGAAATTTTGTCTGATTTAAGTAGCAGTGGGTATAGTTGGTATTCATAAGAGTAGTGTGGTGCCAGCTTGTCTATAGCTATCAGTATATATGTATCGCAGTTAGCATGAATGTGACAGTCAAGGAGTGCCCCATGGTGAAAAGAAACCTAAGCCAGCTTCAAACTAGTTAGCTTAGTGCCAGTAGCCATCTATCATGGCAGAACAGACAAGAATGGGGACTGCAAAAAAACAATAGGAAGGGAGAATTACCCTGAAATCAGAAATTACCACCCAAATTAACATTTAATAGAAAATGAAAAGGAAATAATTTCTGCTCTTCAGGAGAACTGAGCGACTCAAGGTAGCTGTTGGCCTCAAGCTTCTGTGGACCCTAACAGCTGATAAATGGCTTGGTCCTGTCCACCAGCCATCAGCAGACTGATCTTGCTGAGAATTCCTACATGAGAAATACATGAAGATATTTGCAGAGACACTGGTCTGGCAAAAGTTGGACAGTTTTCACATGTACTTGCTCTGCTTTGTAGTGCTGCAGCATCTAAGTGAATAAGTTAACCAGTTGTTTCCCATCTCAATCATTTGCATCCAGTAGAAAGTGAGTTAATATGCAGAATACTGTTAAAAGAAGTCATCAACCTGAAACCAAAGGCTCAAGCGTAGCCTCAGAAATAATAAGATATACTTCAGTTTAATATAAATTATACTTAGCTGCATTGAAAACTTCATAATCGTCTAATTTAAAGCACAGCACCACAGGGGGAAAATCTTTCTAGACAGCTATTTAGACTGGTTTTCTCTGACATTAGCAGAGATGGAAACTGATGGAATAGATCTAAATGCCTCCTTCCAAGCCACTGACTCTAATGAACATCCCAAATCCGCTTCCAACTAAGCACCTTCCAGTTATAATGTCAAATTACATTTCAGTCATTTTTTATAAAAGATGAGAAATTTAATTGAGGCTTTTTATCACTACAGTATAGTATCTTATCAAAAGGAGTTATTAAAACCATAGCACAGGCTGCTCCAGTAGAAGATTCTGAAAAATTAGAAACTTTGGAGCATCTGAAATCCAGAGGCCCCTCGAGAGCAAGCCCTTCCTCCAGCACAGCCTCTGCTGCTCCTATGACCAGTCCACAAGTCCTACGTGCTGTAGCATTAGGTTTGCAAACATGGGTTTCCTTTGCAAAAGAGAAGTCTAAATGCTTTCCAAACTGCTTTTCTTTATGAGATATGAACTAAAATCTTTGTCATCAATTCAGTTTAAGAGTAGCAGCAGCAAACTGGTATCTACCCAGATTTTTATAAAGGATTCAGCAGTAATTTTCTACACGTGTCCATACAGCTTCCTGTCAACATCTGATCATTTGTTAATTCCTGTTGCACCACTTACAAAATGTTTTCTCCCCCTTTGCTTCAGGAAACAGTCACAAAAGTAACAATTAAAGTGCATTGATTTATAGAAACTGTTTTGCAGCAAGTCAATCAAAGACTTAAGCTAAACTTAGTGCCAAAGTAAATCTATTCCAGTCAGCTTCAGGATGGCACTTGGGCTGAATCACTGAGGTAGTTACTTCCAGGAGTACACACTGTGTGCAAAGTATTATCTGACTGGCAAAAACTGCAGTGCTGCAAACCCTGCAGACCCTTTAACAATTTGCTGCTTCAAATACAATGGCTTTTCAGTGGGTTATAGAGGTTGATCCTTCAGGGTCTGAGAAGGCCCCAGGCTGAAACTCCATCCATTACTCTTGCTGAGGAATAACAGCAGCCCACGTTATTTAACCACAAGCAGTCACTCACACCTGAAGTCATACAGAATGGCAAAGGTCGAAACAGAGAAGGAAAGGTTTTTTTGCCTGGCCAGCTTCCACACAGCTGCTCAAAGCCAAATTGCTCTGAAATGCTTCATGTTGCTTAGAACTAGGTGCAGTTTCCCTTCCAAGTTGGCGGGCTGCATCTGAGGTGTGTGGGGTCTCTATTTTGCTTTGGGTTTCTGCTCTGGGGAAAAAATCTTGGGTCAAATTATCAAGCATATTGTGCAATGGATAGGCCAGGACACGCTAGCAAAGTTCTACTGAGTGATCTGAACTGATTTGTTGAAAATACTAGAAAAACTGGCTGCATTAGAAAATCCACAGACCACTTTTTCTTTACCTTCTAAGAATTAATGTTAAAATGCAAAAATTACTCTTTTGTCTTTAAAAAATTAAAGCATTAATTGGTATATATGACCAGATTTTCTTAAATTAACGAAATAAATCAAATGAGCTACATTTAACTCTAGTTAATTGCAATTTCAGGAAATGAAGATTATAGAATCAGGAGCATACCGTAGCCACCCTTTTCGATGTAGCTGCCTTTAAAATATAATTTTGGGGGTTTTTGTTAGCTATAATGCATCTCTGTTCTCCACTGGCATCCGTCTAACAGACAGAACTGTTCCTTCAGCAGTCCTACAGTTTAAAACAGATGCGTGCCTTGCCAGCTCCTCTCTCTCCCATCAGTTTGGGAGCAGTGAAGCGATCATCCCCATTTCTCAAAGCAACAGCTCCACCATTTGTTAGCCAGGAGCAGTGCATCCTACCGAAGGAGAGGCGGGTAACCTGCAGCTGGAGAGTTTTACTGAAAGACAGGATGACGTTTCAGAGGCGATGTACATAGTCGTTTCCCAGAGTTAACTTTGCAATAAACAGCTATAGAATTGCTACTCCCAAAACTCTCTCACTGCAGGACAAAGTCTCATTTTTCACAGTGCTAAGGGATGGGGGATGAACAGGCGGAGGAAGAAGGGCACTGAAGCTTGTATGTCACATGCAGCACATGCTGCAAGAAAGCATTGGCAGCATCCTTGCTGGCACCAAGTGACCCGGACGACGATGGCACACGGGAAGAGGGATGCTGACACTGACACTGTCGTGTGTTAGGCAGCAACAGCATGGGGCAGGTGTAGAGCAGCAGCAATGGGAATTTCCCATTTTTGTAGCATTTTGAAATGTCTACATAGAACAAAACTGAGAGGCCAGAAGACATTTCTGGCTTGTTTTCTGTAAGTCCATCCAGCTTTCAACTAAATGTACAGAAACCTAAGACTGTGAAGTTTTAAGCAGAGAACAGAGAAAACACTGTTTCAAAGGAAGAGTAGATAGCATCATATGATGGACAATGAGTCTGCCTGGGATAGTAAATGCAACTGAAAAATGGAATGCAAATGCTAGATTATGCTTTGAGCAGTTTTCCATAGTCCTGACAATATTATAATTACCAAACTACAGACTTTGTAAATGAAACAATTTGGTCTGGTGCTTAAGGAATAATTTGAGTTTCTACAAGAAAAAAGAACCCAAATTGCACCTTCTGCCTTTCCACAATGCTTCAAGGCCATGGGCATCTGTATTTCAGGATCTGACTTTTGGAACCTCACATTTTCATCAAACAGAAGGAATTGATGCAGCGATCTCCTTAAGCAGCTCCAAAGCCAGGCACCATCACTCTAGTAAGTCAGGAATCCAGTTCAGATATATGAAGTACTGAAGAAACTGTGATAATTACTGACTCATACAACTGGAGCCACAGAATCTCTCTCAGTAACCTTTTCTGTCTCATACAAAACATTTTCCTATCTATCTTTTACACTGTGTGCTTGTACAGTGGTATAGACTGAACTTCACTTGTTATGGCATGAACTTTTATGGGCTATGGGGCAGGGAGGAGAGAGACACAAACAGAAAGACATGGAGGCAGGGGGAACTTATCACCACTGACACATCTTGCCTTTTCTGCCTTTGCAGAAGTGACCCATGCACCTTCCTGAAGTCTTTACATGGTCTTCTGATATACGACAATTCATTGCTATTGTATGTTTGTGTATTAACGTGAATGTACAGATGTGACTGTGTGCATAGACGTGCATGTGTGCATATAGCTCTGTGTGTATGTGCACATGGGATGTTATAATCTACCTATAGATCATGTATTACATATTATATGCAACATGGGATGTTTACAAGTGGTTTGAGCACATATATTCCTAGAGCCATGGATTTATTTACAAGGGTAAGGGACTGCTAGAGGCCCAGCAGCACTAGTGGCTGCTGCACCCAGACTCCAACAGCTTGTGGTGTAATTGAGGCCATATTGCCAAAGGGCTCCCCACTTTAGGCAGAATCACGTCCTTTTCAAGGTGATAGTCTCCCATGAAACATGAATAAGCATATAACATAGCCATTCTTCTTCTGGCATAAGTGAAAGCATCTGTGAAGCCTAATACATCAGTGACTCAGAAAGGATATCATCAAATTCAGTGTGATGCAGAATAAAGCTACAAAAGTTGCCCCCCTTTTGGAAATCTTTTACTCCAGTGAGAAGCTGAAGAAACTCCAAAGAATTGCAAAAGCTTTTACAAGAAAATTAATGATAGAATTCCTACTGAACTATCTGCTCTGTAATTAAAGAAATGAGAAATGTTTTCTTTGGGCATTGACTAATGAAACAAAATTAAAAAATCAGTAAAATCACAAAAGATTATAATACAAATACATTAATAATTCAGAAACCTTAATATTCTACAAAGGAGACGTGTGATCAGCTTAAGAGGACTTGCAGGTTTCTAAATGTTTAAAATAATAGTGACACCTGCAATAGGAATGAAAAAGAAATAATTGCTTTTGATGGACATACAATGATCTTCTGGTATCCTAGAAAGACTTCTAGACGCCAACAACTTTTAGCAAATGCGCTGAATCTATGTGAGCACACCTAAATTGTTTTGCCATTCAAGTGCAGGAAATATACAGGAACATTATCTTATATTTCTCATTTGCACCTTCAAGCCACAGTCTTCTGGTTTTTTGGTACATGGTAAGGATTCAGAATCATCTTCACAAGACCAGCAGGTCATTTAAACTTGCATAATTAAGAACAATGCATTAATTACCATAATTTACTAATAAATAAATCAGAATATTTCTGAAGTAAGATTCCGTTGTGCTTTCTTTTCCTCTTGGGAGAAAGAGAAGGGTGGAATGTCACACTGTTGTGACAAATGAAGATGACCTGAGGCCTTGTGCTTTTATGATCTGTCAATATCTTTCTGGTAATAAGATGCCCATAACTGAACACAGCATTGCAAAAGCATGTTGTGCATCCTAAAAACACATAAAGAAAGATTATTAGCTTCCTGCTCTAATATATAATGATAGGGTGCCTGGTCAATGCAACCCAAAACCACATTGACCTTTTTTTCATAAGAACAACATATTGGAAGCTCATGTCTAATTTGTTACTTAATATCCCTCGAGTCTCACTTCAGCACATGGATGGAATTTTTATTTTAAAGGATCCTTTCCATTCTGGTTTCTATCATCTTTTATTGTTATTTCAAAATAATAATGTTACAAATATAAATCCACACTGAATGACTGGTTATTGTATTTCCAGGGGATTACCTTCTATAACCCAAATCCTGATTGCTTGGGTAATATGAGATGAGACTTAGAACCAAAATTACTATTTCATTGCGATAAGTAACGAGGAGCTGGCTGTAGACCTGCAACAAATACAGAGGTAAGATACAAGCAGTGAGTAAATAATTATTCAGAAATTAAAATTTCTAGTAAATATGTAATTTTTAAAAGCCACAAATTAATTAAAGGGCCAAGTAACATCATTTAGCTAAATTTAGCCAGGTGAAAGCTTTTTTCTAAGTGAGTCTTCATCTCTATTAACTGCTGTTGCTGATCCCTGAGGGTTCAACACAAGTCAGTTGCCTTGTTTAATGTTAGAAGAGCCTGGTGCCCTAACTTTGTTTCCCTAAAGAGAGTGTGTAATGCAACTGGAATGCTAATGGGTGACATGTTGCAGGAAAGAGGAAGCAGGTTATCATATTCAGGACATTGACAACTCAAAGCGTTTGGTGATACTAAACAACAATGCTCACTTGACTAGCACGGTAGCATTAGAAAAGCCAAGTCCAGACCTGTCACTAGGATATGTCATGCTCAAAAACTGGATTAAGTTCAAAATGAAATGTCCTGAATACAAAAAGAAAAGCTCCCAAACAAGATTCAGGGTATGTATTACAAATACAGAATAATAAACCAATGGATTCATCTTATTTCTGTAGTTACCAAGGCAGCTCTGCAATGGGCAGTCCATCTACTTTCTTACTGGTATCTTTGTTAATACCTTCCTTATAGTAAACAAAAAATAAAAGCTCTATAAAGTATATAAAACTGTGAGATGTTCATTTTAAGCATTCACATATGGACATAGCTGGAGAGCAAAAGCACTTGTAAGCCTCCATAAGCAGCACTCAGCATGATATGAGCATGCTGTGACACAGACAAGGCAGCACAGCTGGGTAGATCACAGTGTCCTGCACCTCAGAGCTGCAACGACCCTCGGAGAAGCAATCCCCAATGGAGGGGCTTCAGAAAGCTTCCTGCCTAGCAGAAGAAAGTAATTGCCATGATCAATCTGCACTTTGCTGCACCTGGTGATTTAGACCTCTGCGACCACCCTGTGAAGATGTCCGCAATGTAGAAGCATCTCCTAGATACACCGAAGATGGTAATTGGCTTCTTAGTACCATTCATCCACTCAGAAACTGTGCAAGACTTAGAAAGATTTTAACAGAACAAAGCACTGGTCTGGGGGGGTTTTTTAGGATGATTTACCTTTTCAGTGAGAGGATTATTCCCTCTCCTGAAGAGTCAGACCAGTCCGCTCTACATCCCCTCTTTTTCTTGTTTTAATTTTCTAATTACATAATATAAGAAAAAGAACAGGGCCCAGATTATATGAGCAACGCTCAGTCAGGGACCTGTGGTTTCAAGGCCTGTACACAGTAGCTTTCAGCTAGTCTCATATTGCCTGAATCTTTCATGTCTGAAAAGCTAGGAATAGCAGTATTTGATCACCGACTTCGGAAGGACACTTTGAGGCTTAATCCACTGCATTGCTTAATATTTCGTGAAATCTAATAATATACATTCAGAAGTTATTACTGCTCTAGGCTAATGTACTTCATATGTGTAATATGGGTACAACAATAGTCCAGATTTTTATGTTGTTCTACAATGAAAGCTTTTACTTCATCATGAGACACACACACCCTTCTTTTATGCTGCTTATATTTGCACCAATCCAAACTTCAACCACACTAGAATCTTCTTCACATGTCTGTCTCACGGAGCTGAAATGCACAGCAACAATGACTAATTTGCATGATGACTAATTATCATTAGACCTCAATAGTCATTAATGGGGAGATATTACAGCATACATTGTTTTCCCAGTAAAGTAATAGAAGGATTAGTGCTAAGTCTGACACCATTTAACATTGTCATATGCTTAAAAAACAAGATCAGCCATGACAAAGGCATGGTGATCACAGACAACTTTGCTTTGTGATCAGTGATACCAAGGACCAGCCATCTGCACAGTAATCTAGGTTGCTTGGCAAGATCATAAAACTCAGGATTGAAAAGGTCTTCAAATGGCCATCTAGTTTGTTCCCCACTCCCAAACCAAGATTAGAGATGCCTGTGCACCCTCATAAAAGCTTGCATAATCTGAATTTAAATACTGTATAGAAATTCTCCCAGGAGGGAGGATTTCTGGCACACTGAATCTCTTCCAGGGTTTCACCATCCTTAGAGCGCAGAAGCTTTTCCTGGTGTCTAAGCCAAGTCTACGGACATGCAATTTGAACCGCTGTTTTTTGTGCAGTTCTCCATGCACATCTGCTCTCTATCTTTGCAGTAGTGACCTTTAGCTTACTTAAAGGCTGCCAGCAAATTTTAATGCTGCCTTCTTTTCTTTAGGCTATCCCTGTTTGTTCAAGCTTCCCTCAAAGGGACATTTTACAGACCTCTGGTCATTTCCAGTTTATTTCTCCAGTTTGTCAGGACCCTTATAATTTCAAACTGTGCCTTCCTTCGTAGTCCTCTCCCCTTCATATCCACTGCAGCCTCCACAGACGTCTTCTTTATCCCATCCTCCAGGTCATCTGTAAAAATACTGAGCAGTTGTAGACACAAGGTGGACCCTGTCCATTTTGAGTGATATCAGTCGTAAATAATCTTTGAGCATATTTTCCCAAACAAAGTTGTATATTTTATTGCCATTAACCCAGAGAGTGCTTCCTTATCTCTGCAGTCAGTGTATCACATGAGGCAGTGACAAACGCTGCCAACCACTTCTCATCCGCTGGGGAGATGTGTCATCTTGCACAGGAGTCCAAAGAATTGACACAAGTTCTCTCTGACAAAGCCCCTCTGTTTGTAGCTCATTTTATTGCTTTCATAGAGGTGCTCACAGGTATTGGTTCCAATGGTTTTTCAGTAAATTGTTGCCTTAGGTCAGGGCAGGGCTATGGGGAGCTGGAGACTGGCCCCACTTGCAGAGGCTCCTGGGATGTGGGCAGGGAGCTGCAGGGGCTGAGCAGGGACAGTCAGGGCTGGCAATGCTCTCATGGCCCTGGTAGTTTGCTTTGTTTCAGAACAATGAAAATCTTGCTATTTAGCCATGTTGATCTCTTCTGACGTTGCCCACCTGCTTTTGCCTCAACAGAACAGTCTGCATTGGTTCCATCAGTACTGCTTTTCAAACAGCCACTGCCATCTCTGAAACTAGCCTTCCTGAAACCAGTCTTGGTGTTTTGTGGTTCTGCCTCCATCCTTTTCAAGGGATTATGAATCCCACTGCACTCAGTGAAATAATTTTCAGCCACCACATCCTCAGCTGGCTCTTTGCTGCTGCTGAGGATCAGCCCTCACAGACAACATCCCCCTGCTGCTTGCCTTTGCTGGCTCCCAGATTGAGACATCTCACTCTCGCATCCAAACCGAGACATCTCATTCCTGTATCCAAAGGACAGCTGGGTGCTTCGAGTTCTCTCCTAGTCCTCTCTCATCAGCTCTTGGCTTGCTGAAAAACCCTGTTGTCTTCAGGTTGCTTGCTTGGCTTAATTCCATCAGTTGCTCATCCAGCGGTTGTCATTCTTGGTTTTGTTGCTTGTAGCAGATTCCCTCCTTGAAAGTAGACATGCTTGTTCCTTCTGCCAACAGGCAGCGAGTTCTTACAGCTGGGCAGCCTGGCTTTCAGGGTAAGGGCTTCAAAGTGTTTCTTTTAACTAAGCCTCTCTCATATCTGTTCTCACAGGACAAGCCTTTTGTATTAGTAGGCTAATTGATACCACTGCAAGACAGGGACAACAATGTGAGGTGATCCAACACAGGCACTGTTTACCCTTTTCTCTCTGAGCAGCTGCTTGGATGTCAGTGGGAAAGACTCCTGTCTATGTCCTAGTAGTACCATCACTCTGGGTTTATATTCAGCTACTTCCAGAGGCCAGTCCTCTCCTCACCTTCCTCCCCACTTCCATACTGCTCCCCCAGCCAGTCCTATACATCTGCATGCCCAAAGAGCCCTGGTCCTCTTTCACTTCTTCTCCAGCTGCAAAACTCACCCTTGATCAGCAGAGAGCCCTCTGGTAGTCACTGCTAATGGGAACATCAGAGATGGAGGCAGGCTAGGCCATGGCCAAGCCAAGCACACCCAAAACTAGGCTGTCTATGAGGGACCTTCCCACCCAGGGAAGACAGTATCAGGGAAACCTAGTCTGATGCTCTCATCAAATTGGCTGTTGTTAACTCCCTATGAATAAGGAAAAAATAAATTTCTTTGTACTGTCCTTGCAAATAGCAAACTAAGATTTGGCCCACACTACTGAGGAGTCAGCTGGATCCTGTTGTGAATTACTCCAGCAACTATCTCACACCAAGTAAATAATCATTTTGGGTATTTATTAAATGCTTCACTGGTTTTATTTATTCTTCAGATGTCTTGCATTGGTTTACAAGTATTTTACAGTGGCCCACTGTCCTTTTTATTTCCAGTATTCCGTTAAAATGAATATACACCTTAAGAGTTTCATACACTTGTCTGGCTCACCTACAATCTTAACTCCTAAAAAGGCTTATTGCACATATTCCTTATCCTGTGTTAAAGTTCCTCCCACTAGATTAGCAAGTTGATATGTAAAATCGCCCTTTTGTGTGTGTTTGTGTGGGAAGGGGACTCTTATCTTTGCTCCTCAGTTTTTGGAATAACATCCTGCCACTGACAAAACCTGAAAGTCTGCTGCCAATGCCAGATATGCAATTCTGTCTTTCTCTCTAGGATGCTTCCATCCCTGCCAGTGCCTTGACTGCAGAGACTGGCAGGAACAACATTTGTGCTCCCACATCTATGCATGTTCCTGCCAGAGCCTCAGAGTTATTTTGGCTCTGCTTTGGGTCCTTTCCCAACCAACACCATGATGTGTGTGCACAGCGATGTGCAGCATGGGCTACTGATTGATCTGGTGGCTGGCTGAGCCTGGGTAACTGCTCAGCAACATCTCTGCTACCTGGGAGCTTCCATTTCTGCTCCTGGGATGTTGCAGCAGCCTCCACCTGGTCCTTATCCCTATTCCTCTGGGAACCTATTTATTGTACAGGGTGTTAGGACCCATTCACCACCATTGTCCTTACTTACCTCCAGGGAATGCTCACCAACATATTGGGGTCTTCAGTAGTTGTGTCTTCTCCCTTTTTAATTGGGTCTGGATACTCACTGCAGCAAGTATCACATGTGTTTCGTTTCAGCAGGGGAAAACTATGGGTGAACATGGAAGTCACTTGGCCTTCTCTGCTGAAAGAAGTATTTTGCCATGATGGCCAATAGCCGCAACTTCCTAAGAAACTTCTGCTTCTCTACAGAAGTTCTGTTTTTTCAGCTAGGAGCTGTGAGTAATCCCAGACAAGTTTTGCATTGCTTCATGTGATTTCTCAGCTGCTTCTTAAAAAAAAAAAAAGTAAATATTAAACTTAGTTCATTCAGACCTTGAAAAGTAAAATGGCTGTAAGGGGCAGAGGGGATGCACAGGCTTGGATAAATCTCATTTATCTCTCTAAAGAGAAAGGATAAAAGTCCATGAATTGGAAAAAAAAAATAATAAAATGTTAAAAAAGAGGCAACAGTATCCTTTGGTTCTCAATTTTTGTATTTTTATATGTGCTGTTAAATACACCATAAATGTATTGAAGCGTTAGTTTTTTTGACAAGTCTTGTATTTTAGGTCATTTTGTAATGCAGCAAGTCACTCCAGAGCAGCTAAGTATGGTGGTGAAAAATTGTTTCATTGGTGACTGCAGTAAACAGCCTAATAAATCTAAGACAACAGAAAAACTCAGGGTGCTCACTTACAGCAAGAGATTAGCCCTGCATTCCAGACTTACTGCATCCTGCCCAGCTGCCTGGGTTCAGCCCTGCTTCCCATCTCACAGTCACGCTGGGCTCTGTCATTCAGTCATGATTTATTTACCCAGGCTGTTAAGTTGTCCTGGCACTTCCACAAGAACTTGTAATGGATATGTAGCTGGCAGAGGGCATGTGTACACAGCGCAACGCTGTGCAGCATCAGAGATACCCATCTGGCTGGGAGGGAGCCAGCACACCTACATGGAACAGCGAAGCACACTGCAAAAATGCAAACCTGAAAGCCCAGCCACGTTCAACCACATAAGGGAATTAGCTCAGCTTAGTAGAATAATAGAATCATAGAATCATAGTACTGCATGTGTCTGGCTTATGTCCCCCAGACCAGCAGGATAAGGGCCAGCAGAGAGATCTTAGTGCTCATCTCTACTGTGCAAGGCTGGTGCTCCCCACAGAGGTGGCTGCGCTGCCTTCTCCTGGTGGTAAAACAAGCTCTTCTCTCAGCCTCTTCAGTGCAGTAAATGCAGAAATATCATCTGCTCTTTCCTCCTTCTCCTTACTGAGCACTGGCTACCACCAAGATGACCTTTGACAGAATATACTTGTAATACTATTTATGTCTTGAATTGTTGGCATACTTTGTCAAATAATGGATTTACATCCCACCTAGTTGATGTATGAAGTCCAAACATGATTTATAAGTCATGTCACTTCGTATGCTTTTGCATTCATTTAACAGCCATTGAGCTGATTTATGGCTTGAGCTTTTGAACTATAAATCACAATTGTATTCTACATTTCCTGTAACTTATTTGTAATCCAGCACTTTCTACTTTTG
Source organism: Psittacula echo (assembly GCF_963264785.1). Lineage (NCBI taxonomy): Eukaryota > Metazoa > Chordata > Aves > Psittaciformes > Psittacidae > Psittacula > Psittacula echo. Next base: position 93,481,035 of record NC_137737.1, on the reverse strand, counting down.
TTATAAGCTTTGCTTTACTAACTTGTCTATACAAACAGAAAAAAGGTGCCATGCTTAATGAACTGAATGAAGCTCTATATATAGAGGGTATACTTCACAATGCACCTTTAGCACCACCCATTTCATCATCCAAGGTAAAACTGTTCTAGCTTTTGTATAACCACAGCACACATATCCCATTAACCATTCTGCAGCTCTGTAAAGGTCATTGCCTAACTCAAACCAACATCTTTGAGTATTTGTGGTCTGAACCACTGTTTCAGACCCAAATGGGACAAACAGCCAGCATGCATTCGCACCGGCTCAGTACACCTGAACTGAGCTCTGGGTGCCTTTCTCCAGGATGAGCTGAATCTCCTTCTTTACTGATGAAGTTTCACTGACTATTTTTCAAGCTTATTTTTAATTTCATACTTTTCACTTTGGACACTGGGGTTCCCCCATTGTATCAAGAGTGCATCATTGCTCTGCTGGGGAAACTTAAGTGGCACATAGATGTCCCAATCACCCCCATGTAAAATCTGAATTTTCTCACCCCCAAGCACCATGTGTCTATCAGCTTTTATCCCACAAAACCATGCAGTATGTCCATTGGCATTATTAATGCCGGCTGTGGTATGTCGCCCTACATACAGTACAATGGAGGGTACATCAGAGGAATGGCCTTGCAGAGGATGAGTCCCCCTTTAGGACACAGAGCACCCCAGCATCCTTTTCTTGGCCTTTACCTCTGTTGTCATCTGTGCCCACCCACTGCTAGCTCCAAACTTTCATCTCACTATGGAAGCAGGAAGCTGAGGCCATGCTCAGCTTTGCGGTTATACAACAAAGAGGGGGTGAAACCAATAGAGCATGGGATGGCAGGACAGCTTGGGCTGAGTACAAAATGACACTTGACCATAGCAGGTCTCACAGCAGAAGGTTACTAAGGCCTCCTGAGCACAAAGGAATAGTGCTAACACAACCCCAGAGAGATGGCAAGCCACTAAACCCAGAGGTTTTTAGTGAGGGGGGCCTCAGACAACTAGTACTGCCTGTGCTGCACACTTCAGCATTAGAAGTGTGAACTACCATCTGAGTATTTTGGTTGTTACTTTTGCTTATGAATACCCCATGGTCTTAACAGAGACGGAATAGGTAACAAACTTAAAGAGAAAGTAAAACGAGTGCTTACAGCTAATTCAATTATTCTCCCTAAATTTTCAGTTTAAAACAGATGTAAAGTTCAGCAACTAACTGGAGGTGAAGACCTCTCTTCACGTGTAATAGTAAAGTATCTCTTGGGAGCTAGGACAGGAAACCCAGGCATGCATCTGTATATTATACATTAACTATATATAGTAACAGAGATGTCTTCCGCTGTTGTGCCTGAGTCTCTATAACTGTCAGGTATTTCCTTTCAGGAAAAGTGGCTTGTGTCTTGCATCTGTAGATTTATCAAATATATTTCAGAAAAAGTTGGAAGACTTTAACACCAGCAGATTACAAAAGCAAGTTCAGCTACAACAAGAAGTCACATTCAAAGAAGTGAAAAGGAAACCTCTCTCATAAGCTTCAGTAACAACTGGGTATTTCTTTATACAAAGCAACAAAATTGTTCATATGGATGAGAACTGCCAAAGTCCTAAGGTAGGCACCTAGTCCCTTTTCTCCTTCTGTACTTGGTGTACTTGTGATCATGTGCTGGTGATTGAGCAAGCACAGTAGGCGAAGTCACCGAAAAGCCTTTAAAAACAATGAGTATTTGGTTCTTTATTTGGATCTTGTGATTAAAAACCAGACATGGGAACACTGACCGAAAAATAAGTGCCAAAACATCTGTTCCAAAGACCAAAATGACTGCTCAGAGATCATTATTGTCACCACTTTGTGATTGACATTCCCACTCCTGCAGACTGTTTCTGTGAATGGTTGACCCACAAGGTGAGTATCACAAGTTTGGAAGTAGGCAGTTTGAGTGTGACACACAATAGCCTTCTACATGTCCCCACAATACACACTAAAAAATCCAAGCAAATTGTTGTAAGAGCACTGCCAGGAGCAAAGGAAAGGCTGCAGAAATTCAAGTCACAGTACTTTGTGTTACACTAAAACTTTCAGTCTACATTTTCCACCTCAGCTGACTCTGCTGAGAGCTAAGCAGGAGACAGCCTCACTGCCGTATTGTCAACATCAACCCCTTAACACACACAGAAGTGCCGTGTACTTGCAGACACTGACATGAAATGCTCTTAAGAGTGCAATAACAAACTGGTTTATATAAAAGGCAAGGAAAGGCTATGTTTACAGCAGACCAATGATTCTGTCGATGAAAAGTAACGACTTTGGTGTATGCAACAGCCCTGTTGGTTCCAAGTGGCTTGCGGTATTTCTACACAAGAGAGATGTACCATATATCATGTCTATCTCAACCCGTATGCTACTCCAGGGCCATCCTGAACCAGTGCATTAAAAAATGGACAGAGACTTCAGTACCCATAAGAACTATATGTATAGAATGTTTCTAAAACGGAAGACTTATCTAAGGAATTCCCAAGGAGGGGATTTCCAGGGTAAAAAAGCAAAGCAGAAGCAGCGCAGACCTGAGCAATTCCCCAGAACGTAGCTGTCACAATATTTTATAGTTCTCTTTTTTCTGCTACAGTGTTTGGGGTGCGTGTTGCTTTAGGGAGCTTTCTGGTAGGTATTGCCAAAAGGCTGAATGGTTTAAATGAGAAAAGCATTTAAAAGTCATCTTTCTTCCATTCTTTTCTCAGTTAAAGTTTTAGACTCTTTTTAATTAGGCAATGCTTGTAGATGGAGAATGCTTCTGACTTAAGAGCAATGGTCATGAAAGGCTTGTGACTTATTAGAGCAGATGTTTAAGGTCTTTTAAGATCTTTTAAGATCAAATTGCTCTGGCAGAAAAAACATATTCTTTAGTGATTACACTGATGAATTTTATTTTCCATTTATATAAGCACTGTTTTAGAAAACGCAGTTTGAGAGGTTCCAACTAGAAATGTGAATTGTTACATACTCACAGCTAGCAATGTTTCCCTTCTGTGCAGGTGTCCCATTTTCCCTCGAATGCTAATGAATTTGCCCTGGTGTTTACTAAGAATAAGGGAATGTGCTAAAATGGTGTTTATACAGTTAACACTTTTTAAAAAAAAACAAAACAAAAGAACCTAATAACTGGTTCAGGCTTGGTATCATGTGTGGCAGCTAGCTTCGACTGTATAAAGTATTTAAGAAACTAGAAATCAGAGTATTTTGCCTGCTTTGGTCTCTTAAGGAGAGTAGTTCCTTACGAATCCTACATCCATATGGATCTAATATTTCTGAAAGAAAGCATTATCCATCATGTTATTTAGGCACCACCAGTCCTGAGCTGGTGTTTATGGTTAAATAAATCAAGCTGCAAACAGGTTTACACAGCCTTTTTTCTCCTTTGGGCAGCTGCACGCAAGGACTCTTGTTGGGTGCCACCCTGGCACAGGGCAAAAGCAGAATTTTCAGGTGATTTTCCCTGTCTCTAAAAATTCATTAGAGGAAAAACAGTGAACAGATGTTTAAAAGCCAAGAAATTGCTGCCATGAATATTTTCAAATCAAGCATTGGAAAATTACTTATTGTATTACAGACATTCAGGGCTACTTGGAACTCCTATGACCTACAGGCTGAAGGTCAGTTCTTTTCTCAGATCTGTCACAAGCAGCAGAGAGAACTGGGTCATGTCCATGTTTTGACACATTTTTTTTTTTTGCTATGCAGCCATAGCCCTGAAATAAAACTGCTTGGAGGTGTTCTGCTGAAGATATTAAACTCTCAGTATGCAGAGGCGATGATCACTTACATCACTGAATGTTGCTGCATGGAGTAAGAGTTGGTCTCTACAACAGAGAAATGGGCACACACACTAGTAACACCCACAGCTCGTTTCCTTGGCAAGCTAGGTTAGCATCCTTGTTTGGTGCAAGCACTAGGCAGCATTTAGAAAGGGAAAAACAAAAGGGCCCATCTGTTGACTAATACAAATATATTTTAAAAGCAGCTTTCATCAGCTAGAGCTACTGCCACTTCTGTGCAGTAGATGAGGTAGTAATCCTGCAGAAAAAACAAAGTGTAATTCTAAACAGTATCATAAATCATTCTATTAGGTACCCAGATTTAGCCTGCATTTTAATACAGATATACAAAACTGCAAACCATAGACATAGTACTTCATACTTAAGAGGAATACCTTTCTGTTTTTTCACTAGAAGTTGTTTGTTTCATCTGTAGCAGACTTTTTATGTACAGGTAAGAGCCTTTAGGCCAAAGAAGTGCCCTTCCATTGCCTCATAACATTTCCTTTACCTCCAGTAAGATGCAAACTGTTAAACAGTATACCCACTAGTCATATTTTTGTTGCCATGATAATTTTGACATTATGTGCCACTGGTGACCCAACACCAAACATTTCCAAGGGAGAATCTGTGTCAGTGTATACATCATGGCATGATCTTTAATTACAGTTACAGATGTATCACTTTAAAAGGGTTGGGCAATTTGGCTTTCCATCCACAAGTGACTAATTTTTAGAAATTATCAATTTTCAGTACTCTGGAGAAGACGTTTTTGAAATCCAAAGTTTTTGTAGTTTTAATGATTCCAAAACTGCCAGTAACAAGCACAAATTTTACAGAATAAATAGTTAATGCACAATATATTATAAACACAAAAAAACCCCAATGCATTCTTATATGTGCTCATCACAAAAATAAAAGATGATAGTACAAGATGAAAGATTTGACAGGCCGGGCCTTGCTGGGCCAAGAAAGGCTGAAAAGTATCCAGTGTTTGCAAGCATCAGTTTGCTTGGCTGTTGTAACTGACATCATTCTGTCTGTTGCAAATGTAATCCCATCAGACGCACTATCTCAATAGCAAAAAAGTGCTTATTAATATAAATAATAACCTTGTTAATAACCTTGTTTAAGAATTGATACTTACTCCTCAAAGCTGCACATAAAATCTGTGTGTGATACATTCACAGTGAAATTTCATCCTCTTGGGTGAATCCAGCAGGATGCAAACCATTGGCAGTTATCCTTATGAGAAACTCCAAGCTTGCTTTTGAGTTAGTTTGCCTGCCAAAGCTGGAACAGCTCACTTGAAACATTCTTCATCATTGCTGGCTGACAAGATCTTCCTTCCCAGCAAACAGCAGCTGTCCCTGCCTACTGGCTGTAGCGTGAGAGGACAAGAAAACAAATTCAAATACTGGTATTTTGCCACAGAAGTTGCATAATATAGAAGAATGGTTTGGGTTGGAAGGGATCTTAAAGCTCATCTAGTTCCAGACCTCTGCCACAGGCAGGGACACCTCCCACTAGACCAAGTTGCTCAAAGTCCTGTCCAGCCTGGCCTTGAACAGGATGGGGCATCCACAATTTCTCTGGCCAACCCATTCCAACATCAACCTTAGTGACACTTACACTTCCTGAAAAGGAATTGGAGCATCTGAATGTCAGACAAACACCTTGCAGTCTGGGTCTTTCTATTTTCAGTGTAAGAGGTGGGCAGACACTTTTTCCAAGTGCAGATCCTTTCCTCTATAGATCTGATTGTTTTCCTTCATCAGTTCCACCCAGATGGGCAGTCTGCTTTGCAGTTTCACCTGGTGCAATTTGAGGTTATTTGCTGTGCTCAGTACTGATGGTGAGACCAAATCAACCAGAGCCTTGAGGTGGAACTGCTCTACATATCTCTTATCTCTGAACTGAGCAAACCAGAAGATATCATCAGCCTCCAGGTTTTAAAGCAGGATTTATTAGAATTCTGCATAAAATATTGGTGCAAAGTAACTTGCCAAGTAAAGAAATATTATTACATGAATGACGTAAATTCTGAGATACAAGTATTTAAACAGCCTTCTAGGGAAGGCCCCTCCCTCAGGGCTGCTGCCGGTCTCACCCGGCCCCTCTCTCCACCTGCTCAGGCTCACAGCCTTTGGGGCAGTCGCAGCCTACCCTCCCTTTTTAACAGAACGTACATAGGAAACACAGGCTGCCCCAAACTGCCCCAAAACTGTAACCACTCAACCCAGACAACAAAGGCTATGAGAAGCAATGTGCCCCTCATCTCTCAGCGACAGCTTACTATTAGCTGCCATTTTATAAACAAGACCTGTCTTCTCTGCACTGTAAATGTTCCCAAGGTTGGATACATGGAGGACTGAAAGCAACATTTCCAACCTTGAACCTCCTCTTCCTCCTGCAGTGCTCTGAGCTCACTAGGGTCTTGCTTCAGCAAAGATTAATCTGCTGCAGTGGAAGTCCAAGCTGCCAGGAGGAAGAGGACAAGAAACCTTGCTGGCAGACCTGGCCAGCCTGCACAGGCTTTGCCAGACTTCTGAATAAGCTCATCTCTGCGTGACTGCTCAGTGCCATATGCATATGTTTCCAATAAGCTCAAAACATTGCTTGGTTTTGCACCAAGCATGGCATCAGGATGCTTCCCTGACTTCTCACCAGACCACTGAAGGACATGTTCAGCACACTGGATTCTTTCATATATGAGATTGCTTATCTGTAGGTATCTCTTGTTCAGCTTCCAATTTCTTACTCAGTGCAAGACTCAGATAAGCCTTTCCACTCATCATTATTGCTGTTAAAAGGTTACATCTTTAGCTCATATCAGCCCCACTGACTGCTTGCCATCTGACTTAACGTGGTCACTAACATGTAGGCTTTAAATCCACAATGCGTCTGCAGTCTGTAGCTCAATATTTAAGTTGGCATATTGGTCTTTTAACAACCAAGAATGCACTGGGAGGAAATTCTGTTCTTATTTAGTATGTGTGCACATTTGTAATGACAAATTCTGCTTTAACAAATAACAAATAATCCAAAGCCTTTTAAGTATCTGAAGGGGGCCTATAGGGATGCTGGGGAGGGACTCTTCATTAGGGACCGTAGTGATAGGACAAGGGGTAATGGGTTAAAACTTAAACAGGGGAAGTTTAGATTGGATATAAGGAAGAAATTCTTTACTGTGAGTGTGGTGAGGCACTGGAATGGGTTGCCCAGGGAAGTTGTGAATGCTCCATTCCTGGCGGTGTTCAAGGCCAGGTTGGATGAGGCCTTGGGTGGCATGGTTTAGTGCAGGGAGTCCCTGCCATGAGGAAGGTTGGAACTTGATGATCTTAAGGTCCTTTCCAACCCTAACCATTCTATGATTCTATGTACAAATCAGAAGGGTTGTGGCAGAAAATCTCTGTACCGAAGAATAAGCCAATAGTGGTGAATTATCCCAGAGACAAATAAACCAGATTTATTATATTTGAGTATGGAGAACTTCTCCTGAATTACTTCCACATCACATACTGTACAGGTCAGAAAGAGACCTGAAATGAAGAGAGAGCTGAAATGAGCTAAATGAGCAAGAGAGCTAAAATGAAAGTAAAACAGTAACTGTAAATTGGGCATTTCCCAACTTGTGCACAGCAAGCCAGAAATATTCTTCTAATCATTTTGGCATGTGAATTTATTAATTTAGCTTGACATCCTGCATTTAAGTAAGACAAAAAGTAATGGACCAAGTTCATGACTTGATCTCAAGTTCTCAGCATATATCTGTACTCTGCATGAGTTTGTAGTCTTACAAGAATGAAAGTAGTGCTCATGCATTTGATCCGTGTTGGGGTACTGAGGTGAGGAGGCATGTGTGCTTGTGTGCAATGGCACCTGGCTGACCATGTAGGCCTGTCTGGGAAGGGAGTGACTTTAAGAAGCTTTCTGATCAGCAAAAACCTGAGCAATGATGTAGCTAGTTGCTATGTGGAAGTGTCCTGCCAATAATTCAGGACTGTCAGGGTGCAGGAGGGTACATTAAAGTATTCTGCATTCCTGGGTGGGGATGAGCAGCATGAATGGGGAGGAAGGCTCTTTCGTAAGCATCAACAAAGTGTTGACAAAGGAGAACATGCTCCAGAGGCATTGCTTCACTCCAAGCATTCCTCTAATCCCTTCAGACATGATGGCAGAAAAGACAGGTTGATGAGGCATCTTCAGAAGACAGCTTTTTGTCTCCATCTTTGTCTCCCCGCTCTGGGGCCAAGAGGATCAAAATATAGGTCAAAGTCTTCCAAAGTTTAGTACAGAGCACTGGCCCCAAACCTCTAAGACTGTGAAGCATGAAGCATGGGTATAACACAAAGGCAGAAACTGAAAATGAGACAGGTACCTGAAACTGTAAGAGGCTACTGACATGCTGTAATGTTTGCGTCCTTATACCAGGTGGTGGGAAGCATGTTAACCACCCAAGTCTTGGAAGGCGAACGCAGGGACTGTGAGAATGAGGACCCTAGGCCCACTGTAGGAGAGGATCTGGTTCGCAACCATCTTAAAAACCTAAACGTACACAAGTCCATGGGACCTGATGAAATCCATCCGCGGGTCCTGAAGGAGCTGGCGAATGAAGCTGCTAAGCCACTGGCCATCATATTTGAAAAATCATGGCAGTCAGGTGAAGTTCCCAACGACTGGAAAAAGGGAAATATAACCCCCATTTTCAAGAAGGGGAAAATGGATGACCCAGGGAATTACAGACCAGTCAGTCTCACCTCTGTGCCTGGCAAAATCTTGGAGCAGATTCTCCTGGAAGGCATGCGAAGGAACATGAAAAACAAGGAGGTGGTTGGTGATAGCCAGCATGGCTTCACTAAGGGGAAATCCTGCCTGACGAATTTGGTGGCCTCCTATGATGGGGCTACGAAACTGATGGACAGGGGCAGAGCAGTTGACATCATCTATCTGGATTTGTGCAAAGCGTTCGACACTGTCCCACATGACATCCTTGTCTCTAAATTGGAGAGACATCAATTTGATGGGTGGACCACTCGGTGGATAAAGAACTGGCTGGATGGCCGCACACAAACAGTTGTGGTCAATGGCTCGATGTCCAGTTGGAGACCAGTAATGAGTGGTGTCCCTCAAGGATCAGTGTTGGGACCGGTCTTGTTCAACATCTTTGTCGGTGACATGGACAGTGGGATTGAGTGCGCCCTCAGCAAGTTTGCCGATGACACCAAGCTGTGTGGTTCGGTTGATACGCCGGAGGGAAGGGATGCCATCCAGAGGGACCAGGCCAGGTTGGATGAGGCCTTGGGTGACATGGTTTAGTGTGAGGTGTCCCTGCCCATGGCATGGGGGTTGGAACTAGATGATCTCAAGGTCCTTTCCAACCCTAACTATTCTATGATTCTATGATATAAGGAAGAAGCTCTTTACTGAGAGGGTGGTGAGGCACTGGAATGGGTTGCCCAGGGAAGCAGTGAATGCTCCATCCTTGGCGGTGTTCAAGGCCAGGTTGGGTGAGGCCTTGGGTGACATGGTTTAGTGTGGGGTGTCCCTGCCCATTGGGGGGGGTTGGAACTAGATGATCTTAAGGTCTTTTCCAACCCTAACTATTCTATGATTCTATGATTCTATGTTGGGGCATGTTGGTGAGGTTGTATGGGAGTCTATCAAAGTGAGATGCAAGTGACTAAAGTGAGATAGTTTGGAGGACTCAAACATATTCTGCATCTGTGTCTGTTATCTGTAAGGTGCAGAAATAGTTCAGTGAACTATTCCTTCAAGTATGCCTGGGTTTGCCACCAGATGTACCTATGTGGTTGGCTTCAGATAGGAATGCCACTATTCTAGCACATATGCAGCATGAGCCATCAAAGAACCAGAGCCTTGGAGTAAAACAAGGAGCAAAACACGCTAGTATAAGGAGCAGCTTGTTCAGGGAACAGCAGCTTGTTGCTTTCCACAAAGCACGACTAGTGGGAACACAACTTCACTGATACAACTGAGCTGTGGGTGAGGGTCATAACAAAACCTCAAATGAGTAAAACAGGTGATACTGGTAAAACCACCCCCAGTCTACAGAGATTGTGGCTCCATTATCTAGCCACAAGGCTGCAGAGTCTATTTTACTTGACGATATGAGACAGCTCAGGCAGCAAGACTCTGACTGAACTTACTTTGTTTTCTCTGTAAAGGTATGAAGGATCAGGTGTATCTTTCAAATACAAGTCCTTCCTGGGGTAGGGAAGAGTAAATCACTGGTCACTCATGAAACTTTTATTTCTGTATCTGGAGAAATAACCTCACCAAGTAAAACAAGAGAGAAAAGAAAGGAGAAAAACATAACTTAGAGCAAAGAGGTGGTGTATGTGATGGTGTAAAAGGAGAGGGGAATGTGTGTGTCTGAAAACGACTTGGAAAATTACTTGATAGAAGAATCCTTTTCCTAGAAAAAGTGGACACCATATAGAATTTGAGTAAAGACTGTGTCTTTGGTGAAAAAGCCATATTTATAAAAATAATACACTAGGGAATATCATATTTATAGCACTGTGTTGGATAATCATCTGTCTTTGATTTATTGTATATACTGATAAGTAGGGGAGACTGACCTGGTAATTGATAGCATAATCAATATCTGAAAGTCCATCAAGCAACACAGAAATCCGAAGTTGAAATTTTGTGGTAACTTTTTCCCCAAATGTCTGAATAAAGGTGCTTGGTGAGACTCTGGGTATATGTAGGAGTGCATTTTCAAACAATCATTTCTGGAAAGTTGGTTGGAGACCTGGGAAGCTTGGTTGCAGACACATAACAGCTATTCATGTTGTTAATGCAGAGAATATCGCAGATTCATGAGGAAACCCTGGAGCAAAAAGTTAATAATATCGTGTAAACATTTTCCATACAGAGGTCACATATGACTGACACACAGCACTACCGATTTGATAAAACACTTTTGTAGACTAAAACACCATAAGCCAGGCTGTCACTCATTTGAGCCTTAGCCTCAAGGCTTATTTAAGATATAGAAATGAAAACGAAGTGTGTTTTACTGATACTCTCTCCTGTTTCTCTTCCACTGGTGCTGGAAGGAGTGGTAGGAATTCAGTACATGTTGGAGGAAATTGTGGTACCTATTGGTGAATGACACTGCTATTTGTACTCTGTGCCCTACATGACCCAATCAATTCTCTGTTGCAATAAACACCACTGCCTGACTAAAGAATTTAACCTTAGAAATACTGAACCCAAAACAAATGTCATTTGACCTAGACTGGATACTTTTTGTTTGTTTTTTCATTAAAATTGTTCATAAGATTCCATTTCCTGCGGCAAACCAAGAGCAACAGAAGAAGAGATACGTAACTAAACGTAATTCTTGATCATAGAATCATAGAATCATAGAATAGTTAGGGTTGGAAAGGACCTTGACATCATCTAGTTCCAACCCCCCTGCCATGGGCAGGGACACCTCACACTAAACCATGTCACCCAAGGCCTCATCCAACCTGGCCTTGAACACCGCCAAGGATGGAGCATTCACAACCTCCCTGGGCAACCCATTCCAGTGCCTCACCACCCTCTCAGTAAAGAATTTCTTCCTTAGATCCAATCTAAACTTCCCCTGTTTCAGTTTGAACCCGTTACCCCTTGTCCTGTCACTACAGTCCCTGATGAATAGTCCCTCCCCAGCATCCTTGTAGGCCCCCTTCAGATACTGGAAGGCTGCTCTGAGGTCTCCACGCAGCCTTCTCTTCTCCAGGCTCAACAGCCACAACTTTCTCAGCCTGTCTCCATACAGGAGGTGCTCCAGTCCCCTGATCATCCTCGTGGCCCTCCTCTGGACTTGTTCCAACAGTTCCATGTCCTTTGTATGTTGAGGACACCAGAACTGCACACAATACTCCAAGTGAGGTCTGACGAGAGCAGAGGAGAGGGGCAGGATCACCTCCTTCGACCTGCTGGTCACACTCCTCTTGATGCAGCCCAGGATACGGTTGGCTTTCTGGGCTGCGAGCGCACACTGCAGCCGGCTCATGTTCATTTTCTCATTGACCATACACCCCCAAGTCCTTCTCTGCAGGGCTGCTCTGAATCTCTTCTCTGCCCAACCCGTAGCTGTGCCTGGGATTGCTGCGACCCAGGTGTAGGACCTTGCACTTGGCATCTTGTATCAAAACACCAGTGCTCAGCTGCTGCCATACATCTTAATTATGCTGCTCTACTCATTCTAATATGCTGCTCTAAACATTCAAATAAACAATTTTAACCAGGAATTTATAAATATCAAACCTTACTAAACAAGCCTACCTTCTATGTTTATCTCTATTGTATTACTATATATTAGGCACTACCCCAGCTCAGGATTTTAAAATTATGGATTTGTGACTAAATGTAGAGTTCTGATTGATATAACAGCAAACTATCCCTGTCTCTTCACGCCCCTTTTGTAAAAAAGACCTGTTTCTAGAAAGAAATACATGGTGCTATTGCAGTTGGCTATCTAGGTGAAGAGTTTTCTTACTGCGTCTGCTACTATAAGCTCAGGATGCTTTTGCTCATTCAACCTTATGTCTAAGATAAGAACAAAATATTACAAAACTTGAGGTAGGCAGAGACTAAAACAAGGGTATTTTTCTCAGTCTTTGCTAACGTAGGTAACTAGAAAGGTTTGGGAATCCTGCCCTTAATATCAGTTTGCTGACCAGTTGCCTAACCTACCACTGTGAAGGAAGCCATAGAGCTGGCTGACTGATCTGACAGCCAAGTAAGTATTTTGTCAACCGACTCCAGCAGTCTGAGGGACCATAAGCACAAAAGAGACACCTAGATATGTTCTAGAAGGCCAGAAGGGTGTCAAAACCTTCCCAGGGAGAACAAAGAGTTTCATAAAATCTATCAGAAGATTACAGTGTAGCTGGGTAGTGCAAAGGATGGGACTTCCCTGGGTCTAATTTTGGATTAACAGCAGTACTCCCAGCTATGCAAGAGGGATGGACGAGGGCTTTCTACACTGAAAAAAGGGAGCAATGCCTACACCAGAAAAAGACTGTAAACTTTGTAAGATTGCTGTAAGTTGAGTCAGCTCCCTCCCCAGCTGAACCCTCAGCACGATTTTATCATCCCCTACCAGTGGAAGGAATCCCACCAAAGGACTGAAAGAAATATGCTGAACCTATGCCAATTAGTGAAAATATTAGATTACATTGATGCAGACAAGGTATGTACCATAACTGACATGCACAAAAATTTTCCTGCTTTACTGAGAACTTATGCAGAAATTGTCATTGTGTTATCCATCAGGAGGCTGTTTATTCCACCCAAATACAGTGGTTTATTGTATATTTCAATCTGTACTAGTTGTCTTATCATCTGTTGCATTAAACCCTGAAAACTTTCATAATTTATCTAATGAAAATTAAGACCAAAGAGCAGGAAGACTCCATTGTAGGGCTCACTGGTTCTCTGAGAGAAACATCAGAAAAAAAGCACTTGAGAATTGAGAAAACCAAGGTGTTTTGAAAAAGAGGGGTATGTTTGTTGATTATGCCAGTTACTGAAAGACAAAGGCTAGCTGCACAACCTTCCTTTACAGATGTAGTGTTTTATCTTAGCGCACACAGCATACTGGTGTTATGGTGGCTCTGACTGTCAAAGAACATTAGGATGACAAGATCTGTAATCATTATCCCTTATTAGACCAACACATATTTGGAGAAAAGGCTAGGGTTTTGGGCAGAGAGGCTCTTGCATACATAAAACCTTGTCTTCAATTCCTATCACTTGATAATGTTTGGGATATACATTATGAAAAATGCAACAATGCAGTTTCTTCAATATCAGGCTATTTGGAATCCGTATTTGAAGAGTCTCAGGCAAAATAAGAAAGAAGTCTTTTTTGCCAACCTCATCACTGTTACAAGCACTGTGATTGACTCTGGGTTGTTAGTTCATTTTGATCTTGAGGGTAAATCCAAATGAGTGGCATGTGTTCAATTTGGATCAAGACTTGACATCATTGAGAAGATTTGTCATGAAAATGTATTAGCCTTCACTTCAATCTTTGGCATGCATGATATAATTATATTTGTACTGTATATACAGCAGTGCAATTTTGAGCGGGGACTTTCTTGTAAGAAGATAGAATCCCATGGTCACAACTTTATATATTGGTGACTCCCCCTAGGGTCAACAAATCTGATTTCAGGGAGATGACTTTGGACAAAGAAGACATTAAGAACATTAATTGTGATTATTTTCAATCTGCATTGAATTTCAATATATTTTTATTAGTACTAATGTTAAGCATAGATACAACAACAAGCTTTGTTCTGAAGATTTCTGTTTAGTAATGCACAGCATTTTAAGGAAAAGCCACTACAGAAATCATTATTCACTTTAGACTGGTTGTAAAATGGCTATATATGGTTGCTCAAATATAACTATTAATAAGGACTCATTGATAATAAGGGTTTTTCCTAATAATGTCTATCAGGGAGCAGCTGTCAAGATAATATTGCTCAATATTTCCATGTCAACTCTGAAGAAAAATACAGGTGGGTTATCACTGTGCAGGGAGTGCAAAGATCAATCAGTAGTGAAAAGGAATGGTCATTTACACAGCAGGGACCATTGCTTAGTCAGATGGTGGAGCACGGGCAAGGATAAAAGGGTTATGTATAAACTCTGAATGCTTTTTCCGGCTCTGGGTTTGTATGTATCTTTTAGCAGTGATAGCACGTCTGGCTGCTTTGAGCTTTCCCAAGCAGAAGACAGGGAAAGGCTTCTCGCTGCAGTGATCACCATCTTGGTCAGCCTAGAGGAATGGCATAGGCAAAAGGGGCAGCTTCGAGAGTGGCCCTGGATATGCACAGAAGGGACAGGCTGGACGAAAAAAGCTGCTGCTGAGGATGTGAACCACTTCTGTCCTTTCTTCTTCTTCATTGCCATTCCCATCTTAACCTCAAGGCCAGATATTTCTGAAAGGTCTAAATCAGTTATATATTTCCTCATTGCTGGACTCTAATCTCATAGAAGGACGCTTGGCAGAAGAGGACAGAGATTGTTTCTGGCTTATAGTAAGAACTCAGGAAGTCTCATAAACAGGGCAGAGCTATCAGTAATAAAGAATGGCAAAACAGCAAAACTCAAGTAAACTTTGAAAGAATAATAAGCCTGTCAAATCCTTAGCTTGTAATATATTATATTGTGACTATACCACAATGATTCAAACTGTTAAAAATATATCTAATTACACTACACAAAGTTGTACTAATGAATATATATTCTTTCTAAGCACAAAAACCTCCCAAACAAACCCCTCCAAAAAAAAAAACAAACAAACAAAAAAAAACCAAACAAACAAAAAACCAAACCCTTAAAAAAACCCCCAAAACTAACCAAAACAAAAAAACAAACCCAAACCAAAACCTTGCAATATTCTTAAGGCTGAGTTATAGGGGGTTTTACCCAAATTCTGTACAATATTTTGGAAAAAAAGAAACGAACCTGACTTCTACTCATGCAAAAAATAGAATTCTACAATAGTCCTGCAGCAAAAGAAGCCTGTAAACAAGCAGAAGTTCAAATTCAAAAGAAATAACTAATAGTCTACGGCAGTAATGAAAGTAGATACGGTATAATTTTTTGTTTGTTTTTGTTGTTAATCAGAAAAGATCTCCACTTTACACAAAGTCATTTAGAATCAGGGAGTGGGGCTCTAAGGAGCAATTGAAGTCAAGTATGCTTCACTAACAGTAATTAACAGCATGTGAGCAGTAGTACCCTGCTGCAGTGAAACAGGATTAAGCAGGATGAAGGAACTCATTACATTGAGAAAGATTCCATTTTCTTTTAATGCTGATGTAAATCTGCAGTAGCTTCAATGGCTTTAATATAGTCACTCATGTTAGACAACAGTAGAGAACAGAATTTACGCCATTGTCCTTTATTGGAATTCACATCTCATGGACATTAATCCAAATGCTGATTTTGAAAACCACTAATATTGAATAAGCAGTAACTGCCTGCATACAAGTTTTTGTGCATGCAACCATTCCATATCATTTTTTCCAACGTATAAATGGAAGCTACAATCCACAGAAAGAAGGTTTCTTTTAGTCGCTTAATTACATTTGTTATTAAACAAATCCCAATGCTAGACAACTACTTATTTCTGAGAAAACTCAAGGTCCATATCCAATGGAAATATGTTTGCTAACAGACCACACGGAACAGAATAAACATGTAATTATGTCTTTTTGAAACTCCAAGAGGATCAGCTAAGGTGTAATTTGTCATGTTATTCTGGTTTTTAATATCTCACAGTAAACTGTCTAATTATATAAATTCATGTTGGCTCTCATGTTAGAAGCATTTTTGCTTTTGAGTAATACAGGACAAAAAAAGATTTTCTGTCTAGAAATTAAGGGGTGGGAGTTTTTCTAGGGAACCAATACTTCTTTGCAAAAAACTCCACCACTTCACAAAACAGTGCAGGTGACTAGTTTTGTTTGCCAAAAGACTAAAGTATTTCCATCTGCTTTCAGCCATTCTGAATTTATCCCATGAATTTTTTTTTTATAGCAGATTGAATGGAAATGATAGAACTGTTTGCTAAAGAACATATAACCTATAATTGATTTTACTCCCCTTAGTTTGAATAATACTTTCCTTTATCTAAAATGCATGAGCATATTTACATCTGTGGTTCATCTGGGTACAAAACTACATTAAAGCTTCTCTCTGAAAAGGAGCTGATTTCTGCCCACATTGTTTACTGTCTTCTCATCCTTCTTCAAATATTAAATCACTACCACAATCAATTTCAAACTATTAAGTTATAGACTTCAGTATTCTTGATGGATTGTTAGGTCATCCTGCTCAAAAGTGACACACAAAACCAAAAAACCAAATAGACATGATAAGTGAAGTGTTGTGATATATTACTCAAATATGCTGATGGAAAATGTGCTAAGTTATCAACTTTCATTAGGTTTGTGAAGTCTGTAATCATTGCTGACATGTAAAGTCAAAGAAAGCTTTAAAGAAGATTCATTTAGATTACATATACTAGTTTCCTGGAACTGTTGCAACATTGTTGGAATAATTCTTGATCTAACAGATTTTTGAAGTTTCATATTCAGCGCATGAAAGCCCTGAACTTCACTATAATGCAGAACTGATTTTTTACAAAAGGCAAACTCCTAGTTACTGTGTGTCCTCCCCTCGAGTGCCCAGCTTACACCCTATCTGAAAAAGAAGATGCATGAAGGTCATTTGGGGAAAGAATAATGATGTTTCTGTGTTACCTGTACTCTTACTCCATCTTCCTGTCTTTGTGGATTCTGGTTCATACATACTTGTGCAGAAGATGATTTGGGTTACACTATCAAAACAATGGAGAACTAATAGAAATAAAATGCACATAAAAAAACCCACATCAGCTCTGTCCAGAGTTCTTAATAGAACACTTATGTCTTGACTAGATGGCACAGTTCAGAGCTCTGACTGCACAAACACGGTCAGAGAGCATTGGGTTCAATAGATGAGAGATGCATCCACACAGCATGCATAGAAGTACTGGACCTCGCAGAAAAGGCAAGTTGTTTGTGTTAGAGCTGACAAAAACCTGGAAGATCTGTTATTTAGGGGGAACAGATCTCAAACTGAAGTGAGAGCAGAAAACATTTCAGAATAAATTCATACAGTGGATAGTAAGAATCACAAGACCACCTTTCCTTTTCAATAAAGAAATGTGGTGGAGGTATTGCACTATCATTTGCAGTGCATAATTTGGAGACTGTTCAAAGGTTTGAAGAATATTCAAGATCTGCAAAAAATGCTTTTAAGAGTGAGAGAGACACTTTAAGACTTCAATTGCTTTAACTTATCAAAGAAAAGACTGAGAGGAGAAATAATTACACAGTATAATTATCTCCATGAGGGAAAAATAATATTATAGATATTAAGTAGCTTTTCAAACAGGCACTGAAAAGCGCAACAAGAACTAAAGGCTGAAAGCTAAAGCCTGACATACTCACACTATTAAACAGGCAGAACATTTTGATGGGGAGGGTAGTTTACCTCTGAAACATGGTAGTAGAGGAAGTAGGAGATTATCTATCTCTCATGGTCTTCAAATTAACTGTCCTGCACTAAAACATGAAGGAATTGCAGCTTCTTAATGAAGCAATTATAAAGCAAATGTTAACAGGTACAAAACAGGCTTCATCTTGTAATCTCATTCTAGGAAATGACCAGACTATTTCAGGTGCAAATCAAACATGCACACAGAATCAGCTCGAAGAAGGCTCCTTAAAGGGGAAATTTTGCCAGGCTGTAGACAAATTACATTAAGTCTTAATTATAAGAAGTAGAACCAGCTCATTCTTTTCAAACAACCCTTGTTTTTTACTGGTCTTCTGTACGGAAGGTCAAGCAGAAAAAATTTCCATAGCCCAGAGTACTAAGCAAAATTATTGACGGCATCTAGTCATCGCTGAAGTGATCGCTTTCAAACATACACAAAATCACTGTAGCTTCACAACCATATTTCTATGTATTTCGAGGAGTCTTGATTAAAATTTCAAATAAAAGTAAGATTTCAGATTCAGAAAAAAAGACTTTATTCTTCATAAGGACACAAACCTTTTCAAAATGCAAGATAACATTAGGACAATTATCTAGCGTATTATTTAAAGCAGAAACAATCTGAAATATAATGCAATTATAGGGACCAAGAGGGTATTTTTAAATAGTGAAAATACAGCAGCTTTTGAGAGCTTGCAAGATTTTTAAAACTTTTTCTCCAAATGTTTTCATCAATGTAGTACTAAGGGTAAAGAGCACTGTAGCCTTCAACTGTAAAATACACAGATAGTTCTGCACCAAAGCCAGACATACCCACATGCATATAGTAATGTGCACTCATACAAATGGATCAGATGCAAGTAACAGAGTTTGGCTTCATGTTTGCAAATTACATTTTTTCTTCCCCTCCCTCCCCTAAAATTCAACTGTTGTAATGTAAGCCTTATTAGATTTTCTACTTATTATTAACCTGGAGGCCCTCCAGCCTCCTCCCTACTCTCTTTCTTATTCATTTTTTAAACTTCTGACCCAATGCAATCTGCCTGCAGGGGCAAATACAGTTATCTCCTTCTAAATTAAAATTGTAACTCATTTGGTACAGTTTACACAAGGCCTCAGCTTTGACACATGCAATTACTATGAACATAGGAGGAACATGATTGCTGAGAGCCACCAGAAACAGAGTTTAATCAGAAAACATGGAGTTGTTCCAGGAGATTTATAATTTCACCACTTGCTATTCTTTCATGTTCCTGAGTGTTCAGATAATTAGATACACTGTTTTTTTGCTTCCCAAGAGGCCAGGGAAAGCAAAATTCCTACTTTTACATTAACAAGATGAAATTATATTGCATATAATCTATAACATTTTTGTTGAGATGACAAATTCATACAACATTAATTTTAGTACTTACAAAATGTTACAAATAATTTGTTCTGTAGTATCGGTATGTATCCCATAGTGTAGACTTACGTGAATTAATTACCTATTCAGATGGATTGCCCAGTCTGGCAGCTTTTACTCACATAAGAACACTTAGATAGCCTATCTTAAAAGGCAGCTTTTTAATATAGATCTTTAAAAAAGTAAGGTTCACATTTTGTGCCCCTATTAGGGAATGAGCCTTGGTGTAGTGGATCAGACTGTAGAGCTTAAGAAAACTGAGATGTTATGAAGCCAGATTCATAGCCCAGCCTGATCTCTGTGCCTCAAGCTCATCTCTGAAAAAGGAATTTTAAGGGTATTTCATGAAGTTCGGTGAAACATAGAGTTGACTCAAAAAGAGACATCACTCACTGTAATCAGAAAGGAAGATGCAGACTTCAGCTATATGCTGCCTTGCATGATGGCATTACATTCTTCTGAGGATAAGGTTATTTACAAATGAAAGCATCTGAACAGTAAATATAAATGAATAGACATATGCAACATTGCGGGGTTTTGTAGTCTTTTTACTGGGGTCTGAATGCATTCATTTTAATTATACTTTAATATCAAGTTTCCGGGGCTGATGGATGGGCCCTGGGAGGACTGTGGGTCAAATAAGGAGTAAGGTTACAGAAAAGGGTTTCACAAAATACTCTGCATAAAGAAAATGCACGGCTGATGGTGTGCTCTGTAGTACAAATGTGATCCTAGAGCTCTGCCTGCTTTTTCAAGAGGCCACCTGCTTTCTATTCCTCCTTTTATGTTAGCCATTAATTTTGCTGCCACAGGCACAATTCATACTTACAAGATTGGAGACTCAGACAGGAGCAGCTGCTGTTTCAAATGGCACTACTCCATTCGCAAGACAGCCAACTCAGCTGCAACAACATCAGTGACCTGGATACACCAAATTCACCAAAAGATAGACTTTTCCTACTCTTTTCTGCTGTGTACATAACAGCAAGGCAAATCCATAAGGCTGGAAGGAAACAATTTTCAAGTAAGAGAAAATTCTGGGAAGAAAGAGTTTGGAAAAGCAACAAAGAGAAAAAAGCAGAAAAAAAAAGGGATTGCATAAGTATTGGTGCTGAGGTTGCCAATCTGTCTCAAGCAAACTGTTTGATCTGTAAGCTTTTCTGGGTTAATATAAACCTAATTTAAGCAACAGTAGTAGTTACCAAATTTATAAAGAGATGGAAAAACAGCGACATGCAGTACCGTCATGTTTGTTTAAGTCTGGGATGGCTGAGTCTAGCTGCAAAGGCAGATTTATTTTATTTGGCACCAGGAATATGATGCTCTGAGCCACTGGCATGCACTGCCCTTCTGGCAGCCTACACCCAGCCATGTCCCTGGGACCCCACACTCAGAAGATTCTGCGGTAGGAAGGCAAAGCACCTGCAGAGCCATCTAGGACTAAGGGAGTCTATGAGGTGAGCCCACACGGGCAACATGTGTTTTTGTTGTTTGGGTTTTTTTACCCCCAAACCCATTTGGTTCATCTCAGCCTATTCTGTGAAAATCCAGTCCAGGGATCCCTGCACCATATTTCCAGAACTGGAAACGCAGGTAGTGCAGTTCAAAGCAGTCTGCTGCTATTACAGGCACAGCTCTTGAACTGCATTGATGCTGGTACAAGGATACAAGCAGACAACAGCCTATGGCCAGAAGGAGGGTCAGAGAAGAGGGAGGGGAGAGAAAAGGATCACAGCATCCCTGAGCAGTCTGCCTTATGTTGCAGTGGAAACACTGCTTGAATCAGTTGACATTTCATCGTGCCCCATGCACCAGGGAATGCTGAAGCTTGGGAGCACTGCTCCAGCAACACACAGAGACAGCAAGGGCTCACAGTGAGTGATTTTGCAATATTCTGGACAGAGAAGAGACTGACTGTTCCCTGTCTCATCCAGTACAAGCAGAAAAAGCCATCAGATTAATTCAGTAGCAGCCACGTTGTAAACAAACAAAAGGAAGTGGCTCACCACACAGCAGATGAGAAACTGAGAGCCAAGAAACTCTTCGCCCAAGAGCCTGTGGCTGCAAGAAGTCTGGTACAGCTCAAACAGAGGCTGCAGGAGCACTTAAAAGATCCTGAGTGTTGTAAGAAAGACCACAGCAGACTCAAGAAATACTCTCAGCCGGGAAAGTTTTAAAAGGGAAGTACATTACAAATTTGCTTTTATTGTTCCCAAGCCATTTGTCTTTGGACACTGCTGAAGACAGGACAATGGATTAGTTGGCCCATGATCTAAGTTGTACCAGTCCAGCCACTCCTCTAACTTTAGACTGATAATCCTACCAGCTTCCAGTAAGCAGCAGCTGGGAGATTTCCAGGGCTGCAGCTAAACTGCTGTGCTCAACAACCACATTAGGCCTATCTTCCAAAAATATGCCTAATCCCGCTTCTTTTAATCTGTTTCTGGACTCCACAACATCTTGCAACAATGAATTCTAAACTTGGATAAATTGTTTATAAGGGCACTTTTCCTTTGTTATTTTAAATATGCCACTTGGCACTTCATTGAAATTGCTCTACTAGCCACATTATGAGAAAAATAGTAAAAATATGATCTTTATCATATTCTTTCTCATACATTCATACAGCTTTTTTCTAGCCTGAAGTAGTTCATTTATTTATGTTTATTTCTAACTCAGCACAAAATTATTCTTTTAAAATGTTAGAAAATACATATCTTAGGAGGTAGCTTTGAGAGTTTAATGTCAAACTCTACTACAGATGAAACATAGGCATGTAAAGGATAAACATTTCTACAAACTATTTGCAACTCCTATTATGGTCTTCTGTTGTGCTGATTTTTTTATTGAATACAGATTCTACATTTGTACTGGACTCTCCTGCACACCTTTGTCCTCAGACACATAAATTGAGCCTAGGGGAGTTTATTAGGACACTGAGTACCGTAATATGAATGTGAAAATACCAAATGTTAAGTATAGCAGTGGGAAACCCACTGCACTTAAAAAGAAAGGACTGTGTAAAGGGATATGCTGTACTTTTACGATGGCAATGAAGATTGACAGTAATAGTGGCAAGATAGGAATGAGGATAGAATAAAAACACTTTTGTAATTAATTTGATTTGTGATGCTAGACTCCTGTGTTTGTAAATAGAGATAAAAGCAAATGCATACACTTCCAGCGTAAAGACAATCTCTGTTGCCCTCTAGAAACAGTTCGAATTATTTGCTGGACCAGCATAGGCTTCCACTAGATGGTGCTCCTAGCTTTAGAAAAGTCATCAACGGATTAACCCGCAGCAATGCAAGAACAAGTTGTAGGCTTGTGAACGAATAAACGTGAAGCGGCTTCTAGCAGATCTCAATCCACCTTCCTAATTTTGCTCTTTCCTCACATCTCCTAAGAACTCACACGCATTTGACAGGCAAACACAAAAAAAAAACCCAAACATCTTCCTAAATAATGCTACACACACACACACTTTTTCTATTTCATTGGCAGACACGGTAGTGTAGATTGAACCCCTCCAGAAGGCATTAATTTTTTTTACTTCTTGGGAAACACCTGCTGATACCTTCCTCTGTACTCTCCTACCTCTGAGTAGCAGAGGAGGTTTTTGATTCACCATTCTGGGTGAGCAAAATGTACAAGAAAAAAGGGACAGACAGAGCTGCTAGAAGGTTGAGCTGCAGATGTCCCTTCAGTGAAACTCTGTGACTGATGGAAGCAGGCTACTTTGCCCTGCCAAGTCAAGCCTTGACTCTGTGCTACAGATTGCATGCCTGTGCTCCTCGTAATACAATGTCTTTTTAGGGAAGCATCATGGGTATTGAGTGCTCAGAACATCGACCAAAATAAAAATAGCTACACTGCCTCTCCCACGTTTATGACCCTCATTACTGAGTATCTCCTCCTGTGCCTTTTTCCTCTGACCCATGCCCCAGTGCTACCTTATAGAGCACCTAGTAGGCAAAGGGACAGGTGGTGGCAGTGGTCAGAGTGGTCCTCATGTCCCTCACAGCTGTAGTCAGGCTGCATTCTCCTGTCCCACAGAACAGAAAAGGCATTGAAGCCGCTGTTAAGGAGTTACAGAAACTCTGCTTTAAGGAGTTGCCACATGCGGATACAGAATGCAGCTCCTTCTTTCATTGCTGCAGGATGACTCCACCTCAACTTAGAATCATAGAATGGTTAGGGTTGGAAAGGACCTTAAGATCATCTAGTTCCAACCCCCCTGCCATGGGCAGGGACACCCCACACTAAACCATGTCACCCAAGGCCTCATCCAACCTGGCCTTGAACACCGTCAAGGACGGAGCATTCACAACCTCCCTGGGCAACCCATTCCAGTGCCTCACCACCCTCTCAGTAAAGAATTTCTTCCTTAGATCCAATCTAAACTTCCCCTGTTTAAGTTTGAACCCATTACCCCTTGTCCTGTCACTACAGTCCCTGATGAATAGTCCCTCCCCAGCACCCTTGTAGGCCCCCTTCAGATACTGGAAGGCTAAATGGTAGTAGGTAAAAACTGTTGTGATTTAGCTGTCTGCCTGGGCTACCTATATGTAAGCTCTCTACCTGGAAAACACATAGGAACAAGGAGATACACCGAGAAACGTCAAGAATTTTGAAACTTACTGAACTTGGTGCAAGAAAAATCAAATTCTGTACATATAATAGATTTGTGTGTGTAAAAAAAATTCAGCCTCTAAAAAAAAGAGCTTAAAACCAAAAGCGGCACACTTCATGACTTCTAATCAAATGTGGTGGAATATAAAGACTAACAAAAAAACCCCAAAACAATAAAATAAATGTTCATTGTACAATTTGCCAACACACCTTTACTGTAAAATACAATGGATTTCCTCTTTGGGCTCTTTTCTATGAGGAAAGAGCACTAAGCAGCAGTTCTGAGTGAAGAAGAGCAACGTGCCAGTGTAACAGAGGTTTTGAGGCATTCACAGAAGAACACAAGACATTCTGGGTTAACTGACCTGTATCATTTGCAGAGGGATATAAAGCTACAGGTTTTGTATGTGGCCTATAGCAACAAATTGCTTGCATGTAATCACTTCCTATATGGTAAATGATACAAGACCAAGAACTGAAAGTATGGTGTATGCACCAGTGTGCATGAATACATATGAATTATTATTATATATTATACTTTAATAAACATGATGCAGCCACAAAGCTTCTGCTGAACTGGGAGGCTACCAAGCTATATTTCTTCCAAGATGGAGAATAAGCTCATGACTAGGAATTTGACATTCATCATAAGGGTGTTCCTCGCACACTGGGGATTCTGGCATGGATCATTTTTGGAAAAGCAGTATAGAAGATTCTGCTCATCATGTCAGACATTAGAAGGCAGCGAGTTGATGGCACGAAAGAAGCAGTCATGGGAATAAAACTTTCCCAGGCTTTCTGAAGAATTCCAAAGAACAGTTAAAATAGAGGAGAAAAAGAATGCTCCATAGCACCAGTTCATCTGAAGAAAAAGATGCCTTCTGAGAAACTACCTTTTAAGTCATTGTCTTTCCCTGACTTCAAAAGCACTTCCTGTTATGACAACAACCTCACTGATGCTCCAGATATAGAACAGATTTTTAGGGCAGTTAGGCCATGAAATATATTTCGACTTGGCTACCTGTCACACTTTGTTTTTTTCTCTGATGCTGACTGTGATCATTGCCCAAGTCCCTGGCTGCCCATGGATCTCCTGTGCAGTTCATCAGTTTAACTCCCTAGCTAAAAAGGTAAAGTCCACCCCTTCCGGAACGATGTCCATTCATGCAGAATGACACATGATCACCTAAACTGATCTCTGTAACTTCTGCCCCAAATCCCAGACAGTAACTTTGTTACTCTGGTAACAATCTCACTCATGCTGCTGCAAGCAAAGGACTGCATGGGCAGACACACTCTCGATTCAAACAGGAGAGCCATGTAATTGAATGCTTATGACATGAGTCATGGCAGTCAGGTGAGGTTCCCGACGACTGGAAAAAGGGAAATATAACCCCCATTTTCAAGAAGGGGAAAGTGGATGACGCAGGGAACTACAGACCAGTCAGTCTCACCTCTGTGCCTGGCAAACTCTTGGAGCAGATTCTCCTGGAAGGCATGCTAAGGCACATGAAAAACAAGGAGGTGCTTGGTGACAGCCTGCATGGCTTCACTAAGGGGAAATCCTGCCTGACCAATTTGGTGGCCTTCTATGATGGGGCTACGAAACTGATGGACAGGGGCAGAGCAGTTGACGTCATCTACCTGGACTTGTGCAAAGCCTTCGACACTGTCCCACATGACATCCTTGTCTCTAAATTGGACAGACATCAATTTGATGGGTGGACCACTCGGTGGATAAAGAACTGGCTGGATGGCCGCACACAAAGAGTTGTGGTCAATGGCTCGATGTCCGGCTGGAGACCGGTAACGAGTGGTGTCCCTCAGGGATCAGTGTTGGGACCGGTCTTGTTCAACATCTTTGTCAGTGACATGGACAGTGGGATTGAGTGCGCCCTCAGCAAGTTTGCCGATGACACCAAGCTGTGTGGTTCGCTTGATGCGCTGGAGGGAAGGGATGCCATCCAGGGGACCTCGACATGCTTGTGAGGTGGGCTGATGCCAACCTTATGAAATTTAACCATGCCAAGTGCAAGGTCCTACACCTGGGTCGCAGCAATCCCAGGCACAGCTACAGGTTGGGCAGAGAAGAGATTCAGAGCAGCCCTGCAGAGAAGGACTTGGGGGTGTATGGTCAATGAGAAAATGAACATGAGCCGGCTGCAGTGTGTGCTCGCAGCCCAGAAAGCCAACCGTATCCTGGGCTGCATCAAAAGGAGCGTGACCAGCAGGTCGAAGGAGGTGATCCTGCCCCTCTCCTCTGCTCTCGTCAGACCTCACTTGGAGTATTGTGTGCAGTTCTGGTGTCCTCAACATACAAAGGACATGGAACTGTTGGAACAAGTGCAGAGGAGGGCCACGAGGATGATCAGGGGACTGGAGCACCTCCCGTATGGAGACAGGCTGAGAAAGTTGGGGCTGTTCATCCTGGAGAAGAGAAGGCTGCGTGGAGACCTCAGAGCAGCCTTCCAGTATCTGAAGGGGGCCTACAAGGATGCTGGGGAGGGACTATTCATCAGGGACTGTAGTGACAGGACAAGGGGTAACGGGTTCAAACTTAAACAGGGGAAGTTTAGATTGGATCTAAGGAAGAAATTCTTTACTGAGAGGCTGGTGAGGCACTGGAATGGGTTGCCCAGGGAGGTTGTGAATGCTTCATCCTTGGCGGTGTTCAAGGCCAGGTTGGATGAGGCCTTGGGTGACATGGTTTAGTGTGGGGTGTCCCTGCCCATGGCAGGGGGGTTGGAACTAGATGACGTCAAGGTCCTTTCCAACCCTAACTATTCTATGAATCTATGATTCTATGAGTGGGAGCCTGAATGTTGTGTTGGGAGGATCAGCTGATTCTGGGCTGATGATCCCCTTGCCCTCTTAATAAATTCATCATCTATGAATGTCATTTCCTTTCTCTCTGGCTTACTGTGATGTGAGCCAGAGAACTACAGTACATGAATTAAAGGATACAGATAGGGCTGCTCTACTGAGGGGCTACAACCACCACATAGGCATGCATCTACCACTGCCTGCTGGGTACTGCATGTGAGTACCTCCGTACTGCTAGCAACGCGCAGGGGCAATAATCTCTCCTGCTCCCTAAGCAAATCCTCTGCTGGCTGACTAATCATTACTGGTGGTTGTGGGTAGAGTCATGTGAAGTCACACAGATGGGCTTAAACCTCATGGAAGACATTTTGTTTAACAGGGGCTGTTCAGTGGACCATCATTATAACTATTCTCTGCCACTGTGTAGCTTTCCTAAGATCTATCCATCCTTGTCAAAGCTTTGGGAAAACAATCTGATCCAGCCAGCAGCAGCACACTACACATGAAGCAAAAGATTATTACTACTTCAGAGGGTTTAAAACTTTCACATTAAATTAATCCTTTCAGTTTTGCCATCCTTACTGTTTGTCATCATGGCTCACTGTTGTAATATATTTCCACTGAAATGTTGCTAACACAAAATGTTGTAGACAAAGAATTGTCTTTTTATTGGCAAGATAACCTTGAATTTAAGAAAATCTACAGAAAAGTTAGGTACAATCAGCCATATTAACTAATAACTCCATTCTCCAACACCTAGAAATCATTCATAGCATGAAGAACAGCTAAGAGTTACTCAGCTCGTACAAGAGGCTATCTAAATTTAACTGCTGTATCATGTTAATGAGAGATAAAATGCCTTGCATCCACAAACAGATGGTGTTATCCCACATTAATAAACTCACTGGAGAACTTAATATGCTTAGATTTAGATGGGTTATTCCACTAGATGACGCAGTCAATGACGCATCCTGAAGGAATGTATCTGTATTTGGCAGTTCTTTATTGTCTTATTCAGTTCTACTGGCTATGCCGTCTGCTCTCCCTGTGTCCTGTCCTGCCTCTGGGTCATCCTGACTGGCAGATACACAGGTACAGCCATTTGCAGTTCTTATCTGTGGAAGCCAAATGCAACTGGAATGAAGCACTCAGAGTTGTACAGCCATGTTTTGTATTTTCACATGATCCCTGGATTTTACTGCCCCCAGGGAAGACCTGTGCATACATCTGTACTTGGAGAGCAGTCATTGTATTCCTGCTATCCCCACCAACACACACACACATACTTTATAGCCCTCTTTCCCCAGCAGAGTGGGGAGGGGTATACAGGTAAGAAGGACATGGATGCCTCTTTCTGCCTTGCCATGTCTCATTTGAGGGCTACAGCTGCCAGGGAGCTGCCATGGGCAGGGGCATGAGCTGGGCATAAAGCCACTGGCACCACTGTGAGTCCCATATGGTCTGTTTTTCACTGCAGGCTGTGATTACCACTTCCCCATAATCTTCTTCCTAAGGCAACAGATTGAATCTGGACATTCTTGCCCAGGGATCTTTTGGCAGCTCCTCCTATTTGCACTTCCAAAAGCATAAAATGTTTGTATGTTATGTTTTGTGTATTTAACCAGTGCTACTAGCTTATAGTAAACAAATATTTAAAACTTATTAAATAGTAGACTTTACTACTTTAGAAAAAGTAAATGAAGCATTTCATGAGATCGGAAAATGGTCTTGGACGTAATTGAATCATGGTATTAATTTTACAAAGGCTGCTTCTGGTGATTTCATTTATATGAATTTGATCCACCTTACCAGGAATCTTTGTGATTATTTTGTTATAAATAACACACAAAGCTTCCTAAAATAAAACATTTGGATATTGCTTTACTTATCTTCTGAATAATGTTAACTTAGTGCTCTTTAAATAAAGGTTGCCTAATACTGTAAATATGCACAGTAACTTAGAAATGAGAAACCATAGGAAGTGGGTGGAAGAGAACATGTGCAAACTGCAAGTTCAAATGTGTTGGAATTCAAAAGGTATTTTCATTAGATACTGTAACATTTGTACAAAGATTCAAGTGTGGAGTCTGCACAAAACTTAAGATGTTCTTATCTACTTTATATAATGTGATCTGGAAGATAGCAAATGTTGTTTCAGTAGTTAGCATTACGACTTGCAGAAATTACCATGACAGTCATATGGAGCTTTAGCTACTGCATACCTTGGGACAGGCTTTAAATACGGGCAGAGAAAATTTGCTTCTTTTGAGGGTAAGTATATCTTACAGATATATCTTATATATAGAATTTAATGGGCTTGCATATTCTACTTGCAAACCACAGATGTACATGAAAAATCACAGAAAAGAATTCAAGGATTTCATTCCCTATCATTCAATATTATCGTATGTCAGAGAGAGACTGTTTCACTTCCTTCGGGTCACTCTTTTCTGTTGGGACTACAAACATAGCATTTTTAGCTAAGACATTCAAAGAATAGGAAGAAGGTGTATGAAGATGAAAAAGAAATGAACGCAAATATAGGGGGCTACAAGCATAGTAAATCACAAAAAAAATTTGCTACTTTAATTTGTACCTAGTCTTTATTTGTGCTCTATGTTCACCTTCATATATCTTGTGTGTGTGGCCATTTACAAGGATGTGGTTTTTCAACAAAGAACTGAGGGGAGTTCAGCCTAGGTCTCAACCATCCCTAAGAACCAACACATTTAAAGGTCAGTGAGATATTACCAGAACTACTATGGCCTCCTTCTTCTGGGTTTCAGTCTAAGAACAGTAAGGGAGAAATAAAATCCACAAGATTAATTGGGATACTCTCGATCGAAGGATCAAGTACGAGTCAGATCTCAGATCCCAGAGCAATTTGTTCCACAGTCTTGGCTCAGCCTTTGAAAAAGATGAGCAAGGCTCCACTTGTTCAAAATTTCTTTTTGTCAACTGGGGAAGGATGGAATAAGCATGCACAGCTCCTGAGGAAGAATTCTCTCACCTTCATAATGGTAGGTATTTCCAGTGGTGTGCAGGGGCAGGGTTTGTACAGCAAGTGCAGACTGCTCAACACCTGGCAAAAACTCAGTGACACCAAACACATATGCCTTCTTCCAGACCAGTACTGAGAGACCAGCATCAGGTGGGAACTGGCAAGTTTGTTTGCAATTGCTAAAGACAAGGTTATGCACGAATTATATCCTGAGGCGAAAAGTACATATTAACAATTATTTCTTGAACACCTTGAATTATATTTCCTTGTTTCCTACAAATTCATGAATGAGGGAGGTCTCATCTTTTTTTTTTTTTTTTTTTTTTGGTCACAAAGGCCTCTTACTTTTTCAGGCTAACACATCAAAGGTAATACAGCACTACCATAACAAGAAACTGCTGTTCTTCCCACAGACTGGCCACTAACTCCAGACATTCCTTTCCTGATTCAAGGAAGTCAGATGGATTCTGCATTTCTTCACAAATCAGAAGAAAAACGTGAGCACATTTTCATTGCTAAATCTGTACTACAGCTAATAATTTAACATGAACTTATTTTATTTTCTCTTCACAGAATAATTTTTTTTCCAAATATTTTTAAAACCTTTCCTGGTTTAAACACTGAAGAGACTTGCAATGTGGGAGTCATAAGGGAAAAAGTAAGAAATTATTAAAAAAAAAAAACAACAACCCCACAAAAAACCCCTACAGAATATGTGAAATCAACTGTAGAAAAGTTGCTTAAAGGGTGGGGATGAACCTGAACTGGTTTTGAACAAGTATCAGCTGATTCTGCCAAATGGCCATCAAGGTCAAGGACCATCATAAAAATCAAAGCAAGGACTTTTGCTAGGCAACAGCTTTTTTTTTTTTTTTTTAATAAAGTTCAGTGCTGTGGTCAACATATTTACTTTTTACAAATGTTTCCTTGATTTAGAGAAAACCACTTCAGTTTAGCTGTTAAATATTGAATACTCCATTTCCCACATCAAGGTTTACAGAAGCATATTTCATAATTAATATTTGTATGCTTTTTATACATGAGTCCTCTTATTTGTACAGCTCCCTATAAATCATACCAACGAATGACAGAAAGGACCAATTAGAGCTTTTGCACAACAGGGTAGAATGGCACTTACATGTTTGTGCAGCCTCATTTTAATGGTTTCAGGTTTCACAGTTTCCCTGAGGAGATTATTTGAGAGCTTACTGCAATTTATTCTCATGATAGGCAGCTTTAACATTTCCTTCTCCAATTGTATCATAATATACTTACATCCAACATAACGTATCACACATTTTCTCCTCTCATGGAGCAAGGTAGATTCCATAAATCCTGCAAGAAATTCATCACCTTTCCTTATGTCCTTGTAAATCCTTATGCTACGTAGCATATGCCAACCTTGTCAGCAACATCATAGGGCTCTTTTGCACTTTGCACAAAAAGTAGCAGTCAAACTGCAATACTATAGATGTACTTACTCAAGTACATCTTAATTCAAATTAACTCGAAAAAGGAAGACAACATATTTAAAAATTATTAAGCCATATGTTGCAAGAATAAAATACTGCCCTTTTTTTATGCATGCTTGCAGAGTCTTACTCCCACCTTCTCAGGGTCATATAATAACATTCCAGGAGCAAGTTTCATCACGTGTCTCTGAAAGGATCCAAATAAACTTTCCAGTTCACTGCACAGAAAGCAGTAGCATCCTGTACATGTGGCTTATTCTGCCCTGCCATGTGGGCTGGCCCCTTCACCCCTCTGTTTATGGTATGCCAAACCGGTTTGTTTGCAGACTCCCAGTCTGCCTTTCCCATTCAAGCTCTGCCACAGGACTGCCCCTGTTCCAGGGCTCATTTTCTTTCACGAGAAACAGGGTATAGTTCCATCTTCTTACACTTGCAGATTAAAGGGACTGCAGAGGTGGGGAAACACATTTCTGCAAATGGCTGTGCATTTTAAGTGACCTCTCTTAAGTTATACAGATCACAGCAGAATTTTAAAGAAAACAAATGAGAAACAAAATCCAGGGAAGCACCTCTTAACCTCCAAATAGTTCATGGACTCTAAAACAACCTAGAAGACGGCCATCAAATTACAATTAATGGGACATTATTCCTACCCAACAAATGAGTCCTTTAAAACTACAAAGTCTCCTGGAACCTCTTTCAGTTGGTACAGATGTGGTAATTAGAAGTTAAGGAACCCATGATAGAAGTAATAAAAAGTTAGAATACTGTTTGTACACTCAATAATAGAGAACAACTACCCTAACAGTGAAGGTTTAAGAGCTAAAGGAGCAGGCAGGTGTCTAATGCTTCACTTGATTTTAAAATTATGGAAGATGCTACAAATACCAAAAACTCTGATGCGGCTAATAATAATATTAGATCATTTTTGGAAGCTGGCTTTAGAAAACTAACAACTGCCAGAACTGAAGTAGCCTGCTTGCACCCTACAGCTGAACATCTTCAATACCCTCATCACACTTTATGTCTTGTCCCTACCAGTCAGGGAATGAGTGTGTGTGCTGGAGACCTCCCATGGGAGAGATTTATGAGAGCAGATCCCTGTGGGGAGCTACAGTGAACTCCTCCCTGGCTATGTGGCATGCGGGCCCTGTTGGAGGGAGTCTCTGCTTCATTCTTCAAGTAATCTGTCGTTTATTATTGAAATCAGCCTCATATGGCTTGAAGTCACTGGAGAGGGAGAAAATGAGAGAGCAGCCAAATCATCTGGAATGCAGCTAAAATGCTTTAGAGGGCTTAAGGTTAAAAGAGATAACTGGATCACATACTCTGACTGTGGGCCAGTAAGTCTTTATCACTACTCCCAAACTGAACCAAGAAGCTAGTTTATCATTAAACCATCATTTATCATTTGCAGTAAGTTATCTCAGCTCCCGGCCGCTGATTCTTCCTCTACAAATTTCCTGCCATTTTAAAAAGCTTTGGCATGTGGTACTTTTTCCTTGGGAAGGGATTTGAACACTGCAGTAAAGCCATCTCTTAAAGATCTTTTTTGACAAATTAGATTGATGTAGCTTTTTTAATGTATTGTTGTAAGAAGTTTGCTCCAGTACTGTCCAGCACCACCTGATCTTTAATGTCTGAGCTACCCACTTTATTCTAGTATCACTCTCATTAACGCACACAATAACTGATTTCCTGTACACCAATCCTGGTAGTAAGTACAACAGTCACCCTGGACACAACACACTGGGACTTTATTTGTAATAGTTTGCTTGAAATTGTTTTTAGACCGTCTTTTCCAAAACCTAAGCTCTCATTCCGGAGGTATGGCTTGTATTGTTGGAAATATATAGACATCTGGCTGCTAAAGCTTGTGTGAAAGTGCTAATTTCACTGAACTGTCCAGATGACACTGCAGTTGCTCTCACAGTAGTTTACCAAGTTACCATGTAGCACACCCATGGATGTTATTAACAACGAGTTTATTTTGGATGTTTGGTAAAAATCTTTGAAGTCGCTGAGCCTGCAAAACCTTGCAATCCCCGATATGATGACAATTAACCTCTGAAATTTTTCTAGTTTTTCAAGCAGAAACTATGTATCTGTTCAACACGTTCAAAGGCATTAGCCATTGGAAGGATATATGGACTCGGAGACCATTTTACATTTTTAAGCTTAATGATTAGCAACTGTAGTAATGAATTTTTTACAGTTACTTTTATCAATTTACCTTTGAATGTCACAGAACAAGGCTATCAGACCTGTTTTATAAGACCTGTGATGATTAAGGATATGTTACATATTTATCAAATGGCTAGCGTGTCTTTTCCACTGTTTTGCTTGTGGCTGATGTTAAACAGTCAAGAACTGTACAGGTCATTCTGCTTGATCTTTTGACAATGGGTAGAGCACAAGCGCTCTTTTATTTCTCAATAACTTTAAAGATTTATTAAATCCCACGCTTAGCTACTTCCTTCACCAACTCTGCCAAGATCCCAGAGTGCAAATTAGCTAGACTCTTCATTACAAACCACGTAAGCGTGCTTGGAAGAGAAGACTTCTCACAGACCCTAAAACAAGAGGCGATGCGAGTACACCTTGCTTCATCCAGGTGCGGCAGAGATCTTCATTCAGTATCATCGATTGCCGTGTCGTTACTGCTCCAGCATCTAAGATCCACCTCAGCCAGACTCCCCTCAACACTTTTTACTTCCCTTTGACGTTTTTCAAGCTCCCCTCACCTGCCCCAAGCCCAGCAGTTGCATCCGACAGAGGTGCAGCCCCAGGCCCCTGGCTCCCCCTCAGCCGTCCTAACACGGGGCTCTCCTCGCGGCCGCCCGTTACTAGGCACGGGGACCATGATCTCTCCACGCCTCACGGGGTACGGCGGGCGAGACCGCCCTCCCAGCATGCCCCGAGAAAAACGGTCGGAGGGAGGGTGGGTGGGCACTCACAGTACCCCCCTACTCCTCCACCAACCCGACGCGGAAACCGGGGCCCAACGGCGCCGCTGTAGCCGGCGCACGGCGCGCATGCGCGGATCCCCCAGGAGGGCGGGGGCCGGTGTCTAGTGGCGTGTGAGCTGGCTGCCGGTGCTTGCCCGTCTCTTTCTCTCCCTGCTGCCGCTACTCGGGGATTAGCGGTCGCTGTGCAGCGTCCGCTCCCTCTCCCGTCTTGGGCCGCGCCGGACCGAGTCCTGCCCCGCCATGAAGTTGAGCAGCCGCGGCCGGGGATGCTGCGTGGCCGGCAGCCGGGAGCGCGGGCCGCCGCCGCGGAGCCCCTTCGTGCACCAGCTGCGCCTCAGCCCCCTGGATAAAGCCAAGGTAGGGGCGCGCAGGGCCTGCCCTCCCTCAGCCCCCTTCCCGCCGCCGCTTTCTGCGCGTCCCCCGCGGCGGGCGGGGGCACCCATCCTGCCGCCGGCGCTTTGTAAGCCGCCGGGGCGGTGAGACCGGGGAAAACCGGGGCGTGTGTGTGTGTGTGTATATGTATATATGTGCGTATTTGCTCGCAAGCCAGGCTTGTGAGGGCTGCGGCGGGCGGGCGGGAGCAGCGCGGTGTGGTGCCCGCGGAGGGCGGGGGCTGGGGGTGGCCGTGGGGCGTGGGGGCTCCCGGAGCTGGCGTCCGCCGCTCGCAGGGCGTGCTCTGAACTTGAGCACCGCCGCCTGCTTTAAACAATTCAAAATAAACCACATATTTTCTTTTTTTACATGGTTTTGTGTCGTGTTTTATTGGTTTTCCGGGTTTTGTTGTTGCTGGTTTTGGGTTTTTGGTTGCTTTTTTTTGTTGGTTGGGGCCGGGGTTGTTTAGGTGTTTTTTACTTTAATGGAGGTAGGGGAACAGCGCTCTGGAGGCCCTCTTTTCCCAGCATCAAGTTAAGGTATGCTTGGGCCATGGCATCTCGTGCATCTGAAGTTTGGCCCCTGGGTAAGTGATCCCTGCGGCATAATTCACCCATTGTACAGGTTGCTGTAAGCTGACGGGAATTGGTATTAAAATGTAAATTTGCAGTTGTGTAGCTTCTTGTTTGTTAGTTGGTTTGTTTCTTCCTCCATGTCTCTGCCTCAGTTGCCTCGTGTGATGAGCAGTAGGTGGCTGGATATTCAGGATGCGTGGCCCTTGCCTTAGGCTGTCGGTAAGATCTGGGTCATTTGCTGGATGAAGAAATGCCGTCAAAGGCTCACCTAATCAGGGCTGGCCATTTCTATTACTTTCATTACTGTAGTGCTTCAGTTCCTTAAAGCTGTTGTTTTGGGGGCCTAATAGCCTACATGGAAATTAAGATCCACTAATACTGAACCTCTCCAATCAAAGGTCTTAGATCCATCTTCAATTTAATCTACGTTCTGAGTGAAGTTGATTGTTACATTGTCCTGTTGCTGTCCAGAGACTTAACACAAGACATGTCTGGCCTGACATACAAAACATTGGAATGTGTCTCATGTTAAGTATCTGACAGCCAAGGAATTCACAGTAGACTCCAGTGAAAAGGCCTTTACTTTTCTAAATCAAGTTTCCTGGTATGTGTTTAGTGGTTACTGAAAAATTGTTGCTTGAATGGGAGAAGGGAGAAAAGGTTTGTGCTATTTGCCTTGTTTAGTTGATACCTAGAGCTTCCTTGATAAATTACATAGTTGTAATGATTTCTTTTCAGTGTAACCTTACTTTGTTCCTTAAGTCATGCTTCTAAATAATTATTGAGGTAGAAGTCTTACAGGGACCAGAGAGAAGCAAAGATACCATGCATTCATATGGACTGGGATTGTATCCAAGTGTAACAATAACTGTTTTATGTTGCAGTGTTAATGTATTTTTTAATGTAGCTTTCTACTTGCTTGTTTATAAGGAATCTTAAATATGCTGTTGAGAGGGCAGAGTGCTGGTTTCACAGTTTTTGCAGTGTTGAATCTCACAGGAGCTACTAGCATTGCTCATCTGTTTAGTCCTAACAGACCCTTCAGCTGCTTCACCAGCAAAGTGACTTCTGCCTTCTGTGTGGGCTGCCCTGCATGCCTATATGAGACATGAGCTTTGCCACTGTATTTCAAGAATGTTATTTTCAATAAAAAATTGTAAGATGTGTTTAAAGCTCTGTAGTTTTTTTACAGCATAGGGACTGAAGGAATAGACCCACAAAAGAGTGTGGCTTGATCTTGTTTTTTAGATGTGCTTATTGATGTGCAGTGACACGGAGTTCTTCAACCCAGCCTCTCTTGCAGTCATATTTATGCAGTTTCCTTTGAGGAAAAAGCACACAAGCTGACATACAGAACTGTGATAGATTTTCTTCTGTTCCTTAATCATGCTCTCCTAACCTCTTCACTGATTAAAAGTTGTGCTTGACATAGAGGCTGTTGAAGAGCTGTGGAACACTTCCACTTCTGAGAAATGCTGCTCTTCCAGAAAGGGAGACTTCTTGAATGGAGAGGCTGCTTTACAGTGAATTGCAGCAGTGTGCATTCTCTTCCATGCAGTCTTGGCCTTTTACTGAGGGTTTGATGTGAAGTATTACAGCTGAACTCACTTCCTGTTCAGCTGTAGGCACATACTGTGTCACAGGTTTTTCTGTCTCCCCTGTGAATATAACGGGTGAGTTCTGGGATTGCAAAGCTTATTGGTTTAGAATAAGGTTAGAAATGTGGGGACTGGAGGTATGTGAAGAGGTTGGTGAGCACAGGGGAGTGGGAGACAAGGCTGCTTTGTCTGTCAGATAGTCCCATTATCTTCACTACCTCCTCATCTTTCCCTCATCCTGCACTCTGCAATAGAGTAGGTTAGGTTTTTTACTCATTAATAGAATTCACAGTAAATGCATTTTAGTGCATTTTAGCCCAAGACTCTGGGAGTGAGGAAAAAAAAAATAAAATGTAGAGGATGAAACAACTGCAAAGAAGAATAACAACAAAATCTATTTGAGTGCCAAGGAATTGTTCACATCGTCTTTTATTGACTTTATAAAAATGGGGAGATAACAGGAGTGTAAAAGCAATAAGGCTGTTTGAGACCTGAGTTTCATGCTTCCTGTAGATATAATGGCTATTTTACTCTGATCAGAGGGTGACAGTGGAGATCATTCTTGCAGTTACCTGTTTTATTTTAGTACTGTAATAAAAATACCCTTTCTGAAAGAGACAGACATGGTTTCATTAGCCATGAATTTGATTCATCCTCATCATCTTCTGGGCACTTAGCACATAAGTCAAAGCTCTTGATTCTAGTTATCTCTGCAGAATAGGCAGAAGCATTACTGGAGTTATCACAAAGTAGGTTTGTTTCCCTGCCACTTAAAAATACAATACAATGCCATTTTCCTTTCTTCTAGTGTTTATGGCGCTTTTATTGCACCAATGCTGGTGTTCCTTTGGTGCCTTGGTGAGCTGATTTGTCTCATTAAACCAGCATATTATTGTGGTTTTCTGTATTCTGATTGTTTTCTTTTGCTGAGATTGCTTTTCTTCACTCTAATGAGCTGTATTGGCTCCTTGCAAGCTCGGATAGTGCTTGAGGTGACTCAAGGGGAGGATTGGGAGAACAGTGAACAGGACCATGCTCTTCAGCAGCAATGGTCTGTTAGACTGGCTTAGTTGCACATGAAACTTTCTACTCTGGTATTTATCTCCATGATTATGCCAATTGGGGAACTTGCAGATTGGGAATGTGGGTAATAAGAGAATTGTTGAGGGATGAATTCCTAGCTCCTTCAGTGCTATCTTTGGTGAATTGAGGCTATAAGAATGATAATAGTGAGGAAGTGAAAGCGTAGAGCGAGATGTAGTCTCTCTCTGACATATTTAAAAGAAAAATCAAAACCTTTACCATGCTACATGTGCAGTTCATTATTCTGTTTTCTTTGTTCAATATGTGACCATTAATTTGTAGTAAATAATGGAAAATTTTTTGTGAATAAGCTGATTTTAATAATGTTTCTCACTGTATTACTAATTTCAAAGATGCTTTCTTTCAGTTTCTTTTTGCATAAGAGATGTGATACTGACTTTCAAGCCAGGAAATAGAAACATAAAGAAAGAGGAGACAAGGGTGCTCTGTGATTCTGTTGCTCAGTGCTTAGATATATATGACCTGATATACTGGAGAACTTAAAAAGGATTTAAGTTCATATTTTATACTTCAATTGTAAGTTCAAACTCAAATCTGAATGCAGAGTCTCTAAATGAGGAGAACATACGATACCTATTTAGTTTAAGTGACTTGCCTTACATCAGATTGAAGCCTTTCTGACAGAAGAGTAGAGTACAACTGCCCAGGGCAGCCTTCTGTTACAAGCTGTAAGACCATCCTCTCCCTTCCTGCTGTCTTCCTTGAGTCTTTCACAACGTACACTGCCACTTCTGAAAACCAAGTAGGATTCTGTAGACCAGCAAATGTTAAATGACCTGTAGTCAAACCCCTCTTGACAAAATTGGTCATGAGCTGAACCTTTTAAGGTATGCTCCAGATGGACCTTTAGGGTTTGTTTTAATGTATTCAAAACATGGGTGTTTAGATATGAGTTATTACCAGATAGAATTTCTGATTTTAACAGAAAACATGTTTGAGTGAATGTCCTAAATATGTAAAGATATAATCACAGAAATGCCTGGACAAGGTCAGACCAGGAGTGTGTATCTCCTGCATTCTGATCTTGTACAGTAGTCAGTAGGGACAGGATCTTCTTCCTTTTTCTGTCTCACACTGTCTGTAGGTGTTACAGCTTTCTTACTCTGAAAAGTGTCTGAATGTAGATATAGACTGAACTGCAGTTCAAATGTTAGTGTCTTTGTTGATTCCTAGCCTTCTAAAGGAGCCAAACATACTTGTCTCCTAAATTTCTTCATGGCCGCCTGCTAAAAAAGGTGCTGGTGTCACAGCCAGATGTTACACCGTTGTAGCTGGAACTGCTTCTTGCTGTCCATTGCTACAACTGCTGTCTCTGGACACAGAAGACCAAGAGGCCTTTTCTGCACATTTATGCCATCTTTCCTGATCTTATGCATGCTACGACTGCTACAGTTCTGTGATGTGACTCTAACGTGATCTTGATATAAGGAATTGCTACAAAGATGTGAAGGACTGAATGGCTCATCACCAGTCACTTGCCATTCAGCTCTGCCCTGGTATAGGAGGAGGCTTGGAGAAGTGGAAGGGAAAGGGTGAGAATTGCAGAGGACTGTGTCTTCACCTGCATTTTGTTTCCCTTTTTTCTTGACAGCTGGTCTTTCTCATTTTACAGACTTTGAAGGCAGCTTCTCTTTTTTTCTACTTTGCAGAGGAATGCTTCCCTGTTTCCTGCGGGTCATGGTGGTCTTGTCTATGGATGCAGGTTGCACTAGTTGGTATGACTTCAGTCTGACCACTGCACTTCAGGAAGTTGTACTGGTTAATCTGGGAAATTAGCCTATCTAAGACAGAAATTCCTTCTTTCAATTCTGCAAAATGGAGCAGTTCATCAAGGGACTGCTTTCAGGGAGTGAGGCCATGATTGTTATAAGATGATGGTACCAGTTGGAAACATCACTGTAAAATCTAACATTGCAATGGGTTGGTAGCTTAGGCTTTTCTCCTGCTGTGTGTTCCCTGCCTCTACCCTAGATCTACAGAGATGTGCAGCTTCAGGTTGAATTGTTTATTGAGCTGTTTTGAGAAGTGAAAGGAAGCAGGAACTGATCAATGGGAGAATGAGCTGCATGATGACTAGATCTGCATTATGGAAAGAAGAATATGAATAATACGTTCCACAGCAGCCTGGAGATGCATCAGATCAAGCACAACATGTGACGGCACCTTATGCCTCATTACTCATCCTTGCCCAGCCATTGTGGTGCTCAGAAGAGCTTTTCTGCCTCATCTGGTACAACTGTGAATATGCAGCATATTTCCTTTTGAGTTTATTCCTTGTGTAGTCCTTATTTTTCATAGTGTCATCTTCATCTTCTGCTAGCCTCTGTTGTACAGGTCGAGGAACATTGGTGCTACCTCAGTCAGCTTCAGTTTTCGTTTCCATCTCTCCCTTAGACAGTCATCTGGAGCTGTACCCTCCTCCACTTTAAGAGATTTTTTTTCTTTCTTCCTGTCCCTTGAGTGAGAAACAGAGGACTCTTGTCTCCTGGAGCTGTTTCCTGGGCTAAGTGGATTGTTGCACACTGAGTAGCTAAGTTGTGTTTTCCGGAGGACAGTTGGGAACAACTCCAGACAGATAAGGAAAGGCCCTGCTTCTGAAGCAATTCTTCAAGAGACTGTGGGAGAAGTTCCAACATGACATGTTTTTCACTAGAGTTGAAGGCAGAGGTCTGACTGGCTGGGAAAGGGCTCTGAGAGCTAGAGCATTGGGAGGAGGTGCAGAAGCAACTATGTTGGCTAGGGCTTCCCAGGGGAGGATAACTTCTTGAAGACCTCTGCTTTCCAGGGGGTTGTACCTGTTAGAGCAGACCTGTAGTTGAAACTCATAATATGTGTCTGGATGTTTGTTCAGAGGTCTCTGCACTGTGCTACCCACTGTGGTTCCCCACAGCTTCTGGTTCCAAGAACCTACTGCAGAGGAACAGATGCCTGCCCAGTCCTGGAAGAGTTTTCCAGGTTGGTTCCTGTACTGCTGTGTCAATGCGCTGTTCTGAAGTAATGTACATCACTGACTGGGAGCTGCTGTGGTGGACCAATTTCTCT
This sequence comes from Psittacula echo, assembly GCF_963264785.1. NCBI lineage: Eukaryota > Metazoa > Chordata > Aves > Psittaciformes > Psittacidae > Psittacula > Psittacula echo. The sequence continues at coordinate 93,440,124 of NC_137737.1, read as the reverse complement.
ATAGTGCAATAAGATTTATAACACACCCATGCTAAATATTTACTAAGTGTGAGGCTGCAGAAAGGGAAGAGAATGCAGATATATTCACTGACAAACATAGGGTCTGAAGAAGCGTGGAAAGCTACGACTTCATTAGCTTTAAAGAGTGCGCTGTGTTTCAGCTATAATGAAGATTGGTGAATATAAAATTGTTGCACATACACTACAATTATTTGTTTGGAATTGAAGCATATTCTGCTGGTTTTAACATTTTTAAGTTAAGGCTTCTGATCAGTTTCCAGGAGTCGCTGTTGAGATTCAGTCTAAGATCGTGTTACAATAATGCTTTTTCTTTTTTTTTTTTTTTTTTTTTTTTTTTTCAAATTTCTTTTTATTTTGCAGATTGCCTTCATGACCCTGACTCTGTTTCCTATCCGACTCTTTTTTGCTGCTTTTATGATGTTGCTGGCCTGGCCTTTTGCATTCATTGCTTCAATGGGACCTGATGAGCAAGTGCTTGAAAAGCCCCTCTCCTGGTGGCGAAAGTGAGTCACTGATATGGTGAAATACTGAGAGAATCATTATTTAGTTCAGCGGTTTGGGAAAGAGAACATTGGAAATACCTGACATCTGTCCTACAGATCTGCTTTTCTCTTCGGAATTAAAATATAAGAATTATTATTTAAACACTCCTTGGATGGGAAACTAAAAATACCTCAACTGTTTGATATACCAGGAGATACAAGAATTACAGGGAGAAAAACTGATCATCACTGGCCTCTTTATTAAGGATGTAGTGCAAAGCATCATTGTGACATCCTTCAATTTCAATTATTCCTGTAGTGTCAACTTCCTGTTATGAAGAGTGACACTACGGAATGTGCCCAGATTTCATATTCTAAATTGTTGTTTTAAACTGCTTCACCCCATTTACTGCTGCCTTGTGACAGATTGACAGAACTTCTGTTGATTCTGAGGGCTTGCCCCATGCTTTGGTGCTTATTAATAAGTCTGTGCTCATTTTGATATTGGAAAGCTAATTAAGGTAGAATGTAAGATAGTGTTCACCCATCCACGAAAACTGCCATTTGAGGAGTAAGAAAGGTGTGTATCACCTCTCTCTGTAGAGAACTTTAAAATTAGGAGCTGGCATTACCATCAGGGAAGCTGAATCTATTTTGCATCACAGGAGGGAAGGAATTTGGGAACCACAGACATGTGTCACTTTGCATTTCATTTGGAATCCTATCAGTATAATAACTAAAGGAATAATAGACTGCAATCAACCTTCCATAGAGTTATTTTGAAGCTTTTTAGATTGTCCCTTCCCCATTTAATCCACTTTTTGTGTCACCCTGCTTTCCAGCCTCCAGTCCCTGTGAGTATAACAATTCGTAGTGTTTGGTTTTGGCACTCTGTGGGTTCAAAGTAAATGCTTCTCTTTTCATGACTATCAGTTTAAAAAAACAAGCAAAAAAACCCTCATAAAAAAAACACCAAACCAACCCACCACAAAACAAACAAACAAAAAACACACTTGAGGAGGAGATGGGGAAAAGGGAAGAAGGTAAAATATTTCCAAAGCTCCAAGGTATGTTCTGTAAGCATCCGCCTGTTTGAGAATCTCTGCCCTACATTTTTGCACTGTTTTGTTTGGGTGAACTTAAACCCAGTAATCAGGGTTGTTGCATTCTAGCAATATCCTAATAGCATTTTTCAGCACTGAGTTTATTAAAGCTTTTTTTTAGTGTTACTAGAAAGCATTATTGAACATGGTATAGAAGAAACTCAGCAGTCATAGTCTGAATCAGTTTAGTGATCTTACTATGATTAAAACACATTAATATTCAGGCATGAATTGAAATTAAATGGCTTCTTACCTTAAAAGTGGTCTTAAACCTGCTGAGAAAGAGGAAACAGAAGTCTGTATAGTGTTCCTGCTCTGAGCAGCATATCCTATCTGCAGTTATTTCAGGCTTACAAAGTTTTTATGTAACGTTTTTCTTTTCCTTTGTTAAGGTATTCTTGTGGCAGCATAACTCTTTTTTTTAACTCTTTACAGGATAGTGGATATTTTGCTGAAAGCAATCATGAGAATGATGTGGCTTGCTGGTGGATTCCACTGGATAAGTGTAAAAGGCAGACGGGCGTTGCCAGGAGAAGCAGCAATATTAACTGTGGCTCCCCATTCTTCCTGCTTTGATGCCATTCCAGTAACTATGACCTTTGCCTCCATTGTGATGAAAGCAGAAAGTAAAGATATTCCTGTTTGGGGAAGTAAGTTGGTAGACAATTAATTTTTCAAGAACAATTAAAAATTATTATTTAGGAGGTTTGCTGGTTATGTATGGGAAAGCAACATTTACTTTGTTTTCAGGCCATAGTATATGGTGACTTTTTCACTGGTTTACTTTGAATATCAATAGAAAGAATGGGAGGGATATGGGTTTTTTTTTT